>NC_083579.1:68111870-68450870 GCF_027579695.1 Neoarius graeffei
CGTGATGTGGTTCGTTTTAGGTAAACAAAGCAAACATTTAAAATGAAATGAATCTTTAATCCTTTCGGAAAACTGAAACATGGGTTCATGGGCCATGGGGGCGTGCATTCTCCAGAAGAACCGCCTCCTTCCATTCTGCCATCAACTGATCGTGTTCAAATAATGCTGCTGAGAAATAATTGAACTTGATTTTATCCAGTCTATGGACGTGACGTGACCCTAGTGATTACTGATCGGCTGTCTCAGTGTCACCTGCGAAAAAAAACAATCACGTTTTAGAATAGAAAAGAAAAAAGCCCATCAACTTTCAAAGCTGCTTCATAGTAATGAGTAACGAGGACCTTGATAGAAATGTAGTGGAGTAAAAAGTACGATATTTGTCTTTCAAATGTAGTGAAGTTAAAGTCATAAGTTTCCAAAAAAAAAAATACTCAAGTAAAGTACAGATAATCAAAAAGTGTACTTCAGTAAATGTACTTCGTTATTTTCCGCAGGGCTGACACATCGAGACAAACAACCATTCACACATACGGTCAATTTAGAGCCACCAATTAGCCTAACCTGCATGTCTTTGGACTGTGGGGAAACCGGAGCACCCGGAGGAAACCCACGCAGACACGGGGAGAACATGCAAACTCCACACAGAAAGGCCCCCATCCGCCATTGGCCTCGAGCCCAGAACCTTCTTGCTGTGAGGTGACGGTGCTAACCACTACACCACCGTGCCGTGCCGCCCAAAAGGAATACAATATTTCTCAAAAAAGTTTATTATGCATGTAGCATAAGCATATGCTATTCATATGTTTCTACATTACTAGATGACAGTCACATTATTTAAAGCCAATTTAAAGAATCGCTTTTGAGAGGAAACCTCTTTCATAGAAGATTCTACGGATGTTCAATACACTTTCTCTTTCTCCCAGACAAACTCACACATACACACACATGCTCTTCCTCCAGGAGCCTGACTTGCATGCATTTATTTATTCGTTATATTTCCTAATTCAGTTTGACGAATGAGTGACAGGTTGACACCTCATTCGGCAAGATTAATAGAACGACACAATATTTACGTCGCCGAGACAGCCAATTATCCCACCATCTATCACCAAGATTATCTTTCTGATTGAAAACTACTCGTCCATGTAATCGGAATTATTTGGAATTAGGAGGGAATTTATGGCTTCTTGTGTCGCTTTTTCTGGCCGGTGCTAAATTAGAAATATTAGATACATAAAAGAAAGTGGAGGAATGGAAGTGTGTAACCCACACAAATGAATGTCATTTGTTTTTATTTCATTTTGTTCCTGTAAAGATACTGTACATCCTGCAAAAAAAACTGGTGTGTGACAGTTTATACACGTTAGAGTTTGAATAATGTGAGTCTAAACCGAAAGCCCGGACAAGAGCCCAACAGATTGTTAAAAAGATGACATAAGGTAATCAGAGAAAAGAAAACAGCAAAAGATCAATGTTGCAAAGTAACTGGATATTAATCAGATTTAAAGAACATTTTATTATTATTATTATTATTATTATTATTATTATTATTATTATTATATTGGTTTAGTGATTGGATTTGGCACACTCATTCTCTCTCCATGTAAAGTTTCATTAAAATAACGAATATACAATGAGTTTCACCTCTTACAAATTACACACTCTTTGCCGACATCTATTTTGGAAAAATGATAAAATCATCCATGCACTTACCAGCTACTTTATTAGGAACCCCACACTCATACCAGGTTTTATTGTGCCCATAAAGGCCTTCATGTGGTCAGCAACAATATCAAAGCTGTGGAATTGAAACAATGCTCAGTTTGGATAAACAGGCCCAATGTGTGCCAAGAAAGCATTCCCCACAGCATTACACCACCACCACCAACCTGAACTGTTGTAGGCTGAGTCCATGGATTCATGCTGTTGCTGTAAGTAGTTCAGGGCATAGTCACACTAGGCTATTTGTACCATGCCTGAGCAGGATTATTTGGACATTTGGACATCATTTCTGTTTCCGATTAAGAGTACACTGTGCGCATTTTGGCTGCCACTTCTCACAGGATTTTTTTAATTTTTATTTTTCCTCCCTTTGTTTTTCTTTTTGTGTTTGTATAGTTTGATGTTTGTTTATTTATTTATTTTTGAATGTTTTGTCCACTGGTTGTGGCATAGCTCCAGACCCAGTTTTGGGCATCGGTTTCTTTCAGGCCTTGGTCCGCTGTGGATGATGCCTGTACTCCTTGCTATGGACTGCAGTGAGCTCATTGCTCTTTTAACATCGGGGTTGTCCAGCGCTCTGTGCAGTGGTGCTTCTGTGCTTGGTGCGGTGTTCCAAGCAATGTTGCCCGGTGGTGTCGCGGTGGCTGTGCAGGTGGGTTGGGACCGGGGTGGAGCTAAGGGGTGGCCAGTGGTGGCCAAGGCCACCCTAAATTAATGTCTGGCCACCCCTCTGGCCACCCCCAACACTGCTTTATCAGCAACATTTTTGCAGAACTATGTCTGTATGCGGCGGCACGGTGGTTAGCGCTGTTGCCTCACAGCAAGAAGGTCCTGGGTTCGAGCCCCGGGGCCGGCGAGGGCCTTTCTGTGTGGAGTTTGCATGTTCTCCCCGTGTCCGCGTGGGTTTCCTCCGGGTGCTCCGGTTTCCCCCACAGTCTAAAGACATGCAGGTTAGGTTAACTGGTGACTCTAAATTGACCGTAGGTGTGAATGTGAGTGTGAATGGTTGTCTGTGTCTATGTGTCAGCCCTGTGATGACCTGGCGACTTGTCCAGGGTGTACCCCGCCTTTCGCCCGTAGTCAGCTGGGATAGGCTCCAGCTTGCCTGCGACCCTGTAGAAGGATAAAGCGGCTAGAGATAATGAGATGAGATGAGATGTCTGTATGCAGTAGTTCCCATACGGACGCAATTTAACAGTGCACTCTCGAAATAGTAGTTCTCCACCCAAACAGTAGGTGGTGGTAATACACTCAACTTGAATATCAACCACCACCAACACAATTACAGAAGAAGAACAAGTAGCTGTCTACATAGACATATAAACATAGACGCCGCATTGAGCTGGTGGACCTGTTGCTGGGATACGTCAGAGTGTCTGCCATATTTGATGTGGCAAATCTTCCCCGTAAACCAATGCAAGTAAATGGACTGAACTTCATAAACCCCTTTCTACAATAATATTTAACTCGATGCCTTTTATTCACCCATTAAGACACACACATATATATTTGGGAAACAAACAGGCATCAAAACAACATATATAACTTTTAATGTGATGGTTATAAATAGTGTGTGAAATACCCTGTACACTGCAAACTAGCGACAGATACGCGATAGATAGCTCAGGTAAGCTAATCAGTCAGCATTCCGTAGCAAGCTACCAAAACCTGAGGCCACAATAACCAACCTACAAGACTGAATATGATAAATGATGGAAATAGTGGAAAAACTGGAAATAGTGAATGAAAATAAAAATGTACTGTTTTATTTATTGAGTCACCACACAGACCTACTCTCATTGAATAAAGTGAGCTGAATGACCGCCAAACTGAGTTCGGCCAGGTTCTAACGCCATACCAAAACAAAATACATCACTGATTCCTTCACATTCAGAAAGGTTAAAAACATTCATCATACGTTCATCATAGTGTGGCACTGTATTATCTAATTCTCACTGCTTATAACTCTACACCTTCCCGGTGGAGATGAGCTGGGAAACTGAAGACTGAAGGAACAGCTCCCTCTCTGATCCTGACTGTCTGACCTGTTCTGTCAAAATCCTCCGTTCTGAAGTGTTCACTGCAGAGCATGGATGACGGAGTAGCAGAAAACCCTTCCCGTCGCACAGCTGTCTCCCACTGCTTTTTCATGTCTTTATTTTTGGGAAACCTACATAGTATGTGAAAAGTTAGCTAAGCAACTAACAACAATCAGCGTAGTTACGAAGGAAATACTTCGTTGTTTGGAGACAGGTTTCACCGAGCGGCTATTATGCACGAGACTTCATATTAGCCACAAAGTCAGAAAAATCTGTTCGTAAAATTACGTTATAATGACCAAATACAATGAAAAGTATTTTTCCAGTCTCACCTGTGAAAGGTAATCCCATGTGATCTCGTTTGGACGGTAAACCTGTTGGTACAGTTAAACGCAGCACATGAATGAGGCATCTTTATTCTCGGCTACTGTCTAGACAGACGCTATACCAGAGATGGTTGAAGAATCTCTACTTTGCCACATCCAATATGGTGGCGAGGATGACGTATGATTCTACGCAGAGGGCAGCGTCTATGTTCATATGTCTATGGCTGTCTATAGATGACTTGCAACCACGTGATCAAAACGTGCTATGTCATGAGCATCCGCCATGATCGTGGATACACAAAGCAACTCGGATGGTAGCTGCTGAAAGCGTGTCTGTAAACAATGCTGAATTTTCTCAGTATTACTATGATTTCAATGACTGAGCGAAGATAGATAGGTATAGGTCGTCTATCGTAAACGATGATGACTATGATTTTTGGGAATTTACGTGGAACACTAATGTGCGTGGGCTGCAAGGCCAGCTTTAGATCTGCATAGTTTCCCACAGAACAGGCATTCATGAGCTGTATCTGTCCACTTGCTATGTCTAACTGCATGTGCTCTGAGATATCTTGCCTTTCTACCCTTTTCAACTGAGATTGGATTCAACTGAAAAGGAGGAATTCTCAATGGAATTTGACCAAAGCAAAACACATTTTTGTAAAGCAAATGAGTGCCATAGTATGGATCATGTTAAGTCAAGTCAAGTCATTTTATTTATATAGCACATTTAAATACAACAAAGTTGGCCCCAAAGTGCTTCACAACATAACACAAGATTTGGAACAACATTTACAGGGAAACAGTTAAATCTTGAAGCGCCAAGCAGCGCTCTCACGGGGGCTTTGTTCGCGAATCCCGGGCTGAGGTGCGGTCCTATCGACCCGAGACCATGCTCTTTCCAAGGAGGAGGCTTAGGGGGAGGTGCCTGTAAAATTTGGCTTCACTGTAAGCTCCGTTGGCTGAGTTATTAATTTTTAAAGCTGGCTGGATCATGTTAAATCTTTAGGCGCAGAGCAGTGCTCTCCCGGGGGCTTCGTTCGCGAACACTGGAATACCTGAAATATAAAATAATTGATAGTGTTTATGAAAAAGGCTTTGGACGAAATGTCTTAACTATTGGATGAAATGGTCATTGGACGAAATGTCCCGATCCCCTCGTCTCCTCTCCGTATTAAGCTTCAGAGTTGCCCTCTTTCTGAATCACAGACGGAATTCTAAAAAATCGGAATGTGCCACGGTCACAAGTATAAGTACCTATAAGTACCTTCTCTTTTATTTATGTGTGTAAATTTTTTTAATTATTGTGTGAGCTTTATCGCCAATTAAAAAGGCACAATTTTCACAACTGTTTTTTTTTTTTTATCAGCTTTGTAATACGGGGCGGCACGGTGGTGTAGTGGTTAGCGCTGTCGCCTCACAGCAAGAAGGTCCTGGGTTCGAGCCCTGGGGCCGGCGAGGGCCTTTCTGTGCGGAATTTGCATGTTCTCCCCGTGTCCGCGTGGGTTTCCTCCGGGTGCTCCGGTTTCCCCCACAGTCCAAAGACATGCAGGTTAGGTTAACTGGTGACTCTAAATTGACCGTAGGTGTGAATGTGAGTGTGAATGGTTGTCTGTGTCTATGTGTCAGCCCTGTGATGACCTGGCGACTTGTCCAGGGTGTACCCCGCCTTTCGCCCGTAGTCAGCTGGGATAGGCTCCAGCTTGCCTGCGACCCTGTAGAAGGATAAAGCGGCTAGAGATAATGAGATGAGATGAGATGAGCTTTGTAATACATTAAAAAGCTTATTATGCAGGTCTTCATGATGTAATTCTACATGGCAGTCACTGCCTGCCCAAATTAATGAGTGAGTGACCAAGAAACACCACTAGACCTACAGTGACTTGCCACACAGAAAAATAACAAGAAGAAGATATTAATTTATGTGCCACCCCTGTGTGAACAATGGTATCAGTCTGGCCACCCCTAGAAAAATTGTCTGGCTCCGTCACTGTTTGGGACATACCAGCACTCTGTGTGATGGTGCTTTTGTGCTCACTTCGTGGATCCATGGCGGGGTGTTCCAAGCAATGTTGCCCAGTGGCGTCGCGGCGGCTATGCAGGCAGTGTGGGATTTATCTTTGTGTGCCTTTTGGTGGGACTGTAGGTAGCTACATGATTGGAATTACGTCCTAATCCTTTTTGGGTGGACTTTTTTTTCCCTCTAATTGTAAAGCGACCTTGCGTGTGAGAAAGGTGCTATATAAATTGAACTAATTATTATTATTACAACCCCGATTCCAAAAAAGTTGGGACAAAGTACAAATTGTAAATAAAAACGGAATGCAATGATGTGGACGTTTCAAAATTCCATATTTTATTCAGAATAGAACATAGATGACATATCAAATGTTTAAAATGTATCATTTGAAGAGAAAAATTAGGTGATTTTAAATTTCATGACAACAACACATCTCAAAAAAGTTGGGACAAGGCCATGTTTCCCACTGTGAGACATCCCCTTTTCTCTTTACAACAGTCTGTAAACGTCTGGGGACTGAGGAGACAAGTTGCTCAAGTTTAGGGATAGAAATGTTAACCCATTCTTGTCTAATGTAGGATTCTAGTTGCTCAACTGTCTTAGGTCTTTTTTGTCATATCTTCCGTTCTATGATGCGCCAAATGTTTTCTATGGGTGAAAGATCTGGACTGCAGGCTGGCCAGTTCAGTACCCGGACCCTTCTTCTACGCAGCCATGATGCTGTAATTGACGCAGTATGTGGTTTGGCATTGTCATGTTGGAAAATGCAAGGTCTTCCCTGAAAGAAACGTCGTCTGGATTGGAGCATATGTTGCTCTAGAACCTGGATATACCTTTCAGCATTGATGGTGTTTTTTCAGATGTGTAAGCTGCCCATGCCACACACACTAATGCAACCCCATACCATCAGAGATGCAGGCTTCTGAACTGAGCGCTGATAACAACTTGGGTCGTCCTTCTCCTCTTTAGTCCGAATGACACGGCGTCCCTGATTTCCATAAAGAACTTCAAATTTTGATTCGTCTGACCACAGAACAGTTTTCCACTTTGCCACAGTCCATTTTAAATGAGCCTTGGCCCAGAGAAGACGTCTGCGCTTCTGGATCATGTTTAGATACGGCTTCTTCTTTGAACTATAGAGTTTTAGGTGGCAACAGCGGATGGCACGGTGAATTGTGTTCACAGATAATGTTCTCTGGAAATATTCCTGAGCCCATTTTGTGATTTCCAATACAGAAGCATGCCTGTATGTGATGCAGTGCCGTCTAAGGGCCCGAAGATCACGGGCACCCGGTATGGTTTTCCGCCCTTGACCCTTATGCACAGAGATTCTTCCAGATTCTCTGAATCTTTTGATGATATTATGCACTGTAGATAATGATATGTTCAAACTCTTTGCAATTTTACACTGTCGAACTCCTTTCTGATATTGCTCCACTATTTGTCGGCGCAGAATTAGGGGGATTAGTGATCCTCTTCCCATCTTTACTTCTGAGAGCCGCTGCCACTCCAAGATGCTCTTTTTATACCCAGTCATGTTAATGACCTATTACCAATTGACCTAATGAGTTGCAGTTTGGTCCTCCAGCTGTTCCTTTTTTGTACCTTTAACTTTTCCAGCCTCTTATGGCCCTTTTCCACTACCCTTTTTCAGCTCACTTCAGCTCGCTTCAGCTCACTTCAGCCCGACACGGCTCGCGTTTCGACTACCAAAAACCAGCACGACTCAGCTCGTTTCAGCCCTGCTTAGCCCCTAAAACTCGCACCGTTTTGGAGTGGGGCTGAAGCGAGCCAAACCGTGCTGACTGAGGTTGGGGGCGTGAGCAGACACTCCCCTGTGCACTGATTGGTGAGGAGGAGTGTCCTCACATGCCCACACACGCCCCGCGAGCGCGCTGGGATCTGTAAACACCGCAAACCCGGAAGAAGAATAATTACGAATTACGAGAATTTCTGAAGCCTTATGCGCCTCGCCTCATCTATACGCTCTTGCCAGTATCTGTTGGCGTTGTCAAGCCACAGCACCGAGACCAGCAACACTAACGACTCCATGTCCTCCATGTTTATTGTTTACTCTCCGGGTCATGAGACTACCGCTTAAAAGCTCACTGAATCAGTGACATACAGAGCATCGTGGACGAGTTCGCGGAGCGCAAGGCTCGTCGTATGCCCTTCAAATAATGCGCGCAGTAGGCTATTGATGTTTTATTATGAGCCATGTACAGTATGTCGCCGAATGTTTTTTTGTTTCTGAGTTACATGTTCGTTTGAAGGACTTAATGTACAAAATAACATAGTTGCACCCCGTAGTGTTGAAATTGGTAAACACAGTGCATTCAGTGAGGTTTGCACCGCCCTCCTTTTATTTCTGACTCTTCCTGTCACCACTCTGAGCGCTCATTCGTATGCCCTTCAAATAATGTGCGCAGTATAGGCTATTGATGTTTTATTATGAGCCATGTACAGTATCCTAATGTTTTTTGTTTCTGAGTTACATGTTCGTTTGAAGGACTTGATGTACTAAATAACATAGTTGCACCCGGTAGTGTTGAAATTGGTAAACACCGCAGTTGCGGACATTTTGTAGCCTAAAATGATGTTATGATAAGCTTTAATAAAGGGCCCGGTCATTTGCCCCGCCCCCGGCCCGGCTCTGACTTGTTCCGCCACTGTCACTGATGTCACTGTTTGCGCTGCTTAACGACATCACATGACGTCCACCCACTTTCGCTAACTCCACCCAATGTGTCCACCCACTTCCAACCAGCACGGTTCAGCGCGGTTGTAGTCGAAATGCAACTCCAACAGCCCCGCTCAGCCCGACTCAGCTCGACTCGGCACGGCACGGCTCAGCCGCGTTTGTAGTGGAAAAGCGGCATTATTGTCCCTGTCCCAACTTTTTTGAGATGTGTTGCTGTCATGAAATTTCAAATGAGCCAATATTTGGCATGAAATTTCAAAATGTCTCACTTTCGACATTTGATATGTTGTCTATGTTCTATTGTGAATACAATATCGGTTTTTGAGATTTGTAAATATTGCATTCCGTTTTTATTTACAATTTGTACTTTGTCCCAACTTTTTTGGAATCGGGGTTGTATTATTATTAATAATTGTGTGCCAGACGTGAGCATGGTTCACTTGGCCCGCTTGGAAGAGGTGTGCTTGGGCACGGTTCAGCTGAACTTGGGCTCGGTATGCATCAGTGTGATCACGAACCTAACCCAAGCATGGAAGTCACATGTGCACTTTTCAATTCATTTAAGAATATTTGGGTTAATAGCAGGTCAGCTGGTTCTCACCTTACTGATGCACGTGAATTGTAGTCAGCAAGTAAAGTTGCAAATTCCTCCCTCAGAGTCATAAGTGAAAAGGAAGCCACGGCCTAAAAGTTCAAGCTGCAGCTTTGACATCAAAAGGTCACTGGTTCAATTCCCTGGACCAGCAGGAATGGCTGAAGTGCCCTTGAGCAAGGCACCTAACCCCCAACTGCTCCCCGGGCTGCTCTGGGTACGTTGTACATCATTCTGGATAAGAGTGTCTGCTAAATGCCATCAATGCAATGTAAAGTAATTGATAAATCTTTATGGCATGTAAAAGGGTCGTGTGTCACCACGCCCAAAACAACTCCAAATAAGCCACAATGTAAAAACAGTCTCCATCGTGCTATGCGTGAGCACTTTTCTTCTACACAAAAAAGTCGCATTGTGATGATGTAAACGTACTCAATGTGAGCACAGACCAGCGGGGGAGGGGGGCAATCGTACTCAGGCATGGTACAAGGCAACCATGCCTAGTGAGAGTATGGCCTAATTCAGTTAACATGGCCTTCCTGTCAACTTGCAGCAGTCTGGTCATTTTCCTCTTACTTCTCTCATCAAAAAGGCATTTCTACCGTCACTGTTCACTGGATGTTTTTTGTTTTTCGTACCATTCTTTGTAAACGCTAGTGGCTGCTGTGTATGAAACTCCCAGATCAACAGTTTTTGAGATATTCAAACCAGCCTCTCGGTGGTATAGTGGTTAGCACTGTTGCCTCACAACAAGAAGGTTCTGGGTTCAAGCCCAATGGCTGGCGGGGGCCTTTCTGTGTGGAGTTTGCATGTTCTCCCCGTGTCAGTGTGGGCTTCCTCCGGGTGCTCTGGTTTCCCCCACAGTTCAAAAACATGCAGTTAGGTTAACGTGGGGTGGCCTTGGACTGAAGTGCCCTTGAGCAAGGTATTTAACCCCTGACTGTTCCCAGGGCGCTGTAGTGTGGCTGCCCACTGCTCTGGGTGTGTGTGCGTGTGTTCACTGCTTCAGATGGGTTAAATACAGAGGATGAATCTCACTGTGCTTGAAGTGTGCATGTGACAAATAAAGGTTTCTTCTTCTTCTCTTTGGCACCAACAACCATACCACAAAGTCACTGAGCTCACATTTTCCCCATTCTGATGTTTGATGTGAACATTAACTGAAGCTCTTGCCCTGTTTCTGCATGATTTTATGCCTTGCACTGCTGCCACATGATCAGACGCGCAGCTTGTGAACAGGCAAGGCAGGCAACTGCTTGGGGCCCCCTGGCCCAGGGGCCCCCCAAGAGTCGGGGCCCGAGGGCTTATTTATTTTGTTTTTTATTGTTTTTATTGTTCTTTACCATTGTATTTTCACAGTTGGAATTTAAAAAACTTTGGTTTCATACATTTTTCGTTGGTGCCAGATTATTTATAACATAGTGGTGATGAACACTGGTCAGAAGGGCCCCCTGGAAATTTTTGCTTGGGGCCACAACAGACACTAGAATCGCCTCTGCACATGATTGGCTGTTTGGAAAAATACATGTATCAGCAGGTGTACAGCAGGTTTCCGCAGTAATATGGCTGATTAGAGCATAATTCTGTGAATAAATGATCCAGTTCCATATTGTGCTACTACGTTTTTAATTTCCGATACTGTCACGATCGTTTAAAACTTTCTCTGGACTCCACTTCACAGTCATGCTGTAAAGTGCTCTTGGTTGAGCGACTCTACGAGCATTTCATTGAATTACCTTGTATGACTGATCAATAATAGCAAAGACAAAAAACAACTGATGATATGGTTGACTGCAAACAGAGGTGGCTGTATTTCACTGTTAGGTGAATTGCTTCTTCTTAGCTTGTCTTTTCTAATGAAATTCGAATCATGACGTTTGATCCTCTTATCCTTTCTGGCACTGAAAAGCTTTTGGGTCAAGCGAACCTTGCTTTTAAAAATAGTGAAAATTGTCACACCTAAGCATGTTGGTGTCGTTCAATATCATTGGCAGAGATGCACTGAGACTTGTAAACAGGATTAGTTTGTCCTGATATAGAGCTTTTACAACTAGCTTGTTTATTTTTATCCTCTTATTAGTAGAGTTGTATCCTTAAAGGATGCCAAAATTATCCTGTAAATTGCTGACAGTGAAAAATGAAAGGTCTCTAACGGTTATTATAAGCAATCTGTCTGTGTTGTACAACAATATTGTGACTGCTGTGCTTGCGATACCAGCGGGGGTGACCTGAGAGAGAGAGAGAGAGAGAGAGAGAGTACATAATGGACTGTACACAGTGGTCTCATAGGTGACTGTTCTTATTAAAACACTAGATGTGTGCTCTAATAAAATGTCTCACTGAACAGTTTCATTCAGTATCATATGAAAATGGCTACGGTTTTCATCAATTTTGAAAAATTCATCTTAAAAAAACCTCAGGAAAGGATTTTGTGTTACATTTAATACATGCCAGTGTCTCATCACAAAGATGTGGTGATGTAGTGGTTAGCACTGTCACCTCACAGCAAGAAGGTTCTGGGTTCGAGCCCAGTGGCCAGCGAGGGCCTTTCTGTGTGGAGTTTGCATGTTCTCTCCGTGTCTGCGTGGGTTTCCTCCGGGTGCTCCGGTTTCCCCGACAGTCCGAAGACATGCAGGTTAGGCTAATTGGTGGCTCTAAATTGACCGTAGGTGTGAATGTGAGTGTGAATGGTTGTTTGTCTCTATGTGTCAGCCCTACAATGATCTGGTGACTTGTCCAGGGTGTACCCCGCCTTTCGCCCATAGTCAGCTGGGATAGGCTCCAGCTTGCCCGTGACCCTGCACAGGATAAGTGGCTACAGATAATAGATGGATAGATGGGCACCATAATAAGTAAAAGAGAAGATAAATAGACAAACTCAGTAAATTCAGTTCAATGTGTTTATTTCGTTCTCATTACATAAATCAGACCTCACTCAAGTTTTCACTGCAATTTAATCCACTTAGAGTTAGCACTCCTAAAAACTTCCCAGTAAATTTATCTTGGACACTTAACTGTGCTTTGTTTTGGTAAAAGCCATATTGGAGTATTCTAATATACTCACATACTGTACATGTGATGAATCATATCTATATATCATATGGACACAAGTGTTTTACTGGGAAATAAACAACTCGTAATTTTCATACAAGCTCCATCCAGGACGTGGAGAACCAAAACCGTGACTCAATCTCTATATGTTACTTGTGAGGAAACTGATGAATTGTTTTGAGAAATTTGGGTACTTTTTATTTGGGAATGTGTCGATATAATAAAAAGAAAATCACATGTTGGCTTGAAGATAAACTTCATATCTTCTTGTGTTGAAAAACTCGCATTTTTCATACAAAATACATCACGGATCTGAGTGAGGTATTTAAATGATATTGGCTGGCTTTGAGTGGTATATCAGATATATTCCATTCAGCTAGCATGATATTGAATGAGTCAAAGACGAGTAGCTGAATGGAATATATCTGATATACCATGAAAAAAACAGCCAATATTATTATACATATACATTCGATGGAACAATTATCTCATCTCATTATCTCTAGCCGCTTTATCCTGTTCTACAGGATCACAGGCAAGCTGGAGCCCATCCCAGCTGACTACGGGCGAGAGGCGGGGTACACCCTGGACAAGTCGCCAAGTCATCACAGGGCTGACACATAGACACAGACAACCATTCACACCTACGGTCAATTTAGAGTCACCAGTTAACCTAACCTGCATGTCTTTGGACTGTGGGGTAAACCGGAGCACCCGGAGGAAACCCACGCGGACACGGGGAGAACATGCAAACTCCGCACAGAAAGGCCCTCGCCGGCCACAGGGCTCGAACCCGGACCTTCTTGCTGTGAGGCGACAGTGCTAACCACTACACCACTGTGCCGCCCGGAACAATTATAGATTTTACAAAAAGTTAAGAACAGGGGGAAACTTATCAATATTGAATGCTGATTCTGATCGAATGTAATTCAATGTTCTGTCAATCCAGTGTACTGTACAAAGTCAAAGTTCTAACAATAAAAATGGCACAAGTACAAAAAACCTGAACAAGAACCCAACTTATATACAAACTATATACAGGTTTACAGTTCAAGTTCAAAGTTACTTTTGATTCTAGTTAATTGTTACATTGCAGTTGTTCAAAACAAAAGGGCTTTGCTGAGTGAAGTCCACGAGTAAAAGTCTCCATCATGTTTCCTCACCTCCAAGTAGAACTTTGACAATATTTCCACTATTGCTCTCTTTTCCAGTTTTTCGATGTCCGTTGGTATGTTTTTATCTTGTAAATATGCATGAAGAATATCAAATGAATTTTTGTAGCCTTTCGGGTGTTCAGCGCATCTATCTCTTTAAATCTTCCACTTTTAATGAAGCAAACCTTGCAGCCATGTTTGTGTACAAACTGTCACAGTTACTCGCTAGCACGGAAATTTGACATCTCCAATGTGTCTCTTTTCCAGTTTTTTTATGTCCGTTGGTATGTTTTTCTCTTGTAAATATGCATGAAGAATATGTAATGAAGTTTTGGTAGCCGATCGGATGTTCAGCGCATCTTTAGTTTCAGTTTTCAGTTCATTTATTTAGTTCTTGACCCTAGCACTGAATTAACCCCATCTTCTCTCTTTCCCGGCCAACAAAGAAATAATGTGCGCATATGCAGCAGAAAAGTTTTGTCATTGGATCTTCGCATGAGCTCTAAAGTGTGTTGTCATGTTGTCTTGACAACGTACAATACTATAACAATATTGCACGCTCATTCTTCATTGGGGAGAGTGGTGTAATACATGTAGGATAAGCGATATGATAATATTGCATGCCATCAATAAACCCACTAGAAGGGAATAGAATACATGCATGTTATTTACCAGCTGGGAGGTCCGTATCATGAAATACTGTGACCGAGGTCTTGAAAGTACTGACTGAGGCCCTCTGGGCTGAGGTCAGTATTCAAGGCCGAGGTCACGGTATTTCACCATACGGACCAACCTTAAGCTGGTAAATAATATATTTATTTTTTTCTTTAACAAATTCTAACAGAAAACGAGAGCGCCCGAAAGGGAAAACCGAGCCGAGCCGAGGCAAGCCGCCATTTTGAATCCTCATTCACAGCTGTAATGCAAATGGCTTCCTCCTCAGTATACAAGTGCACTTCCATGGCAGGAAAAAAACTACATTTTGCCGCCTATGTAGTCCCCTATTTATACAAAATTGAGTCATTCAGGATTCAGCCATGTTTTTGCTCGGCGTTGGCAGCCGTTAGAGGTTTTTAGCTTTCTCCTGAAATGTTTTCTTTTATTTCTTCTTCCTCAGGGTAGTAAAACTCGCTTTCGCTGTGAAAACTGTCGTTATCACTATCCATGCTGTAAAATTAATGCTATTCTCCTGAGAAATGCTGGCAAAAATTTATAAGATTTTTGATAATCTTATAAATAAAACTTATTAAAAAAAGATAAATGTTGACAAAAAATGCTACTATGTTTGTTGTTGTTGTGAAGGAACGAGTCGCCAGAGGTCCATAACCGGGGTCCATAACTGGGGTCTGTATCATAGGATACGGACCTGCTCGCCAGCCAATCAGAGCGCAGGATTTGATGGAAACCGGACCATGAAAAAAATAAATGTTTTTATTCCATGGAAAAAGTGGCCCGTATGTATAATTCCTAATATTTCACTCCGATGATGTCACTCCCAGTGTTTTCCCGCTGACTTGACACACATTGTCAAAATGGCAAACCGGTTCAAAGTTAAAATTCTTTTGATGAACTTGTGTATTTTTTGTGGATGTGTCTATATAATATAAAGAACATTACATGGTGGTGCGAAGATATGAAGTTTATCTTGTGTTGAAAAATATTTTCACTCGTTTGCAATGCTAACGCAGAAATATGGTCACCACTCAAAGATAAACTTCATATCTAGGGTTAATAATAACCAGGACACCACAACACAAACATCTGACATGATATTAACTGAAGAAAAACTGACCTGACACAATGAGACAAAAGGGAACATATATAGTGGCTTGGCCAAACCAAATAACACAGAAGGGGTAAACAAAAATAAACATTGACTACAAACAGATACAAAGCAAAAGTAACTAAAGGCAAACTCCCCCTTGGGTGCATGGTGAGACATGGTACAGCCTAATGGGCAGGCTCCAAGATTTAGGTCTCCTCAGCCCTCAGCCATGCCATTTGCCCGACCAGGAAGGGACCTCCCCCAATGCTCAAGGTAACTCAAAAAAAAAAAGCTCAAACAAAGAAACATAGCTTTTGCAACCCTACAGTGTTAAAATGTGTGCACTCCATAAAAACAATGTAAGGTTAAAGCAAATAAACTGTAAATCAGACAAACTCCGTTAATTGTTTGAGTATGATCATATAGATGACTGTAAATGATAGACTGTGTAGTAAACTAAGAAGGTGCAAAGGTAGAATGTGGGCTGATCTTACCTCGTGTGGCTGTGGCCATCACAAGCACTTTTAACAATTGACACCGTCACAAAGCAGCTTTATAGAAATATAAATTTTAAATGTATAAATTTATTCCTAATATGCAAGCCTGAGGTAATGGAGGCAAAGAAAAACTCCCTGAGACGACATGAGGAAGAAACCGTAAGAGGAACCAGTCTTAAAAGGGAACCCATCCTCATTTGAGTAATAACAGATAGCGTGATTATAAATAACTCGCTTCTCTAACTATGTTTTATGTGGTCAAAATGTGCAATTATGTAACCAGGAAATTCATTAAAGTTTTGACGAGGTCTATTTTGCTGAAGTTATTGACTGTTTACCGATGGAGATTTGAGTGCAAAACTATTCATGGCAACTGCAGTCCTAAAATTATTATGTCAATTGTAGTCCTAAGACATTGTAGCAAGACTGTTTGTATTAATTTTCCAAAGCCATCTTCTAAGTGTATCTTTAGGCTGTCCATATAGGGCCGTCCTCCACAGGAGCGATGTGATGAGAGTACCAACTAGAAGTAGGGCATCAGGATGGATCAGGTCCAGAGACAGAGAGAGAGAGAGAGAGAGAGAGAGAGAGACTGTTAGGTATACTCAGTGTCACATAATGGTTAAGAATAGTGTACATTGTGTGCTGAGTGCAACCAGGGACTTCAAAAAGACTAGCTATGCCAGCATAACTAAAAGGGAAAGCCAGAAGGTAACACAGACATGAAGGTGTACTGGGACATAAAGTAGCCAGCCACTCCTCCAACAACACTCCACCATCAAACTTTTCTTTCTTGATGCTGGAAGCTAAAGGTAGTTTGTTATTTTTATAATTAGCTAAAGCCCAGCGCACACCTTCCCAATTTCACTGGGGCTTTGTGTGTCAGGCGATCAGTTACGAGTATACAGTTCTGATTTGATCAGTTCAAAATTCCCCGCACACATCATATACGTTCAGTCTGAATAGATGGTCACATGTTCAAGATATCACGTGATAGTGCTTGAAAGTTTGTGAACCCTTTAGAATTTTCTATATTTCTGCGTAAATATGACCTAAAACATCATCAGATTTTCACACAAGTCCTAAAAGTAGATAAAGAGAACCCAGTTAAACAAATGAGACAAAAATATTATACTTGGTCATTTATTTATTGAGGAAAATGATCCAATATTACATATCTGTGAGTGGCAAAAGTGTGTGAACCTCTAGGATTAGCAGTTAATTTGAAGGTGAAATTAGAGTCAAGTGTTTCAATCAACGGGATGACAATCAGGTGTGAGTGGGCACCCTGTTTTATTTAAAGAACAGGGATCTATCAAAGTCTGATCTTCACAACAAATGTTTGTGGAAGTGTATCATGGCACGAACAAAGGAGATTTCTGAGGACCTTAGAAAAAGTGTTGTTGATGCTCATCAGGCTGGAAAAGGTATAAAACCATCTCTAAAGAGTTTGGACTCCACCAATCCACAGTCAGACAGGTTGTGTACAAATGGAGGAAATTCAAGACCATTGTTACCCTCCCCAGGAGTAGTTGACCAACAGAGATCACTCCAAGAGCAAGGCATGTAATAGTCGGCAAGGTCACAAAGGACCCCAGGGTAACCTCTAAGCAACTGAAGGCCTCTCTCACATTGGCTAATATTAATGTTCATGAGTCCACCATCAGGAGAACACTGAACAACAATGGTGTGCATGGCAGGATTGAAAGGAGAAAGCCACTGCTCTCCAAAAAGAACATTGCTGCTCGTCTGCAGTTTGCTAAAGATCACATGGACAAGCCAGAAGGCTATTGGAAAAATGTTTTGTGGATGGATGAGACGAAAATAGAACTTTCTGGTTTAAATGAGAACCCTTATGTTTGGAGAAAGGAAAACACTGCATTCCAGCATAAGAACCTTATCCCATCTGTGAAACATGGTGGTGGTAGTATCATGGTTTGGGCCTGTTTTGCTGCATCTGGGCCAGGACGGCTTGCCATCATTGATGGAACAATGAATTCTGAATTATACCAGCGAATTCTAAAGGAGAATGTCAGGACATCTGTCCATGAACTGAATCTTAAGAGAAGGTGGGTCATGCAGCAAGACAACGACCCGAAGCACACAAGTTGTTCTACCAAAGAATGGTTAAAGAAGAATAAAGTTAATGTTTTGGAATGGCCAAGTCAAAGTCCTGACCTTAATCCAATCGAAATGTTGTGGAAGGACCGGAAGCGAGCAGTTCATGTGAGGAAACCCACCAACATCCCAGAGTTGAAGCTGTTCTGTACGGAGGAATGGGCTAAAATTCCTCCAAGCCGGTGTGCAGGACTGATCAACAGTTACCGGAAACGTTTAGTTGCAGTTATTGCTGCACAAGGGGGTCACACCAGATACTGAAAGCAAAGGTTCACATACTTTTGTCACTCACAGATATGTAATATTAGATCATTTTCCTCAATAAATAAATGCCCAAGTATAATATTTTTGTCTCATTTGTTTAACTGGGTTCTCTTTATCTACTTTTAGGACTTGGGTGAAAATCTGATGATGTTTTAGGTCATATTTATGCAGAAATATAGAAAATTCTAAAGGGCTCACAAACTTTCAAGCACCGCTGTATATACACATACATACAGTGGTGCTTGAAAGTTTGTGAACCCTTTAGAATTTTCTATATTCCTGCATAAATATAACCTAAAACAATATCAGATTTTCACACAAGTCCTTAAAGTAGATAAAGAGAACCCAGTTAAACAAATGAGACAAAAATATTATACTTGATCATTTATTTATTGAGGAAAATGATCCAATATTACATATCTGTGAGTGGCAAAAGTATGTGAACCTTTGCTTTCAGTATCTGGTGTGACCCCCTTGTGCAGCAATAACTGCAACTAAAAGTTTCCGGTAACTGTTGATCAGTCCTGCACACCAGCTTGGAGCAATTTTAGCCCATTCCTCCGTTCAGAACAGCTTCAACTCTGGGATGTTGGTGGGTTTCCTCACATGAACTACTCGCTTCAGGTCCTTCCACAACATTTTGATTGGATTAAGGTCAGGACTTTGACTTGGCCATTCCAGAACATTAACTTTATTCTTCTTTAACCATTCTTTGGTAGAACGACTTGTGTGCTTAGGGTCGTTGTGTTGCTGCATGACCCACCTTCTCTTGAGATTCAGTTCATGGACAGGTGTCCTGACATTTTCCTTTACAATTCGCTGGTATAATTCAGAATTCATTGTTCCATCGATGATGGCAAGCCGTCCTGGCCCAGATGCAGCAAAACAGGCCCAAACCATGATACTACCACCACCATGTTTCACAGATGGGATGAGGTTCTTATGCTGGAATGCAGTGTTTTCCTTTCTCCAAACATAACACTTCTCATTTAAACCAAAAAGTTCTATTTTGGTCTCATCCATCCACAAAACATTTTTCCAATAGCCTTCTGGCTTGTCCACGTGATCTTTAGCAAACTGCAGACGAGCAGCAATGTTCTTTTTGGACAACAGTGGCTTTCTCCTTGCAACCCTGCCATGCACACCATTGTTGTTCAGTGTTCTCCTGATGGTGGACTCATGAACATTAACATTAGCCAATGTGAGAGAGGCCTTCAGTTGCTTAGAAGTTACCCTGGGGTCCTCTGTGACCTCGCTGACTATTACACGCCTTGCTCTTGGAGTGATCTTTGTTGGTCAACCACTCCTGGGGAGGGTAACAATGGTCTTGAATTTCCTCCATTTGTACATAATCTGTCTGACTGTGGATTGGTGGAGTCCAAACTCTTTAGAGATGGTTTTGTAACCTTTTCCAGCCTGATGAGCATCAACAATGCTTTTTCTGAGGTCCTCAGAAATCTCCTTTGTTCATGCCATGATACACTTCCACAAACATGTGTTGTGAAGATCAGACTTTGATAGATCCCTGTTCTTTAAATAAAACAGGGTGCCCACTCACACCTGATTGTCATCCCATTGATTGAAAACACCTGACTCTAATTTCACCTTCAAATTAACTGCTAATCCTAGAGGTTCACATACTTTTGCCACTCACAGATATGTAATATTGGATCATTTTCTTCAATAAATAAATGACCAAGTATAATATTTTCATCTCATTTGTTTAACTGGGTTCTCTTTATCTACTTTTAGGACTTGTGTGAAAATCTGATGATGTTTTAGGTCATATTTATGCAGAAATATAGAAAATTCTAAAGGGTTCACAAACTTTCAAGCACCACTGTACATACAGTACATACATACGTACGTACATACATAGAGAAGTATTAAATTTTGAATATTAGAATCAACAAAGGATAATAATCCCAACTAAACAAATCAATAATAAGAATTGATTCTAATTTGTTCAGTCGTTCTTAAAATTCAACTTGTTCCAGGATTCCAGACAAGCGATTTCTGTACCACTGACAATGCTATAATACTTTACCAGGCATTTTCAAAGCTGGCACGATTACAGCCATAGTCTCGTTCTTCTTTTCCCGTTTGCTGCAATCAGGTGAAATAATGTCATAAAGACAGGTGGATCCTTCCCAAAGTGACACAAGTTGTGCTTCCCAGTCTGCAGTCCACGTGTGATCAATCCTGGCACTCCAATTGGCTGTTTAAAATTATCGTAACCGATGAGATCGTAGTAACAACGCACACACTACCGATAGCGTTGCGTACGAGGAGATCGTGTCCGACAATATCAAGACCAGTTTGATCTGAACCGAGCAACCGAGAACCGATGAAATCGGCTACGAGGTGGCCCCGCACATATTTACGATTCGCAAGCGATTTAATCGGCCCGACAAAATCGTAAGTGAATCGGGAAGGTGTGCGGTGGGCTTAAGTTAACTTAACCTGGGATTCAGTTTTAATATAATTTCCACGCAAACAGTTGTAGTATCTTAAGAATAAATAACGGAGAGCCTAATTTATCTCTTTATGCTCTTCGATCTGCGTCATTTTCACAAAAAAGAATCCAAATACAGTATTTTATGTGTGAGCGCAAGTTAACATCATGCAAACATGTCAAGTGGTGGATACTTGGGTAGTTCGTTCATCCTTTAAAAAACATTTCTGTGGTTAATTAACAGTTAATTGTGCAGTGTGTAGATTCATGCTGTCTTTCAGACGGTGTTTGTTTGGTAATTATCATGATAATCCTCACCTTAGTTCATATGTAGCACTGATGGAAGTGCACTGCATTGTTAGTCCTCTCAGCTCACCACAGGACGACATTAAGAGTTTCCCCACATGTCTTGATTTGCCCTCTTCGTGCCCTGAGTGACATTTGTATTCTGACTGGCCACGTGGCTGCGGCAGCCGTCGAGGTTGAGAGATGCTGCTAAAGCGTTGCATATGTAAATGGAGTGGGTTGTGCGAGGTGGCACAATCTCCCTGCTTGCTGACTGAAGGCTTCCTGCAGTGTGTAACTGAGACTTCCTGGTGTGGTTGCCACACTGAGGTCATGACCCCAGAACATGGCACAGACTCACGGTCCTGTCTGCCTGTCTGCTGAGAGAAGTCGGAAAAGAGACAAGGAGGGAGGGGGGGAGAAATGATGGGAGGAAGAGTTGTTTTACTTATTTTCACTTGTTACTGATAGAAGAGAGAGAGAGAGGGGGGAAAGAATGGAAAGCGAACTAGAAGGGGAAAAACCTAGTATGAAGAAGTCTAGCATTATATTTGAGATTTGTAACATGTACTGTATATATGTTACAGGTCAAAAAATTTCAGACTCTGTGATTTATTTATTTATTTTGACCTGGGTTAAAATTTTTAACATGGCTCATAATTTCCAACCTAAGTAAAATTTTGGATTATCTAAGATTCTTAAAAAGGATTTTCCATCACTTCTTTTGTCTCTCTTTCTTCCATCCACTTCCTCTCTGTCTACACCTACCTAGTATTTTCTCGTCTGTCTGTCTACCTATTCCTGTCTACCTAATTAGCATTTTTTAAAAAATCTTTCATGCTTAACCAAGATTCGAGCTCTGAACCTTCTGATTTAGAGGGCCACATTGGAAATGAGTGTATTTGTACTTCTATGTGTCATCCTCGGTGCTATTTATACTTGTTTTTTTTTTTTTACATGGATCAATTTTACTAAATAAATCCATACTATACCATACCATGGTTCTTAACCACTAGACTAGCGATGCTTGTGATGGAAGAAGTGATGTATAATTTGAATTTATTAATGAGTCCAGTCTTATTATATCATCAAGGAGTTTAAATACAAAGTCTTCCCAAATCCTAACCCGAAACCTAACCCCTAAGGTACTTTGTTTTATTATAAAATACAAAGTCTTCCCAAATCCTAACCCTACAGTGCATATAAAAAGTGTACACACCCCATTAAAATGCTAGGTTTTTCTGATGTAAAAAAAAATGAGATCATGATAAATAATTTAAAAACTTTTCCCACTTTTAATGTGACCTATAACCTGTACAGTTCATTTGAAAAACAAACAAATCTGTTAGAGGGAAAAACATAAAAAATAAAAAACATACAATAAGCTGTTTGCATAAGTATGCACACCCTTAAACTAAGACTTTGTTGAAGCAGCTTTTGATTTAATTACAGCATTCAGTCTTTTTGGGTCGGAGTCTATCAGCCTGCCACATCTAGACTTGGCAATATTTGCCCACTCTTTCTTGCAAAAGCGCTCCAAATCTGTCAGATTGCGAGGGCATCTCTTGTGCACAGCCCTCTTCAGGTCACCCCACAGATTTTCAATTGGATTTAGGTCTGGGCTCTGGCTGGGCCATTCCAAAACTTCTTTGGGGTCATTGTCGTGCTGAAAGATGAAATTCCTCTTCATCTTCAGCTTTCTAGCAGACACCTGAAGGTTTTGGGCCAAAATTGACTGGTATTTAGAACTGTTCATAATTCCCCCCACCTCGACTAAAGCCCCTGTTCCAGCTGAAGAAAAACAACCCCAAAACATGATGCTGCCGCCACCATGCTTCACCGTGGGTATGGTGTTCTTTTGGTGATGTGCAGTGTTTTTGCGCCAAACATACCTTTTGGAATTGTGGCCAAAAAGTTCAACCTTTGTTTCATCAGACCATAATACATTTTCCCACAGGCTTTTGGGAGAGTTGATTTTTTTTTTTTTTGCAAAATTTAGCCGGGCCTGGATGTTTTTCTTTGACCCTACCTCATAGTCCAGATATATGGAGAATACAGGAGATTGTCACATGTAGCACACAACCGGTACTTGCCAGAAATTCCTGCAGCTCCTTCAGTGTTGCTGTAGGCCTCTTGGCAGCCTCCCTGACCAGTTTTCGTCTTGTCTTTTCATCAATTTTGGAGGGACGTCCAGTTCTCAGTAATGTCACTGTTGTCCCATATTTTCTCCACTTCTTGATGATGGTCTTCACTGTGCTCCATGGTATATCTAATGCCATGGAAATGTTTTTGTACCCATTCTCCTGACTGATACCTTTCAACAATGAGATCCCTTTGATGCTTTGTAAGCTCTCTGTGAACCCTGGCTTTTGCTGGAGGATGCAACTGAGTAAATGTCTGAACTTTATTTGGAGTTAATCAGTCATTTTAATTGATGGCAGCTGTGAACCCAAAAAGACTGAATGCTGTAATTAAATCAAAAGGTGCTTCAACAAAGTATTAGTTTAAGGGTGTGCACACTTATGCAACCAGCTTACTGTACTTTTTTTTAAAAATGTTTTTCCCCCTAACAGATTTGTTTGTTTTTCAACTGAATTGTACAGGTTATAGGTCACATTAAAGGTGGGAAAAGTTTTTAAATTATTTATCATGGTCTTGGGTTTTTTTTTTTACATCAGAAAAACCTATCATTTTAACGGGGCGTGTATACTTTTTATATCCACTGTAGATATAGTAAGTACCCCTAATATAAGTAGCAAATTAGGAACTGGTTTAAAAAATTCTAACCTAGGTTGAAAAATTCCACCTGACCTACAATTCTGACCTGGAACCTATACGTTGTTCCAAAGTATAATGAAACATAGACACACACAAATGGGAAAAAAAAATCTCAGAGGTTGTATAATAAGTATTCACATGACAGTTTGGTAGTGAAGATCCGATATAAAATACCAGAAGATCTTGACTGAATAAATTCCAAGGAGCATTTAATATGTTTTTCTTTTATACTGTTGAGTTACTCAATTAGCTGGATATAAAATATTCACACCTGCTCTTTCTTCACGAAGCTCAAAGTGAAATCTTAATTGGTCAATGCCTACAATGCACGCTGGCACTATGGAAAAAAAAATTCAATAATCATTTATGTGCACGGGCATCTCTTACTATGTTGAGTAGGCTCTCTGCATCAGAATGTGGCCCGGACGACTACTTCTAAGTATTAAGTTGTAGGAATTTTTCTCTTTTTCATCTCATAGCCTGGGGAATCTCAGTGGGTAGGAGTCTCATTTCCTCATCAAACACTAGGCGAGTGATTTGGAATATTTATGAGGGCTCCAATTTAAGTTAAACATTTAACAAAAAGCATCCGATTAAAATTATACTCCTGAAAGAGTTAATGTCCCTGTAGGGGAGGGGGGCCTGGGGTTAAAAAAAAAAAGAAAGAAAGAAAAAAACGAATATGAAGCCAGAGACAGATTGAATTAAAGCAGGGTTTTACTAAGAGGAGCAGTTACTTCGTGTTATCATTATCATTATAGATTTATCAGGCGTTAATGAGTCCCTATCAGTATAAATTGCTTGATAAATGTAAACCTTAAAAATGATTCAAATCTTTTTCATTTAATGGTGTTTGGATGGTCAGATGGTATCTTGTTGAAGGGAATGTGACTTCATGATAAGATCAGAGCACAAATTAATTATCATTCTGTTTAGAAATAACTGCTGGCTTGCATTAGCACGGAGAGGAAGCGTGCCATGTCAAAAACTGGGACTGAAATTTTTAAAACACCGTACATTTCTCTTTCTACAAAGTAATTTCTCTTCATCAGTGCTGTACTGTGGATGGGGCTACTGTAGCACTTGTGACTTATGTTTGCTCCAGTTTAATCACCCCTGCCCTGGGGGAATTCTCTGGATATATGAACAAGGTAAGAGAAAAAGCAATCCAGCTGGTTTCATCACCAGGAAGACAGACGTGCACTTTGGCCAGAGTGTGGGATACATAAATTCCAATGGCATGACCTGAGACTTTGTTATGTAAGGAATAAAACCCAATGGAGCATGCTGTTAAAGGAAAATAATCAGCAGCAGTACATCCTGAAGTATTTTACTGCTTTATTAGTTATATTACTATTGTACTACAGCATTTTGCCAGTGATTCAAATTAAAACATCTTTTTTTTATCAGGTTATAGTTACACTAGCAGGTTACTTGGCGTTGCCCGGGTTTCACAAAATTCTGGGTTACCCCCAGACTTCCATGTAAAATTTGGTGAAGATCCATTGAGAAATGGTGATGTTAACCCAAGACAAGCAAAAATACAAACATCCACCACCCAGGGGCCCACTGGAGACCCCCTGGGGCCCAAATATGGAATTTTTGAGTTTTGCAAAATTGTGGCTATCTCCTGTACCTACGTGGCAAGTTTAGTGAAGATCTATCAAGAGTTTGTGTTGATAAATGTAACGTAAAGGCATTGAGGGAGGGGGTGGGTGGATGTTGTGCCCCCCAGGGACCTCCCTGGGGCCCGTACATGAATTTTGTTTATATCTGCAAAATTCCGGGTCATCCCCGGACCTACTTGCCAAATTTGGTGAAAATCTGTCGAGAAATGGCGACATTAGTTCAAGACAAACAAACAAACTTTGCTGCTTGTGATATAGATTACAACAGCTACAATCTCTATCTCTCTCTCATAATCAGACAAGTCACACACTAATATTTTGTTGGACCACCTTTATCTTTGATTACAGCATGCATTCACCATGGCATTGTTTCGACACCCTTACAACATCACAACATTTATTTCCATCCAGAGTTGCATTAATTTTCCCCGTAAAGTCTTCTCCAGCACATCCCAAAGACTTTCAATGGAGTTAAGTTCAGGACTCTGTGGTGGCCAATTCATGGGTGAAAATGATTCCTCATGCTCCCTGAACCACTCTTTCACAATCTGAGCCCCAATTTTAAGCCCGTGACATCAGGGAAGAAAAAAATCTATTGATGTGATGTTAACCTGGTCATTCAGTGCATTCAGGTCATCAGCTGACTTCATTTTATTGCCCCATAATGTTGCTGAGCCTCGACCTGACCAACTGAAGTAACCCAAGATCATCACACTGCCTCCAGAGGCTTGTACAGTGGTCACTATGTATGATGGGTGCATCGCTTCATGTTCTTCCCTTCTTACCCTGATGCACCTATGACTCTGGAATCGGGTAAATCTGGACTCATCAGATTACATAACTTTTTTCCATTCCTCCAGAGTCCAGTCTTTTTTCTCCCTTGCAAACTGAAGCCTTTTCTTTTGATTAGTCTCACCAACAAGTGGTTTTCTTCTGGCCACATAGTAGAGCCCTGCACTCCCGCGGGACCCAACGCAAAGCAGTGCGGCGTGGGACAAATTTTGAAAGCTCATTGCGGGCGCGGGCGGGAGCGCACAATGCGGGAGCGGGTGGGAGAGGTGATAAGCTGCAGTCCCGCTAACTAAAAACGTGTTTAAAATAAAATTTATAAATTAATAATTTATGTCTATCATATATAATTTGTGCTGGATATTTTATTTGGCATTAATAAAAACATTTTAAGATGCCTAAATTTGCAGATGTGGTCTAATCTCGCGTACGTTTCCGATTCCTTTCCGCTCTTCCGTGTTTGAGATCTACTGCACCTCTCAGTGCTTAGTTTCACCTAACCAACTTTGTCTGAAGGTGTCAACTGCATTCAACATGGCGGACGGAATGTCTCGATGTTTAAATATTTCAGTTGTTTGACGGTGTATCGCACAGATTGTTCAATTTAAAGCGAGAAATAGACAGTGTATAATCTGAGGAGCTGGTTGTGGTTGTGCAACACTTCATATGAGAGGAGAATGAAATCGCGGTTGGAATTATAACGCCACAGACTTGGAAGTGGGAGTGCGAGTGCACAAAGCGAGAGCTGTCAATCAAAGTGAGAGCTGTCAATCATGAGCGCATGCAGCGCTCAACTTGGAATGTGTCAGTAGAATGTCAGAGTCTAAACAATAAACTTACAATAAACCTAACAATGCCACCTATAAATACACAACATGTAGATCTACATAACGTTATCTGTGCCATTTCACAGCAGTTTGCTTAGCTATTTTTAATCAGGGCAAATAGCCTTATAGCCAAAACTAGTATATGATGCTTTAATTTATGGAGATGCCTTTTGTTTACACGTGATTTCCAAATGAAGAGTATTGCAATTTTATATTAGTCTAAATGAACATCTACACCAAGTTGCAAGCATCAGGGGAAGATTATGGATGCACCAAATTTGGCTTAACGGTCATTTAATGGTGAAATGCCATTTGCACTGTCAGCCAACTTCGGGTTGCTTCTCTGAATTCCGACAATAAACGAGACCATCCGAACACATCTGAAAACATCGTGGTTTGAACTGTGTTGGTTCAAATCAACTTGGTTCAGACCAAGTTGGTACTACAGCTTTGGGAAACAGTCATTTTTTGGATGTTAGTTAGTTCAAACTTACATCGTACCATATTGGTTTAATGCTAACTTGGTTGGTTGTTTGGGAAACGCAGCCCTGAACGTGAGCTGTAGATATTTATGCTCAAATCCACTCAAAGTAGGGGGCAGGGCACCATCATGCTGTGTCTTTAAATTATATTAATTTCTTATAGGCCTACTTGTATTTCCAAGAATGTAAATGTGAGGAGTGACATATAAGCTATGTGCAATGTACAATATTCTTAATATCCACTGTAGATTTTGGTAGGTGTGTTGGGTATCTCTGTAAAGCCTCAGCTGCGCATGCCGCCTGGCAACGCGCACCCTCGCTACGTGCGCTAGGTGAAAGATCGGTCAGTGGAGAGCTCAGCTAAGCTCAGCATGTTTAATTCCCCAAGCAAATGACAAGAACTTTCATGAGAAATAACGCGAACGTCTGCATCATGCGGGATTTGCGGGTGGGAGCGGGACAAAATATGGCAGGTGCGGGCGGGAGCGGGACTGAAAATCATAATTCTTTGCAGGAGCGAGCGGGAGTGGGACCGCACAATGCGGGAGCGGGCGGGAGCGGGACTGAAAATTCTGTCCCGCGCAGACCTCTACCACACAGCTGTTTAGTCCCAATCCTGTGAGTTCTCGTTACATTTTGAGTTTGGAAATGCTCTTACTTTCACTATAAAACATAGTTGTAAGTTCTACTGTTGATTTTTTTTATGATTTGACTTCACCAAGCATTTAAGTGCTCTCCAATCATGGCCAGTCACGATTTTTTTCTGACCATGTTTATTCAGTGAAGTTGACTCCAAAGTTGAATCCAGAAAGTTCACCGCTATACATTCAGGGGTTAATAATGCATTAAACAGTTCTTCAGCCAATTCCAGTAATTTCAGCAATTTACTTACTTATTTTCTTTGCTTGATGCAGGCCAATAATTTGACCCTTCTGAAACAGTAACATCTTTTCCATGACCACAGGATACATCGTCTTACATGGTTATTTAAGAAATGAGAAGCTACTCACTGCATCAGTTCGGGTTAAAAGTTTTGATGCCAGCTGAAACGTATTAATCTCTGCAGTAATTATCCAATCAAAGGCTCTTAAATATTTGCTTATTTAAAGCCAAATGTCTCTCGTCTCATCTCGTCTTGTCTCGTCTCGTCTCGTCTCGTCTTCTTCCGCTTTATCCGGGACCGGGTCGCGGAGGCAGCAGTCTAAGCAGGGAAGCCCAAACTTCCCTTTCCCCAGACACCTCGGCCAGCTCCTCGGGAAGAACACCGAGGCGTTCCCAGGCCAGCCAAGAGACATAGTCCCTCCAGCGTGTCCTGGGTCTTCCCCGGGGCCTCCTCCCGGGGGGACATGCCTGGAACACCTCCCCAGGGAGGCGTCCAGGAGGCATCCGAAAAAGATGCCCAAGCCACCTCAACTGATTCCTCTCGATGTGGAGGAGCAGCGGCTCTACTCCGAGCTCCTCCCGAGTGACTGTGCTTCTCACCCTATCTCTAAGGGAGCGCCCAGCCACCCTGCGAAGGAAACTCATTTCGGCCGCTTGTATCCGCGATCTTGTTCTTTCGATCATTACCCAAAGCTCATGACCATAGGTGAGAGTCGGAATGTAGATCGACCGGTAAATTGAGAGCTTCGCCTTTTGGCTCAGCTCCTTCTTCACCACGATGGACCGGTAAAGCGACCGCATCACTGCGGAGGCTGCACCGATCCGCCTGTCGATCTCGCGCTCCATCCTTCCCTCACTCGTGAACAAGATCCCGAGATACTTAAACTCCTCCACTTGAGGCAGGACTTCTCCACCAACTTGGAGAGGACAAGCCACCCTTTTCCGGTCGAGAACCATGGCCTCGGACTTGGAGGTGCTGATTCTCATCCCAGCCGCTTCACACTTGACTGCAAACCGCCCCAGTGCATGCTGAAGGTCCTGGTTTGAAGAAGCCAACAGGACAACATCATCCGCAAAAAGCAGAGATGAAATCCTGTGGTTCCCAAACAGGATTCCTTCCGGCCCCTGGCTGCACCTAGAAATTCTGTCCATAAAAATTATGAACAGAACCGGTGACAAAGGGCAGCCCTGCCAGAGTCCAACATGCACTGGGAACAGGTCTGACTTACTGCCAGCAATGCGAACCAGACTCCTGCTCCGTTCGTACAGGGACCGGACAGCCCTTAGCAAAGAGCCCCGAACCCCATACTCCCGAAGCACCCCCCACAGAATACCACGGGGGACACGGTTGAATGCCTTCTCCAGATCCACAAAGCACATGTGGACTGGTTGGGCAAACTCCCATGAACCCTCGAGCACCCTATGAAGGGTATAGAGCTGGTCCAGTGTTCCGCGACCAGGATGAAAACCGCATTGTTCCTCCTGGATCCGAGGTTCGACTATTGGTCGAATTCTCCTCTCCAGTACCCTGGAGTAAACCTTCCCTGGGAGGCTGAGAAGTGTGATTCACCTATAATTGGAGCACACTCTCCGGTCCCCTTTCTTAAAAAGAGGGACCACCACCCCAGTCTGCCACTCCAGAGGCACTGTCCCCAACTGCCACGCGATGTTGCAGAGGCGTGTCAACCAAGACAGCCCCACAACATCCAGAGACTTGAGATACTCAGGGCGGATCTCATCCACCCCCGGTGCCTTGCCACCGAGGAGCTTGTAAACCACCTCAGTGACTTCGGCTTGTGTAATGGACAAGTCCACCTCTGAGTCATCAGCCTCAGTCTCCTCAGTGGAAGACATGATGGTGGGATTGAGGAGATCCTCAAAGTATTCCTTCCACCGCCCGACAATGTCCCCAGTCGAGGTCAACAGCTCCCCACCTGCACTGTAAACAGTGTTGGCAGAGTACTGCTTCCCCCTCCTGAGGCGCCGGATGGTTTACCAGAATTTCTTCGAGGCCGACCGATAGTCCTTCTCCATGGCCTCCCCGAATTCCTCCCAGTTCCGAGTTTTTGCCTCCGCAACTGCCCGAGCTGCAGCACGCCTGGCCTGCTGATACCCGTCAGCTGCCTCAGGAGTCCTGGAGGTCAACATGGCCCGATAGGACTCCTTCTTCAGCTTGACGGCATCCCTTACTTCTGGTGTCCACCACCGGGTTCGGGGATTGCCGCTACGACAGGCACCGGAGACCTTGCGGCCACAGCTCCGAACAGCTGCGGCCACAATGGAGGTAGAGAACATGGTCCACTCAGACTCAATGTCCCCCGCCTCCCTTGGAAGCTGGGAAAAGCTCTCCCGGAGGTGGGAGTTAAAGACCTCCCCAACAGAGTGCTCGGCCAGACGTTCCCAGCAGACCCTCACCATACGTTTGGGCCTGCCAGGTCTGTCCAGCTTCCTCCTCCGCCAGCGGATCCAACTCACCACCAGGTGATGATCAGTTGACAGCTCAGCCCCTCTCTTCACCCGAGTGTTCAAGACATAGGGCCAGAGATCAGATGAAACGACTACAAAATCTATCATCGACCTCCGACCTAAGGTGTCCTGGTGCCACGTGCACTTATGGACACCCCTATGCTCGAACATGGTGTTCATTATGGACAAACCATGACTAGCACAGAAGTCCAATAACAAAACACCACTCGGGTTCAGATCGGGGAGGCCGTTCCTCCCAACCACGCCCCTCCAGGTGTCACCGTCGCCCACGTGAGCATTGAAGTCCCCCAGTAGCACAATGGAGTCCCCAGTCTGAGCACCCCTCAGTACCTCTCCCAGGGACTCCAAGAAGGCCGGATACTCTATACTGCTATTTGGGCCGTAGGCACAAACAACAGCAAGAGCCCCCTCCCCAATCCGAAGGCGCAGAGAGGCGATCCTCTTGTTCACTGGGGTAAACTCCAACACATGGCGGCTGAGCTGGGGAGCTATAAGCAAGCCCACACCAGCCCGCCGCCGCTCACCACGGGCGACTCCAGAAAAGTGGACAGTCCAGCCCCTCTCGAGGAGCTGGGTTCCAGAGCCCAAGCTGTGCGTGGAGGTGAGCCCGACTATCTCTAGCCGGTACCTCTCAACCTCCCGCACAAGCTCAGGCTCTTTCCCCCCCAGCAAAGTGACATTCCATGTCCCAACAGCCAGCCGCTGTGTCCGGGGATCAGGTCGTCGAGGCCCCTGCCTTCGACTGCCACCCAATCCACACTGCACCAGTCCCCTACTGCTACCTCTGTGGGTGGTGAACCCACAGGAGAAAAATGCCAAATGTTTGGAGTTTTATTCCTATCTTTAATCAAGTGTGATCTTTCAATATTTCATGTTCACATTTTACAAACCCTGTGTCCAAAATCGCTCCCTAAGGCACTATATGGTGAGGACGCCATTTTGTAGTGCTGTCTGAAACCTTAGTGAGGATTATTTACACCCTATATAGTGCACTCCAAGTATCCCACAATGCATCACAAAAAGTAGTGTACAACCGATGGTCACTAACCAAAGCAATATATCCCATCATGCATTGCGGTCACGCTGAAAGAAATCAAATTAAAAGTCTCAAATTTGATTTAATAAAAGGCAGCGGCAAAGAAGAAAGTATTCAGCCTTGATTTAAAATAACTGAAAGATGCAGGTACTTTGTATTGATTAATGTGGGAAATACACTCAGTATAATATGGATTTATTACAAAAATACATGCATGCATTTATTATTAAAAAAAACACTAGGTGACTGATCTGGCACGTTTTAATTGTGCGACAGTAATGACGTAAATACCAGCGCGATGGAGTAGTATCCGAAAGCTTTTTTTTTTTTCATTTTACCAATTACCTCACTATATAGTCCTCTATATAGTCTCATCTCATCTCATTATCTCTACCTGCTTTATCCTGTTCTACAGGGTCGCAGGCAAGCTGGAGCCTATCCCAGCTGACTACGAGCGAAAGGCGGGGTACACCCTGGACAAGTCGCCAGGTCATCACAGGGCCAACACATAGACACAGACAACCATTCACACTCACATTCACACCTACGGTCAATTTAGAGTCCCCAGTTAACCTAACCTGCATGTCTTTGGACTGTGGGGGAAACCGGAGCACCCGGAGGAAACCCACGCGGACACGGGGAGAACATGCAAACTCCGCACAGAAAGGCCCTCGCCAGCCACGGGGCTCGAACCTGGACCTTCTTGCTGTGAGGTGACAGCGCTAACCACTACACCACCGCACCGCTCCATCTATATAGTAATTCCCTATATAGTGAGTAGGGAGTAGTGAATGAGTGAGCGATTTCGGACACAGGGAATGTTTCCCCCTTCCTCTCACATAGGCCCTGCTTGTGTGTAGGTTTAGCAATCAAGTACAGTTTTGCAAATAGCAGGGGCTATTTCAGAGAGAGGGCAGGATTTAAAAAAAAATAAAACTCCACACAAATGGTGACTTTATTTTGTCCAGGTAGTGTATCTTGTCATGGTATGGAGAAAACATAAATTTAAACTCCTTTATCCTGAAGGCAAAAAAAATGTATTTACTGTTACAAATCTCTGACGGGCGGCACAGTGGTGTAGTGGTTAACACTGTCGCCTCACAGCAAGAAGGTCTGGGTTCGAGCCCCGTGGCCGACGAGGGCCTTTCTGTGCAGAGTTTGCATGTTCTCCCCGTGTCCGCGTGGGTTTCCTCCGGGTGCTCCGGTTTCCCCCACAGTCCAAAGACATGCAGGTTAGGTTAACTGGTGACTCTAAATTGACCGTAGGTGTGAATGTGAGTGTGAATGGTTGTCTGTGTCTATGTGTCAGCGCTGTGATGACCTGGCGACTTGTCCAGGGTGTACCCCGCCTTTCGCCCGTAGTCAGCTGGGATAGGCTCCAGCTTGCCTGCGACCCTGTAGAACAGGATAAAGCAGCTAGAGATAATGAGATGAGATGAGACAAATCTCTGACATCGGAGATGACTTCTTCAGCATGTTAAGGATAATGTTTTTGTGGAGTATCTACCATACATGTTTCTGTGTATACTGTTATTGTCGAAACTCTAAGGTACTTGAACAAACACATTAATCTAAACTTGTAATTGTAATTATAGCCAGCAATAGCGTCAGAGCTGTTATAGAAAATAAATCAACACCTTCTGACCAATCAGATTTGAAAATTCAACAGTGGTACATGAGATTTTAGTGTGTAATAGAGGTTCGTGAGTTTTCCGCAGCTGGGAGGCTGTTTCTCTTGCTAGGCATAGCAGGTGAAAATTCAATCCAAATTGCTTAAAACTTCTCTCATTGAATTCAGAATTGAATGCAGAACAACATACTTTTTACATAATTAAAATATGTTTATCTGTTCTTGAGATATTACAAATCAAAGATTGAAAAAATGGCTTAATTTTTAGAAAACTGCCGTAATATTCTGTATGAGGATCACGTGGTCCAAAATGGGCCTCATTAACCAATGAGCTCAAATGTTTTTTCTTAATAACTTTTTGTTTTTCAAGATATTCACATGGAAATTGGCAGCACATAGATGGTTGTATTGAGGTATTTCACTCACGTGACCAAGTCATGTGATGCTACCATTTTGGACGGCATGGCTCGAATCAGTTTGAATGCGAGGAAGGCGACAAACGAAAAACATAGAAGAAAAAGGAGCGAGATGCAGAAAACACCTTCACTATCCAGCGACGTAGGGCATTTACAGGGCGAGCAGAGGGAGAGGTATTTGCAAAAATTGAGGTTAGCAGGCTTAGAGAACGACGTTTACCTGCTTCCACCAGGATTGTTCACTGATGTACGGAAGTACACGAAGCCCTCGTCTTTACCTGACTTCAGCCCACATGATCTGTATACCTATGTTGTTAAAAACCCATTGCCATACACAGGTATTGATCTGAAAGCGTATACGAGTTTGGATACCTACAAATATTTTGTGTCAGGCTGGGTAACATGCCTACATCAGCGGGTCGTCCCTGGAGCCAGTGGTCGCCATCTAATTACAGCTAAGGTTTGTTCACATTTTCATTTACTTTCGGTCCTCAGGATAAACAAAATGTTATTAAATGTCATTGAAATAACTTCTTAGTCTGTTGAGACATGGCCCGTTATAAATTTGCTGTTACCAGGCAATGACTAAGAACTGTATTATTAGGGTCGGTGTAGTTGTAGCAGTGTATTAGCAACTAGCTGTTAGCACTAGCTAATGTCAACAACATCATAGCTGGTATGTTACTGTAGCAATGTTTACGTTCAGTCATTTGGATGACTGTTAAAACCTTTCAGTCTCAAGTTTTTCCTTTACTGGATTTACTAGTTTACTGAGCTAGCGCGCGCTAGCCAGCCTGCTGGCCGGGAGCCGGGCTAGCGCGCGCTAGCCAGCCTGCCGGCCGGGAGCCTGGCTAGCTCGCGCTAGCCAGCCTGCCGGCCGGCCGGCCAGCTGGCGCGCGCTAGCTCAGTAAACTAGTAAATCCAGTAAAGGAAAAACTTGAGACTGAAAGGTTTTAACAGTCATCCAAATGACTGAATGTAAACATTGCTACAGTAACATACCAGCTACTGTTGTTGACATTAGCTAGCTTGCCGTCCAAAATGGCGGACACCGGGGCGTCACGTGACCCTGTGACGTCAGGTGAAATACCTCAATACAGAATACAAAATCTGAAAAATTAGTGCAAACCAATAATGCAAATTAGTATTTGATTATGCTAATTAGGTAACAATGTTAAATTGGTACACTCTCTTCTTCAAAGTTTCACCAAATGGCTTTCTTTGTGCAATATAAAGCTGACCTTAACTCTCATTTATACATCACAAAGACGGATAAATCAATGTTAATGATAAAATATGCACAAATAAGCATTGAATCTCATTCACATCTACCGTTCTCTATCAAAATAAAAAAAGGAATAAAAGATTATTTCTAATTCCCTCTTTGTGCTCTATAGGCCTTTGTATTTCTAAGTAGGGCCTACTAGTGTTTATATGAAAGAATATAAATGATTATTTTGATTAATATTCACAGCTTTCAAAGATAACCTCAAAAAAACCTGTGCGATCCACATCCAATAAACAATTCACATTCATTGAATTGAAATGGACACTCGCGTTTCTGACTTCCGGTTTTTGAAAATATCATTCCAACCACTAAGATCTCAATATTTTTAATCAAAACAGCTACAGTTATATTCTAAAATAGTTATTTATTTACATGAATCAGTTTGATTTGAAAAAATAAGTAGGTAAAGCTATGAAAACTCACTTCAAAGTCTCCTGTGAATCATAACATCAAAACTAGCAGACGGAAACATGTCTGTGAAGATTCTCAATCATCCAGGTCATAGTAAACTGTGGGTGGTAGAAATGGGCAACTGGACTTGCTTGAAGATTCTTGAAAACGTTTCACCTCTCGTCCAAAAGGCTTCCTCAGTTCTGTCTGACTAATAGGGAGTATCAGATATTTATCCTCTGATAAATATCTGATCCAGGAGAGGATAAATATCTGATACTCCCTATTAGTCAGACAGAACTGAGGAAGCCTTTTGGACGAGAGGTGAAACGTTTTCAAGAATCTTCAAGCAAGTCCAGTTGCCCATTTCTACCACCCACAGTTTAGCAGACGGAAAATGTTGCTGAATACTTCATCAGAAACAGTGAGAGCGAGAGAACATCCCTATAAAGGTTACCTGATTAATATTCACAAGTAATCCAGTCGGAAACTGATCAGGAGAGAGAGAGAGAGAGAGAGAGAGAGAGAGAGAGAGAGACTGACTGCTTTCCCATGACTCAAAAAGCGCCAGCAGTTTCCCGACGTAATGCGAGCAGAGTTTTTTCTCTGTTGTACCAACTTCAACCTGCTGTTACTCCCAAAGCATTGAACAGATCTTAACGGGATACATTTCTTTGGAAAGCAGATTATAAGCTTTTTAATGATAGTATTCATGATAGAAAATATTCAAGAGTTAAGCAATGACAGATTTGGAAACTTAGATGAGTGTCTGCATGGACAATTTTCACAGCACGGCCAGCGAGCATCTGATATTCCTACTCTTACATCACCAATCATTCATGGAATTGTGAAAGCATAGGTTGAGTTTTAAATACACAGAACTCTAATCAATCAGAATATGATGTTCATTTTTACATAAATCATAAATGTATTTTGTACTGTTTTACAAGAAATATAACCTTCTTTCAGGAACAGAGGCACATCCACTATTCTGTCAGTTAAAAACAGAAATGCTACACTGTTATTGGAATAAACTCTATGCTCTGGATTCTTCTCGTAGTAGGAATTCACCTTGTGTTTGTAGTGTGTGTGTGTGTGTGTGTGTGCCTTCAGGGCACTGACTGATGCGTACTCCACTCTTCTATAGCCTCAGGGCATCATATGCTGCCCACTATGGCTCTTGACCTGAATTGTGTGTGTGTGTGTGTGTGTGTGTGTGTGTGTGTGTGTGTGTGTGTGTGTGTGTGTGTGTGAGTCACAGTATGTTTATCTTCCTTTGCATCAAGTGTAACTCATCTTCCTTATGACACAGATTTGTCAGTTCCACCAATGCACCTCCTGAGAGACAACTTACTGCAGTTTCTCTGACTTCACGCTCATGACAACACAATCCTGCTGCACTAATAAACATTGTTTATGCTGTGTTTCCTGCTGGAGAATCACACACACACTTGTGATGTGAATACGGTTTGCTGGAGGGTCAAGGATGTCGTTGTGTTTCACGACATGATCATGTAAGAATATAACCTAAAATTCCTGCAATTGCTTTGAGTCACCTCGTACTCAGAACTGTTTCACAGTCGGATGTTTTCTCTTTAATTAAATTAATGACATGCCAATGGGCCATCTCCAGCGAGTTATAAAAGAAATATTTTCACATTTACCCCAAATAATCTGTATATAAGAGCATATAGATTTCAACAATCATGCTTTATGTTGTCCATTATCCTCAGTCCTGAAATACTCCGTAATGAACTGATGTCAACGTGTCGAAACATTACCCAATGTCTAACTAGTAAAAAGAGAGTAGCTCCAAAGTACATCCCCAAATCAGAAAAAAAGTTGGGATGGTATGGAAAATGCAAATTAAAAAAAAAAGAAAGCAGTGATTTTCTAAATTTACTTTGACTTGTATTTCAATGCAGACAGATTGAACCCAACATATTTCATGTTTTGTCTGATTTACTTCATTTCATTTGTTAATATACATCCATTCCTGCATTTCAGGCTTGCAACACATTCCAAAAACAGTTGGCATGGGAGAAATTCAGGGCTAGTAATGAGGTAAAGCAATTAAATAATGATGTGATTTGAAACAGGTGATGTCACTAGGTGATTGTAATCATGATTTGGTACAAAATCAGTATCCATGAAAGGCCTAGTCTTTGAGGAGCAAAGATGGATCGAGGATCTTCAGTTTGTCAACAAATGCACGAGAAAATGATTGAAATGTTTAAAAAAACAAGGGTCCTCAAAGAAATGTAGGAAAGGATTTGGATATTTCATCCTCTATGGTGTAGAATATCATTCAACGATTCAAGAAATCTGGAGGAATTTCCACGCGTAAAAGGGCAAGGGCGCAAGCCTAAGCTGAACACTTGTGATCTCTGATCCCTCAGATGGCACTGCATCAAAAACCGTCATTCATCTACAACCCCGATTCCAAAAAAGTTGGGACAAAGTACAAATTGTAAATAAAAACGGAATGCAATGATGTGGACGTTTCAAAATTCCATATTTTAATCAGAATAGAACATAGATGACATATCAAATGCTTAAAATGTATCATTTAAAGAGAAAAATTAGGTGATTTTAAATTTCATGACAACAGCACATCTCAAAAAAGTTGGGACAAGGCCATGTTTACCACTGTGAGACATCCCCTTTTCTCTTTACAACAGTCTGTAAACGTCTGGGGACTGAGGAGACAAGTTGCTCAAGTTTAGGGATAGGAATGTTAACCCATTCTTGTCTAATGTAGGATTCTAGTTGCTCAACTGTCTTAGGTCTTTTTTGTCGTGTCTTCCGTTTTATGATGCGCCAAATGTTTTCTATGGGTGAAAGATCTGGACTGCAGGCTGGCCAGTTCAGTACCCGGACCCTTCTTCTACGCAGCCATGATGCTGTAATTGATGCAGTATGTGGTTTGGCATTGTCATGTTGGAAAATGCAAGGTCTTCCCTGAAAGAGACGTCGTCTGGATGGGAGCATATGTTGCTCTAGAACCTGGATATACCTTTCAGCATTGATGGTGTTTTTCCAGATGTGTAAGCTGCCCATGCCACACGCACTAATGCAACCCCATACCATCAGAGATGCAGGCTTCTGAACTGAGTGCTGATAACAACTTGGGTCATCCTTCTCCTCTTTAGTCCGAATGACACGGCGTCCCTGATTTCCATAAAGAACTTCACATTTTGATTCGTCTGACCACAGAACAGTTTTCCACTTTGACACAGTCCATTTTAAATGAGTCTTGGCCCAGAGAAGACGTCTGCGCTTCTGGATCATGTTTAGATACGGCTTCTTCTTTGAACTATAGAATTTTAGCTGGCAACGGCGGATGGCACGGTGAATTGTGTTCACAGATAATGTTCTCTGGAAATATTCCTGAGCCCATTTTGTGATTTCCAATACAGAAGCATGCCTGTATGTGATGCAGTGCCGTCTAAGGGCCCGAAGATCACGGGCACCCAGTATGGTTTTCTGGCCTTGACCCTTACGCACAGAGATTCTTCCAGATTCTCTGAGTCTTTTGATGATATTATGCACTGTAGATGATGATATGTTCAAACTCTTTGCAATTTTACACTGTCGAACTCCTTTCTGATATTGCTCCACTATTTGTCGGCGCAGAATTAGGGGGATTAGTGATCCTCTTCCCATCTTTACTTCTGAGAGCCGCTGCCACTCCAAGATGCTCTTTTTATACCCGGTCATGTTAATGACCGATTGCCAATTGACCTAATGAGTTGCAATTTGGTCCTCCAGCTGTTCCTTTTTTGTACCTTTAACTTTTCCAGCCTCTTATTGCCCCTGTCCCAACTTTTTTGAGATGTGTTGCTGTCATGAAATTTCAAATGAGACAATATTTGGCATGAAATTTCAAAATGTCTCACTTTCGACATTTGATATGTCGTCTATGTTCTATTGTGAATACAATATCAGTTTTTGAGATTTGTAAATTATTGCATTCCGTTTTTATTTACAATTTGTACTTTGTCCCAACTTTTTTGGAATCAGGGTTGTACAGCTGATATCACCACATGGACTCAGGATTACTTTGTCAAAACTTTGTCAAGCTCTACAATATGGAGTCACTCCACTAGTGCAATTCTTACTCACCACACCGTGCAACTAATGTATAAAAAGAATTACCTCAACGAAAATTGCTGCTAAATGTAAATGTGTGAGCGAATGTGTTTTTTAGTAGTTATTTGTAACTAAAACTCTTTCCATAGTGATTTAATGTACATTTTTTAGGCTAAGAGGAATGGTATTTCATGCTTTACTGTATGGAAGTGTGGGAAAAATGACAAACGAATCTTGAATCAAACTTTTCTCTGCAAAAATGAAAACTTATGTTAACTGTGTCCAGAAGCATCATTGACTTCTTTGGACTTGGAGGCACCTGGGATGGACCATTACACGGTGGAAACATGTATCATTTATTGTGGTCAGACAAATCAGTATAACTTTTTTTTTCATTTTGTAAGAAATGGACACAGTGTGCTCCAGACCATAGAAGAAACGGACCATGCAACAAGTCCAGAAGCCAGGGTCTATCATGGTATGGGGTTGTGTCAATGCCCTTGGTAAAGGTACTTTCACTAATGTGATGGCAGCACTAATGCAGAAAAGTACATTGAGATTTTGGAGCAACGTACGCTGCCTTCAAAACTACATCTTTTCCAGGGAGATTTCAACAAGACAATCCAAAACCACATTCTGCACACATTACAAAGGCATGGCTGTGGAAGAAGAGAGTGCGTCCCCTCTGTCCCCAATAGAGAATGTGTGGCGAATTTAGAAACAAAAAAATATGACAATGCCGTATTGTTTCACACCTTAAGACCTGTTTGCAGAAAGAATGGGACAAAATAACACCTGAAACGCTTCAGCACTTGGTGTTTTCAGTCCCTAAACATTTTTTCAGTGTTGTAAAAAGGAATGGCAACATTATAAAGTAGTAAATGCGTTACCGTTCCAACTTTTTTGAAACATGTTGCAAAAATCAAAATTGAAATGTGTTTATTTTGAAAATGAATAAATGGATGGATGAATTGATTAATTAATTAATGAGGCAAAACATCAAATAATGTGCCATTGTATTGTTTTTACTGTAATAAAGGTCAGAAATTTTAGTTTCAATTTCACCATACCATACCAGCTTTTTCTGATTTGGGGTTGTACTAACTAACTGCTGTAACTACTCGCTAGATTTTACAACTGGTTTAAAAGTAATACATGAAAAGAAATGAAAATGTAAAAAATAATCATAAAATTATGAAATCATATTAATAAATCATGTCTTCATACTGACACGAAAGATCTCACCTGCACAATTGTGTCAGAATTACCACAAATCAACACAAAGGCAGTGATGCTGTTTCATGCTCATGATCTACATCTGCTTGGAGGTTACATTTACATTTATGGCATTTGGTAGACATCCTTATCCAGAGCAACTTACAGAAGTGTTTCAAAGTCTGTATCAATAAATACTCCCTGATACTGGTTCACTCAGTCATAGGCTAAGAGTACTATCTAGTGTTGTTGTACTTGAGACTGGTCTTGATCTTGACACCAGTCTCGAGACTACTTTTTGAAGGTCTTGTCTCAGAATGAACCACGTTTTTACTCGGTCTTATCTCGGTCTCAGACATAGAGACTCTGGATTTGACTTCAAAACTGGTCAAGACCACAACTGCGGGGATTTCACTAAATTGCCTGTGCATTGTCTGATTTATTTGTTAACATTGTTACTGTGATTGGATGTAAAATGTCCTGCTTCAAATGCAACCAATAATGTGACTCATTGCTAATTTGAAATTTTCGTTACTATTAACGGCCATCACCCCTCCCCACCCCCCTTCACACGCACTGGTCTGGTCCTGGTCTTGACTCAGTCTCACCCTGCCTTGGTCTTGGTCTTGACTTGATCTCAACCCCTCCAAGTCTTGGTCTTGTCTCGGTCTCAATACACTCTGGTCTTGGTCATGACTTGGTCTTGATTTAGGTGGTCTTGACTACAACACTAGGACTTTCAGTCTAAAAACACTGTTGGGGAGGTAATCTAGTATAAAAAACCGAGACGACACACAAATTCTTTCTTTCTTTTCTTTTTTTCCTACTTTAAATACTCCATGAAGTACTCCAGAGTTTGTGCAGTAGAAACAAGAGTCAAAGTCAGGTAAACCTACTCATTTAGCAGGCCCACCACCTTCTCCCAATACCAAGGTCCAGTGCGGCATCACCAAGGCTGTCAATCGCTTCATTCCCAACTTTATCCATACCTTCTTACAATATAGGAGAATGACATTTTAATAACTAATTTCTGGGGGACAATAAAAAAATGTGCAGATATCAACATACTAGTAGAGAAAACTAACAGGGCGGCACGGTGGTGTAGTGGTTAGCACTGTCGCCTCACAGCAAGAAGGTTCTGGGTTCGAGCCCAGTGGCAGATAGGGGCCTTTGTGTGCAGTTTGCATGTTCTCCTCGTGTCCGAGTGGGTTTCCTCCGGGTGCTCCAGTTTCCCCCACAGTCCAAAGACATGCAGGTTAGGTTAACTGGTGACTCTAAATTGACCGTAGGTGTGAATGTGAGTGTGAATGGTTGTCTGTGTCTATGTGTCAGCCCTGTGATGACCTGGCGACTTGTCCAGGGTGTACCCCGCCTTTCGCCCGTAGTCAGCTGCGATAGGCTCCAGCTTGCCTGCGACTCTGTAGAAGGATAAAGCAGCTAGAGATAATGAGATGAGATGAGACAATAAAAAAATGTGCAGATATCAACATAGAGAAAACTAACAGGGCGGCACGGTGGTGTAGTGGTTAGCACTGTCACCTCACAGCAAGAAGGTTCAGGGTTTGAGCCCAGTGGCAGATAGGGGCCTTTGTGTGCAGTTTGCATGTTCTCCTCGTGTCTGCGTGGGTTTCATCTGGGTGCTCCGGTTTCCTCCAAAGACATGCGGTTAGGTTAACATGGGGCAGCCTTGGGCTGAAGTGCCCTTGAGTGAGGCACCTAACCCCCAACTGCTTTCTGGGCACTGCAGCATGGCTGCCCACTGCTCTGAGTATGTGTGTGCTCACTGTTTGCATGTGTGTGTTCACTGCTTCAGATGGGTTAAATGCAGAGAGGAATTTCACAAGTGTATATAAAGTTGTTGTTGTTCTTCTTCTAAATTAGACACTGTAGATGGGAAGACAATTTAGATGAGAAAAGTGGCATGGAAAAGAGACAATTTTGTCACTGAAACACATGGGGATGGGCAGAGCTACACATTATACTGCAGCCAGACAGCAGGGGCACTAGACCTGTGGTTGCTTCACTTTTACAGACATTTCGCTCTCCATGAATTTTTACAGTCACTGATGCTCACAACTCACGCTTTGCTTAGTGGATAATCTCATGTGGATACTGTAGACTTGCACTTAAGTACTGCTGCTGTAGTCATAAACACTGTCCTGTGCTCATTTCAGGACTCTTATATACATTATATTATTGTGAACATCCATGCAACACGGCTAGAAATGTTTCTCTAGTATCTGTACAACACAGTTATAGAAGTGTGATGATTTATAATCCCACTATCCAGTGTTACCCACAAGAGGATGGGTTCTCATTTGAGTCTGGTTGTTTGGGTCATTGTGTCATCTCAGGGAGTTTTTCCTTGACATTGTTGCCTCAGGTTTGCTCACTAAGGATCTAAAGCTACATACAGATTTCTGTAAAGCTGCTTTTATGATCATCCATCCATCCATCCATCCATCCATCCATCCATCCATCCATCCATCCATCCATCCATCCATTATCTGTAGCCACTTATCCTGTGCAGGGTCGCGGGCAAGCTGGAGCCTATCCCAGCTGACTATGGGTGAGAGGCAGGGTACACCCTGGACAAGTCGCCAGGTCATTGCAGGGCTGACACATAGAGACAAACAACCATTCACACTCACGGGCATTTTAGAGCCACCAATTAGCCTAACCTGCATGTCTTTGGACTGTGGGGGAAACCAGAGCACCCAGAGGAAACCCACACAGACACGGGGAGAACATGCAAACTCCACACAGAAAGCCCCCGTTGGCCGCTGGACTCAAACCCAGAACCTTCTTGCTGTGAGGCGACAGTGCTAACCACTACACCATCGTGCCGCCACTTTTATGATCATGTCTATTGTTAAATGTACTATACAAGTAACATTGAATTGAAATGAAAAATTACATTTCGGACTTGTGTTGGGGGGGGGTTCTAGTGTAGATGAAGCTACAAATTCTAGCTGATGTTATGGCACAATATGTCATAAATAGGTTATGTATATGACGTTAAGATACCTTTACAACAAAATAGTAATTAAAAATATATAATATTGATAAGTTGCGTCTGCTTTGACCTTACCGAGAGTTAAAATGTTATGGCTCAGGATCCTAAAGTCACTGAATCATCAGAATTATTTGATAATATCATTTGTACATTCAGAATATTGTAACTGGGTCTGTGTCAGAAACTGGGTACTGTGGGGGTACCCCACTAAATATACTGACAGTCAATAAACTATACGGTTTTGAATGGTGATGTTGGTTTTAATTTGAAATAAAATGATGAAAGAAATAATACAGATAAAACTAAATCTTTGATGTGAATACTCTATTCAGAATTTGGCAAAAATTCTGCAAATTTGTGGAAAAATGGCAGCTCGATCTGGGACATGATAAATGGTTGACTACATCGCATTCCCTTAAAAAGGTTGTAGTCCACTGAAAAGTCTACAGTTATCACTAATTGTATTTTAAGTTGTAACTTTATACACCTAAGGATTGGTGCGCTCACAGAATAATCATAACCGTAATAAAATATCATGCAAAATATTTGATCACCGTTGTAACTCCATTTTCCGCAGACCCAAAACCAATACGATCGTGTGTTTTGATCTAAACGGAAAGCCTCAGGGTCAAGGTCACCTCACCAAAAGTAGTAACTTAAAATCACTACGCCATATAAAAATGTAGTTATAAATCTGCGATTTTGTTTTTTAAAACGAAAGCTGAAAGTTAGGTATAGAATATGTTTCTTACAGAATGTGTTACGATGGTAGCTGGTCTTGTATGAATTTCTGAGCTATAAAATGAGTCGTGGTCTATTTTTTACTGTAGCGTGTTATTTGTGTGCGGGGAAGGACACACATTAACAATTTGCATGTGTAGAATGGAATTTTCCACTCCAACAGTTAGAAGTTGATTGTGCTTCCATTTGCGGTCTTTCTGTTACGCGAGTGATCTGTTCGGACGTTATCACTGAAAAGGTGAGTTTTGACAGTTTTATTTTGTTTTAGGCCCTGTCCACATGGCAACGGATTCAGGTGAATCTGATAAAATTGTTTATCGTTTCAGCCTGGCGTCCACACGGCACCGGCGTTTTGGGTGCCCCAAAACAAAATCTTTTGAGAACGGGTTCCAGAGTGAAAAAATCTGGCAATGGCGCCGTTGCGAAGTCGTCTGGATGAGTAGAACGGATTTGTTTACGATGACGTCACAACCACATGACTGTCAGTGCTTCACGCCGGGTAGAAGTGTAACGAACTCGATGCGAGTTGTCAACAAATCCTATAACTTGGTTCATGAAACGCGCTTACAAAATATTTTCACTGTGAATATTTATTGTGTAATGGTGCAAAGTGAGAGAGAGAGAGAGAGAGAGAGAGAGAGAGAGAGAGAATAGCCCTTAGGGCAGAGTCTTTAGTCCAAACACTGCGGAAGCAGTACCAAACCGCGCACCGCCCGTGCGCTTTCCAAAAACAAAAACAATCCCGCCAGCAAACATAGGAAAAAAAAAGGAGCGATCTCACCTCTTCAGATGTTGGTTTAAGTCCGACAATACATTCCTCAAAAAGAGCGTAGAAGAACAAAGTAATCCATCAACGTGTAGCATTCAATTTATTCCGGACCATTAAAGAATTCTGGAGGATATCAGAATGTTGGCGTACCGGCTTCCATCTACCCCCATTCATTCCTCTCTCTCTCCATCTACCCCCGTTCATTCCTCTTTCCGCGTCTTTCGTTTTGTGCTACTGATTAATAATCAAAACTTTATGTGGCTAATGCTAAATGCTACAGAAGAAGGGGTTTATGCGTATGCGTCTACTTCTTCTATTGTTCTGGTGTCTCCGATGGGACCGTCTTACAGCGCACGTAGAGGTGTGGCATGTGTATTGCATCATTTTCAGCAAGCGTTGCGTTGCCATATGAACCTGATATTTTACTGATCCGTTGCCCATGTGGACGTGATATTTAAAAAAAAAAATCTTGTTGCCGTTGTCGTGTGGATGTAGCCTTAGTCTTGCAGTATAAGGCAATAGAGTATTTCTTTTTCATCTTACTTTCATATTTCATAGTGTTTGCATATTTTTGGCCAATATTTTGCAACCATGGTCAATTTAGATCGAACTTTTGATAGAATCTACTGCCAGTCATTTTGCCCCGCCCCCGGGGCGCGCTCCGTCCGGTGTGGTAGTGATGTCCCGTTGCTTGCGCACCACAGCAGAGACCCGCGTGACCTTCAGCTGGTACAGTCGCTGTTCTTTTACCAGCGCCGTTATTCTCATCTTTCCGGTGTGTTCTTGATTTTTCCATTGTGTCCTATTTCGCCATATCAAATACCCAAAATGTATCATATTATTCATATTTAAGTGAATAATCAATTCAGTCATCATAACTTGGCATTTTTAACCCAAGCAATCAAAAAGAGGAAATTTATTCAATATTTTCACTCATCTGTGAAGGAGGGGCTTTAATTCTTCATGATGATGTTATTTTATATGTAAATCAATTTTACAAAAGCATTTGAATTGTAATCAAAAAAATTTTCCACAGTGGAGGCCAGATAAAGCAAGATACTATCTTTATTCTTATTAAACATGACAAAAGAAACACTGAGTGTTAGGTAAATGCAAAAAAAAATAGTAAAATTAGAAAATTAATTTTTTGACCATAATGTCCCAAATGAGAGACCAGTTTCTGAGACAGACCCAACTATGATTCATGCATTACTTGGTATATTTTTACAATGGTTTGTAATACAAGGTAAAGTGTAACCAGAATGATTGTAAAGCACATAATGTCCTCATTATGTGACTACAGTATATGTAACTGATTTATAATTGTTGTCAAGGCCCCTTATTTCACAGATCTTTACACCTTGGCTTATTGGTTCAAACTAAGCCACATGCTCTAAGCCAAATTAGAGGACATCCTTTAAATCAAAATGGCAAGTTGAATATATTTTAGACCTCATAGACCCCTGGTGACCTTTTGGCAAGACTGCTGGAGTTGGCCTGCATGGCACAGATGTGATTAGCTGACACGGCATATGGGTTTTGCAAGCTGTCCTATTCTGGGACGGGGCAGAGAGGCTAAAATGGGAATGAAGTTATTGATCTTTTGGCTTGGATGAGAATGATGCACTACAAGCTATTTTGGTAGTAGAGGGGAATTCATTGTCTTTGAGCGCATTATGCGTTATGACGTAGATAAGCTCTTGAATACAGCTTTATGATATTGGCACTGAAACAACATGGCTGCCTTTTCACATGACCTCTGTACCTGCTGATCCAAAATAAGAGTTCCCTTTGCCCTGGTGCTGTGAATGAGAGATAGCTATATTCTTCATCTATTTATACAAGCCTTAGCCAGCAAAGTAAGCAGTACCTGGAGTCAGCCCTTGCTATATACAACCCCAATTCCATAAATTTGGGACACTGTGTAAAATGTAAATAAACAGACTGTGACGATTTGCAAATCATGGAAACCCTATATTTCATTGAAAATAGTACAAAGACAACATATCAAATGTTAAAACTGAGAAATTTTATTGTTTTTTGAAAATGCTCATTTTGAATTTGATGTCAGCAACACATTTCAAATAAGTTGGGCCAGGGGCATGCCTCTACTTTTAACAACACTCTGTAAACATTTGAGAACTGAGGAGACTGATTACTTTAGTTTTGAAAGAGAAATGTTGTCCCATTCTTGCCTGATATACAATTTCATTTGCTCAACAGTTCGGGTCTCCTTTGTCTTATTTTGCACTTCATAATGCACCAAATGTTTTAAATGGGAGGCAGGTCTGGACTGCAGGCAGGCCAGTTTAGCACTCGAACTCTTTTACTATGGAGCCATGCAGTTTTAATATGCGCAGAAAGCGGTTTGGCATTGTCTTGCTGAAAGAAGGAAGGCCTTCCCTGAAAAAGATTTTGTCTGGATGGCAGCATATTGCTCTGAAATGTGTATAAATCATTCAGCATTAATGATGCCTTCCCAGATGTACAAGCTACCCATGTCATGTGCACTAATGCCCCCTCATACCATCACAGATGCTGGCTTTTGAACTGTCCACTGATGATAAGCCGGATAGTCCCTCTCCTCTTTAGCCTGGAGGACGTGGTGTCCATGATTTCTAAAAAGAATTTCTACTTTTGATTCGTCAGACCTCAGGACAATTTTCCACTTTGCCTCAGTCCATCGTAAAAGAGCTCGGGCCCAGAGAAGGTGGCGGTGTTTCTGGATATTGTTTATATCCGGTTTTAACTTGCATCTGTGGATGCAGTAATGAACTGTTTTCACGGATGATGGCTTTCTGAAGTGTTCCTGAGCCCATACAGTGATTTCCACTACAGACACGTGTCTGCTTTTAATGCAGTGTCTCCTGAGGGCCTGAAGATCACAGACATCCAGTGTCAGTTTTCAGCCTTGTCTCTTGCATACAGAGATTTCCCCAGATTCTCTGAATCTTTTAATGATGATATGTACCATAGATGATGTGATCAACAAATTCTTTACGGTTTTACATTGAGGAACGTTATTCTTAAATTGTTGCACTGTTTGCCCACGCAGTCTTTCATGGAGCGGTGAACCCCTCCCTATCTTTACTTCTGAGAGACTCCGCCTCTCTGGGATGCTCTTTTTATACCTAGTCATTTTACTGACCTGTTGCCAATTAACCAAATTAGGGTTTGTTTGTTTTTCTGCATTACACAACTTTTTCAGTCTTTTGTTGCCCTGTCCCAACTTTTCTGAAACTTGTTGCTGACATCAAATTCAAAATGAGCATATATTTTTCAAAACACAATAAAATTTCTTAGTTTCAACATTTTATATGTTGTCTTTGTACTATTTTCAGTGAAATACAGGGTTTCCATGATTTGCAAACAGTCTTATTCTGTTTTTTATTTACGTTTTACACAGTGTCCCAAATTTATGGAATTGGGGTTGTATGACATATTTTTATATGCATTCCATTAACTGTGAACTGTATAAATCTAATCAACTGCCAACCATAGTGAGTATGCATGCATGTTCTGAATTTGCATTATATTCCACTTACTTGTTCCATCTGTCTTGTTGACTCAAAAAACGGTCAATTTTAAAATATTGATGATAGATAAAGAATAAACCGTAACAGGACAATAAGCAATGGCTGGGTAATGTTATGCCATTATCACCCCAAAGTGGATTAGTTTCCAATAACAGCGCATCCTGTAGTGATTTATTCCTCTTACACTACAGCAATTTGCCAATAATTACAACCATTTATTGTTATATTTCATGTCATGATACCTCCATGAGACAAGATACACTACCGTTCAAAAGTTTGGGGTCACCCAGACAATTTTGTGTTTTCCATGAAAAGTCACACTTTTATTTACCACCATAAGTTGTAAAATGAATAGAAAATATAGTCAAGACATTTTTCTGGCCATTTTGAGCATTTAATCGAGCCCACAAATGTGATGCTCCAGAAACTCAATCTGCTCAAAGGAAGGTCAGTTTTATAGCTTCTCTAAAGAGCTAAACTGTTTTCAGCTGTGCTAACATGATTGTACAAGGGTTTTCTAATCATCCATTAGCCTTCTGAGGCAATGAGCAAACACATTGTACCATTAGAACACTGGAGTGAGAGTTGCTGGAAATGGGCCTCTATACACCTATGGAGATATTGCACCAAAAACCAGACATTTGCAGCTAGAATAGTCATTTACCACATTAGCAATGTATAGAGTGGATTTCTGATTAGTTTAAAGTGATCTTCATTGAAAAGAACAGTGCTTTTCTTTCAAAAATAAGGACATTTCAAAGTGACCCCAAACTTTTGAACGGTAGTGTAGCTCCTGTTATCACTCAAAACAGTTATATCCTATCATTCCCTCACCAGCCCCTATTTTTCTCCTTTCTTTAAGTTAAGAAGACATAAACACTGAGAAATGCTTGTCATGTTACCAAAAAACATATTGACTCTCCCTGCATATGAACAAGATTACAACAAGAGTCATCAGGAGATAACATATCCCCTCGGCCCCCACATGAAACCCCACTCCAAATTTTCCTAAGTTGAATTGGTTGCCATGGAAATATGGAAAAAATTATCACAGAAATCCCAAAATGTCAAAAAAAAAAAAAAAAAAAAAAAAAAACAGCTTCTCTAGTCACTTAACATTACTGTCAGGTTTCATGAAAAAATTCCTGATAGTTTGAGTTATGCGCCGGAAACTAAAATGTTTACAGACAGACGGACAGAGCGATAGCTATATCTGCTCTCATTATATGCCAGGGGGATAACAAGCATATTAATATAAACCTAGCATTTAAATTACAACCTGAACTACCAATCATGGGCGGCATGGTGGTGTAGTGGTTAGCACTGTTGCCTCACAGCAAGAAGGTCCTGGGTTCGAGCCCCGTGGCCGGCGAGGGCCTTTCTGTGTGGAGTTTGCATGTTCTCCCCGTGGGTTTCCTCCGGGTGCTCCGGTTTCCCCCACAGTCCAGAGACATGCAGGTTAGGTTAACTGGTGACTCTAAATTGACCATAGGTGTGAATGTGAGTGTGAATGGTTGTCTGTGTCTATGTGTCAGCCCTGTGATGACCTGGCGACTTGTCCAGGGTGTACCCCGCCTTTCGCCCGTAGTCAGCTGGGATAGGCTCCAGCTTGCCTGCGACCCTGTAGAACAGGATAAAGCGGCTAGAGATAATGAGATGAGATGAGATTACCAATCATAGCTGAGAATTCAACAATGTTGTGATAATAATAATGAGATTATATGTGGTTTTTTTTTTTTGTTTTTGTTTTTTTTTATGTGGAAACAATCTTGTCAGCTTAAAACTACAAATCTTAATATACTTGTCCTCTCACTGTGCCTGGTGGTTGACAATGATGAATATTTAGCCAAAAGTTTGTGCTCCATGTAATGATTTTTCTTAATGAAAATGGATTAAGGTGAGAGGGTGTGGTTAATGTGTGTGGAATTGTGGGTTGTGGACTGGATAGAGTTTATACCTCTCGAAAAAAGCCATGCGTGGATCAGTGCACACTCAGACAAAAAAAAAAGAAAGAAAAAGAGAGAAAAAAACAACTATTTTTCCCTATTTATAAAATGGCTATATGATACAACACCTCCTTTAGATAGTTAAAAGAAGATTGCATTTTATTACATATTGCATTTTGCCATTGACATAAGATTATGCACGTGATTAGTCAGTCGTGCGACAGTTCTAGCCAATAGCGGTCATGTCAGCAAGCAGCAGTAATCGCAGATGGCATCATGTGGATTTGAAAAACGATGGCCTCCAACGTGCCTCAGGCTATCCCAAAGGTCTGTGCACTAACCCCGCCTGCACATGTGGCTGCCCACCGCAGACATTATCTAGTTAATGGTGTACTAGCTTATTGATATCACACGTGGAGTTTTATGGAGCACATCCACTTTTTTTCAAGTGAATGGTTGAACTTCCACATTCGCATTTAAGCCAGTGTAAACACATTCATACACTTTTTAAGGCTTGACCAAACATTGAGTAATGAGTCATGAGAATAACTTGGGCCTGTATGAGCTCATTAGGAAAAAACTTTCCACATTAACACAGGTGGAGCATTTATTTCTCTGTCAAATATCATGTGTTCCCAGGTTATTTATTTAACTTCATACACTATTTCAACCCTTGGGCCTTCATCAAATATTCAGTTCACGAACAGAGGCGAGGTACGAACATTACTTCCTTAAACATATTTTAAATAGAATTATAATAGTTATACATTTATCATCAGTTTCATGAAGCCATAATGCCTTGTACACTTAAAGTGCCATTCCACCATTGGATGTATTCTTTGGCATAAAATACAATATATTTTATGACAACATGACTAGACAGAGAAATCTTTTAGCTTCAAAATGATATATCAAACATAATTTTTTGACAACGACAAGTATATTAATTTTGCGACCAAAGTCACCTACCCTTTTAATTTCCGCGCGGTACTGAAACGTGATGTCATCGGCAGGTTCCCCTTCTTGTGTACCACGTGTCGGTCTATTTTTAGACCAGGAAACCCCCAAAGTGAGAGAGTCATTTCTCCTCGTATATGGGGGCCAAAAAAATTGCGAAAAATTTTGAGTTAATCTTTCAGTTAGCTAGATTTATTGGTATTAGCTAGATTTATTGGTATTATTTTTATCGCGTTCTATCCGCCATTGCTGATATGTGCCACGTCACACGTCACGTGGTACACAAGAAGGGGAACCTGCCGATGACATCACGCGCGGAAATTAAAAGGGTAGGTGACTTTGGTCGCAAAATTAATATACTTGTCGTTGTCAAACAATTATGTTTGATATATCATTTTGAAGCTAAAAGATTTCTCTATCTAGTGATACCATTTATATATGTTGTCAAAATATATTGTATTTTATGCCAAAGAATACATCCAATGGTGGAATGGCACTTTAAGCTTTCACGGTTAACTGTTTTTTCTTCTACAATCTTCTGTCTCTGTGTGCTTTTCCTTAGTCCTCATCAAATATGGATTGTATCAAAGTGAAGCAGAATGCACTGTAAAACAAACAAACACCTGGTTGTCAGAAAAAAATGAAATACCGACAAGACCTTTTTAATATTTATCTGCAAATGCATATAGGTATGATTAAATCTATACAGCTTTTTGAGTTCATAAAATCGGTGAAATTTAGTTCCCTCTGAAATTTGGTCATTGTGATATATCTTTATTTCTGCAATATCGAAAAAACAAAACAAAACAGGCTATTCTGTGGCTGGGAAGTTATTTAATTTGAGGGGATTCTTGAGCAAATAACATGCATGAAATCGCTCGCTTCGCACACTCAAGCAGACAGAGGAAGTCCGTGTGCGCATTCGCAGGTTTACCTGCTTCTTTTTCTTCTTCTTTTGGGTTTTAGGGCAGCTGGCATCCACAGTGTTGCATTACTGCCATCTACAGGTTTACCTTTGACCGTGCACTGACAGTTCCATCATTCTGTCGTTAAACGAACAGCTGATCACACCGAGGTGCTCGCTGAGCGCCGATATTTATTAGTTTGGTCCTGCGTTTCCTTTCCGTCGCATATAACATAACGTCTTTTCCTCTCGCTTTTCGTTACTGTATTTGATCTTTCACATTTCATTCATGTCCTCCATTTTCCTCTCCTGTTTCAAATTTGTATCCCACAATGCCTTGTGCCAACGGGGAAAGCCCACCATGTGATGCATGACATAGTATCTTGAATTGTGTCATGGTGAAGCAGGAAAAAAAATAGTGGAGAATTTAAGGACACGTGGCTCTAAATTCATTAATTGTTCTCTTTAAAGACAAAACGAATAAAATTGGAAGTCTGTGATTCGAATTCAGTAGCTTTCGGTCCACTAAACAAAAATAATTGGGTGTTGGGGAAAATTCTTTTTATGACCTACACTTGAAAAATCTGAAAGGAAGGCTACCTTTAATAAATCAAATATGGATTACACTGACAGCAGAATAAATATCTGAAACTGTTCAGCGTTGTGAGAAATCTTTTGTGTATTTAACTACAACTTCAAATAAAAATGTCGGATTGTTTCATTTTCATCAAGTCTTAAGTGCACTCATATATATATACAGTGATATACAGTGGATTTACAGATGTTGCTCAGTACTGGATTTACCAGATGCTTTCTGCCTGTAATCTTTCATCGTTTCATTTATCTGAGGCTCTTTAATCCCAGATTGAAGGCCCGGCACTGGCCATACCAGTCAGAGTGGAACTCAGATAGAGAGATAGAGCAGCTTTAATATCCCGCAGCTCTGTCTCTAATACGCAAGCTGGCAGAATGCTGAATGATGACAGCAAGACTGCTGAGCTTACTGAGGAGAACATGACCCCAAGCCCTGGGCACAGCGCACGCCGCCTGCCACGCTCCATTCACCACGCTGAACACTACCAGCTTACTCATAACTACTGCTGCATTAAAATAAATAAAATGCACTGAAGAGAAGCACAGTTCAGACTGAGGCCTGCTTTGTGTCAGTTATGTCATCAAGACCTATATGTGATATTATGTCTGTAAGGACTTGTATAGTGAATATATATTAGTTATATTTCTATACCAAATGTTTTACTATAGTCAGGTTACTGTACATACCTGAAATGCTCTTTTTATACAAATATGTGACTTTTGTATTGATTTAAACAATATTATTCTATCCACATTCACTGGATATGAGCAATCACATGCTCTGATTGGCTACTCTACTACTAGGATATCAGCTCATATACCGTGAGTAGAGAAAAACAAAATGGCGGCGCATGTTGCTGAACCAACCAAGGATGAAATAAAAACTCTACTCAAAAACAAAACCCCTGAAAAAAATACAAAAAGCAACAAAATATGGAATAAAAGTATTTCATGGTAAGAACATATCTTTTTTTAAATTTTTCATGAATTATTATTATTATTATTATTATTATTATTATTATTATTATTATTATTAGGGCGGCATGGTGGTGTAGTGGTTAGCACTGTTGCCTCACAGCAAGAAGGTCCGGGTTCGAGCCCCGGGGCCGGCGAGGGCCTTTCTGTGCGGAGTTTGCATGTTCTCCCCGTGTCCGCATGGGTTTCCTCCAGGTGCTCCGGTTTCCCCCACAGTCCAAAGACATGCAGGTTAGGTTAACTGGTGACTCTAAATTGACCGTAGGTGTGAATGTGAGTGTGAATGGTTGTCTGTGTCTATGTGTCAGCCCTGTGATGACCTGGCGACTTGTCCAGGGTGTACCCCGCCTTTCACCCGTAGTCAGCTGGGATAGGCTCCAGCTTGCCTGCGACCCTGTAGAAGGATAAAGCGGCTAGAGATAATGAGATGAGATGAGATGAGATTATTATTATTATTATTATTATAGCATTTTTTCACAAACTGCTCCCGTCATTTCGTCGGTTTGTTTACATTCTAAGAGGAAATGATCTCAGACGTTTTGTATAAAGTTTTTATTAATCAAATTTGCAAAAAATAAAAATGCTCTGTTTCTCAAAATCCAGTCAATGTGGATAGAATAAAACAGTTATTACACTCAATCTCGTCGTACATGGCTTAGAGCCAACTCCGTGCTACGCGCCTCGTCAGCTATCAGCTCATGTACGACTCGATTTCGTAGAATAACTGTTAAATATCTGTTTGGTTCTCGCACTACGTTCAACACATATTGCACCGCACAATGTCCATTAACCATTTCATTTAAGCGTTTACGCTTCTTACAGTAGAAATAATGTATCTGCAGCTGCACTGAAAGCCATTTAACCACTTTAGAGCCGGCTCTGTAATTGGATTTTAACTGCAAAACCTATCAAATGCCCGCAGTGACCATCATCTCCACTACTGGATTCTTCCAGTACTTTTATGCATCAGGTCCTCTTCTGTATTCCTCTCCCTGTTCAAATGACATGCTTTTTAATCAGAGGCTGTGTAAAATGTCCATATGAATTGCACTCATCAAACCTGGACACACACGCTGAGCAGTCCATTAGCAGGCCAGACAGAAGATTGTCTCTAAAATGAAGTCATTAGTTACGCAAAGCCCACAACCAAGTGCTTGTTTGGATAAATCGGATTGATCTGCCTCTCGCACTGGATGGATATTTTAGCTAAAATGAAATTTAAACGCATGGAGAGAGAAAAAAACAACAACAAAACAAACAACAGTGAGGACAAGCCGGGGTAATGTGGGTGGGTGGGTGGGTAGGGTAGGGGTTTGGATTAGAAGGAGGATGGTGGGCGCAGACAGGGAGGTGGAGGCGCATTGGTCCCCCTCTCAGAGCTCCAGGAGGAGGATTACTCCAGGTTGAGTCGGTGGGGCTGATGATGAGCTGCAGACGGAGGCTGCGGTCTGAATGCTCCCAGTTAAAGGAGAAATTACGGGTAGCGGAGAGGGGCTAATAACTGTTATTAACCCCGCGCGGGCGTCGCCGTAGAGAGAGAGCACCACAGTAACGAGGGCCCGCTGTCAGGGCCGTGAGGCGCGTCGCCGAGCCGCTCGCCCCCTAGGAGAAGCTAACTTATTAAAATAATGAATTAGCCCAGCAGATTACTGCAGCCTGCGGCAAAGGCAATTATCCCTCTCCAAATCCCTGGACGGGGCTCCCCGGCATAGCCATAAAACAAGCGCTCACACAGAGCAGCAGTAGAAAGCCACACTCCAATGAAAAAGGCTGTTAATTAGGATCTCTCCCACTGCGGGCAGCCCTTTACTTCAGCCATAACACAAGCCCACAACGGAACAGTGAAACAGAAGCACTGAGAGAAAGCAGAGGAGTGTGAGATACAACAGCAGGACAAGAGAAAGTGGGAGTTATTGCATGAAGCAGAGGGAGAACACTGTCCCTGGAGACTCATACAGAGTGCTGCTTCAGCTTGTTCTCACAGACGAACGGTTCTGCGTGTTCATGAGTAGAACCTTGTCTCAACATGGGATGACAGCCAAAGAAGACCCTAAACACCAACCATGGCCTAAATGTGGTGAATTTTGCCATTATATTTTGATGAAACTCAGGAATGCCTTGTACATAGGCAGTGATGAAAGATTGACATATCAGAAGCTGAAACCATGAACCATGAAAAAAGCAGAACGATAAAGAGAAAGGGATAGATGTGGGGGAAAACATCGAATAATGTCACTCTCTAGACAACCAAAAAAAAAAAAATCCTATAAGTGAACACACACTATTTGTGTCCGAGTGCATGTTGGAGCATAAACGTATGTATGAACACACGTGTGTGTGTGTGTGTGTGTGTGTGTGTGTGTGTGTGTGTGTAGCCCGACAGCCTTCATTCTCAAAATGTCACAAAATGGTTAAATCTCCCTTGTGTGCCGTATGTGCTTTATCATGGTACTAACTTCTATGCTGTGGCTGAAATAAGTCCTTAAGGACTCCACTGCAGCTCTCTGATGGGCTCAACTCAATTCAATTCAACTCAATTGTATTTGTACAATGCTTCATGGAATGTCCTTTCAAAGGGCGGTTCACGAAACGCCGTGTTAAAGCTCGGCTTGCTGTCCGTGCCTGAGTGAAGGCCTCGGTATTGAATGTTTTGTCTTCCAAGCCCTTGAAAGTGAGAGGGATATCGGTCTAAGAAAGTCGGGAAAGACTAAGTGACAAGTGAAGTAGGTCAGTAGCAACACTGATAAAAGGGTTATGCTGCACACGATGATTTTATATATATATATATATATATATATATATATATATATATATATAAACAACATCAGATTTTCACACAAGTCCTAAAAGTAGATAAAGAGAACCCAGTTAAACAAATGAGACAAAAATATTATACATGGTCATTTATTTATTGAGGAAAATGATCCAATATGGCAGCACGGTGGTGTAGTGGTTAGTGCTGTCACCTCACAGCAAGAAGGTCCAGGTTCGAGCCCCGTGGCCGGCGAGGGCCTTTCTGTGTGGAGTTTGCATGTTCTCCCCGTGTCCGCGTGGGTTTCCTCCGGGTGCTCCGGTTTCCCCCACAGTCCAAAGACATGCAAGTTAGGTTAACTGATGACTCTAAATTGACCGTAGGTGTGAATCGTTATGTGTGAATGGTTGTCTGTGTCTATGTGTCAGCCTTGTGATGACCTGGCGACTTGTCCAGGGTGTACCCCGCCTTTCGCCCGTAGTCAGCTGGGATAGGCTCCAGCTTGCCTGTGACCCTGTAGAACAGGATAAAGCTGCTAGAGATAATGAGATGAGATGAGATGAGATGATCCAATATTACATATCTGTGAGTGGCAAAAGTATGTGAACCTTTGCTATCTGGTGTGGCCCCCTTGTGCAGCAATAACTGCAACTAAACGTTTCCGGTAACTGTTGATCAGTCCTGCACACCGGCTTGGAGGAATTTTAGCCCATTCCTCCGTACAGAACAGCTTCAACTGTGGGATGTTGGTGGGTTTCCTCACATGAACTGCTCGCTTCAGGTCCTTCCACAACATTTCGATTGGATTAAGGTCAGGACTTTGACTTGGCCATTCCAAAACATTAACTTTATTCTTCTTTAACCATTCTTTGGTAGAACGACTTGTGTGCTTCGGGCCGTTGTCTTGCTGCATGACCCACCTTCTCTTGAAATTCAGTTCATGGACAGATGTCCTGACATTTTCCTTTAGAATTCGCTGGTATAATTCAGAATTCGTTGTTCCCTCAATGATGGCAAGCCGCCCTCGCCCAGATGCAGCAAAACAGGCCCAAACCATGATACTATCATCACCATGTTTCACAGATGGGATAAGGTTCTTATGCTGGAATGCAGTGTTTTCCTTTCTCCAAACATAACGCTTCTCATTTAAACCAAAAAGTTCTATTTTGGTCTCATCCATCCACAAAACATTTTTCCAATAGCCTTCTGGCTTGTCCACGTGATCTTTAGCAAACTGCAGAAAAACAATAATGTTCTTTTTGGAGAGCAGTGGCTTTCTCCTTGCAACCCTGCCATGCACACCATTGTTGTTCAGTGTTCTCCTGATGGTGGACTCATGAACATTAACATTAGCCAATGTGAGAGAGGCCTTCAGTTGCTTAGAAGTTACCCTGGGGTCCTTTGTGACCTCACCGACTATTACACGCCTTGCTCTTGGAGTGATCTTTGTTGGTCAACCACTCCTGGGGAGGGTAACAATGGTCTTGAAATTCCTCCATTTGTACACAATCTGTCTGACTGTGGATTGGTGGAGTCCAAACTCTTTAGAGATGGTTTTGTAACATTTTCCAGCCTGATGAGCATCAACAACGCTTTTTCTGAGGTCCTCAGAAATCTCCTTTGTTCGTGCCATGATACACTTCCACAAACATCTGTTGTGAAGATCAGACTTTGCTAGATCCCTGTTCTTTAAATAAAACAGGGTGCCCACTCACACCTGATTGTCATCCCATTGATTGAAAACACCTGACTCTAATTTCACCTACAAATTAACTGCTAATCCTAGAGGTTCACATACTTTTGCCACTCACAGATATGTAATATTGGATCATTTTCCTCAATAAATAAATGAGCAAGTATAATATTTTTGTCTCATTTGTTTAACTGGGTTCTCTTTATCTACTTTTAGGACTTGTGTGAAAATCTGATGATGTTTTAGGTCATATTTACGCAGAAATATAGAAAATTCTAAAGGGTTCACAAACTTTCAAGCACCACTGTATACACCTATACAAAACGTATCTCATGTCTGACACTGAATGAACAAACGAGTTCTCATCCTCTAATGTCAACAGAAGTAGAAGTTTTGAAGGCTGTGTTCACCTTGTCCTGTATTGAAGTTGGAGAAGTGGAGAATCATGAATTGTTGCACTGTTGGTGCTGTGTAAAGACAATGCAACAGAGATCCAATCAGTATTATTCTATTCACATTCACTGGATATGAGCAATCACACGCTCTGATTGGCTACTCTATTACTAGGCTATCAGGTCATATCCTTGACTTGCAAGTGATGTCAAAGCAAAATAGAAACCCGGATGTCGGCCATGTTGGTGGATATACAAATGCGGGGTCAAGCGACATTCCATACAAAACATAGTCACGCGTGCGCAACTCTCTTTGTTTTCCCACTGCTTTAAGTGTTCTTTTAGCTCTGCCATATCTTTGTGCTGTATATGGTTGTGGTCATAACAGTACTCATGACCATGGCACGTTCCGATTTTTTTAGAATTCCGTCTGTGATTCAGAAAGAGGGCCAGGAAACTCTGAGGCTTAGTACAGAGAGGAGACGAGCACGGCTGAACAACATCGGCAGGGGTGATCTAACAGAGACTAAAACCAAAACAGCTCATGCTTGCAGTGATCATTTTATCTCAGGTGAGACTCAAAAGCTTTCTCAATAATATCATGGAAGAATTTTATTTCGTGTTGCTAGAATTTTGCTATAAAATGAGCGTTCTCTTGTAGTGGTTCACTCAGTCATTGTTATAATTTTAACACATGTATTAGCATTTCGCTTCGAGAAGCGCCAGCAAAATTATACGATAGAAAGACTGGGCAACCTATCTCAGAAAATGGGCTATGTTTCATCGAAGGTCGAACTTGATTCTTTGGCAGCCGAACCAGATATCTGGGTACTCGATGGTTGGTAGAAGCGTCTTATCTTCAGAAAAGTCTGACTTTTTTAAATAATATGGGTCAAAACCACACACATCTATTTTCTCTTTGTATTGAATCTTCGCTCGACCATTCAAATCGTGGTGATACTGAGAAAATTCAGCATTGTTTACACTTTCAGCGGCTGCCGTCTTAGTTGCTTTCTAGATCCACCATTATGGCAGACACTCATGACGTAGCACGTTTTGATCGCTTGGTTGCAAGTCATCTATACCGTAAGTAGAGAAAAACAAAATGGTGGAGTGTGTTGCTGAAACCAAATGAGGACGAAATAAGAACTCTAGTCAAAAACAAAACCTCAAATAATACAAAAAAAGCGCAACAAAATATGGAATGAAAGTATTTGATGGAAAGAATGTATCTTTTTTATTTTTCAAGAATTATTATTATAGCATTTTTCACAAATTGCTACTGTCATGTCGCTGGTTTGTTTACATTAGAATAAAACAGTTATTCCACTCAATCTCGTCATACATGGCTTATAGCCAACTTGGTGCTAGGTGCCTCATCGGCTATTGGCTCACGTACGACTCGATTTCATGGAATAACTGTTATATATACACAATAAATGTACCAGAATGTGCTGTTGTAATTATGCAGATCTATAAATATTTATTCATTCAGTCAGTCTTTCATTCATTCATTCATAATCACTTTCTCCTGGTTATGGTGCATGCCGAGCCTATCCCAGGAACACTGATGCCAGTTCATTGCAGCATATATATAAATATCCATCCAATATCCGTAACTACTTATCCAGACACGGGGAGAACATGCAAACGCCACGCAGTTTAAAAAAATAATAATAATAACTAACTCCTTCTGACCAAACAGATTAAATATACATCACAATACTGGTTCTTCATCAAATTTGCTCTGTCCTGTCTGCTGGTATTGAAAATTAATCAACTTCAGGTTGGTAAGAGTAGCTCTGCTTTGCACTGGGCTTCATCATACAACCCTGTCATTGATGATTTTGTTTTATTGAATGAGCTTTCTCTATCTAATGCACACAGACAGAGCAAATTTGATGTGACATGATAACTTGCAATTTTTTTTCGTATTATTATCTTTAAAGATAAGGGAAAAAAGAAGAGGCTGATAAGGGAACAACTGTTTATTGCTGCTATAACATAAGTGATAACAGGAACTTTATAACAACAGAACATTCCACAACATTATATCGAACTATAAGCTGATAAAAAATACAATATGTTGCTCTTTAAAGGGGACCTGAAGTCATTTTTAAACTTGCTTTATTTCTTAATTAACGTGTTATTCAATTACGTTTTCGGTTTTGTTAACCTTATATCGTGACTCGTATTGGCATATTATATTACACTTATCGGCCTTTTCGGTTTTTAGCCGTGTTGAATGTAGTTCATTTGGTCCACGGCAGGCGTCGCTTATCCGTGCAATCTTCACGAGACTTGTGCGAGACTTCAAACGTGAAGTGTCAGCGCTGCCATTTTGAAAACTGTTTACACAGCAGCCAGATCGCCATATCATTCCAATTTAGATTAATTTCGAGATTTGCCAGCTTCATCAGTGATGGAGATTATTCCATACAACTTCGAACCATTGGTTAAATGAAAAAAAAACCGCTTTCGGACACTTGTCCGTCATGCTGGTATTTATGTCGTTACTGTCGCACAGTTAAAACATGCCAGATCAGGCGGCTGGTGGGTTTTCAAAATAATAAATACATGCATGTATTTTTGTGATAAATCCATATTATACTGAGCGTATTTCCCACATTAATCAATACAAAGTACCTGCATCTTTCAGTTTTTTTTAAATCAAGGCTGAATACTTTCTTCTTTGCCGCTGCCTTTTATTAAATCAAATTTGAGACTTTTAATTTGATTTCTTTCAGCGTGACTGCAATGCATGATGGGATATATTGCTTTGGTTAGTGACCATCGGTTGTACACTACTTTTCACGGTGCATTGTGGGATATTTTGAGTGTACTATATAGGGTGTAAATAATCCTCACTAAGGTTTCGGACAGCACTACAAAATGGCCTCCCCACTATATAGTGCCTTATATAATGAGTAGGGGGCAATTTCGGACACAGGGATTGTAAAATCTGAACATGAAAAATTTAAAGATCACACTTGATTAAAGATAGGAATGAAATTCCAAACATTTGGATTTAAATAAGCGAATACTTAAGAGCCTTTGATTGGATAATTACTTCAGAGATGAATATGTTTCAGCTGGCATCAAAACTTTTAACCCGAACTGATGCAGTGAGTAGCTTCTCATTTCTTAAATAACCATGTAAGAAGATGTAAACTTCCGAAAACTTCTGGCTTGATTACATCAGCGTTCGAAGGAGGGCGCGTGTGTCTTTTGACAACGTTGGCAGATGTCGGTCACTTTGATTTCCGCTGTACGTTTTACTTCCGTCCTACGATGTCTCGCACAGGTCTCAATGAATCTTGTTTATGGCCATTGCTTTGACATACGGACTGATATATTACAGAGCATATTTCAAACACTCATAACTTGCTATATCAGTGACAAAATAGCGATCAAAAATGCGTTCCTATATTTAATAAAATGAGATAAATAGAATTTTGATGATAAAAAATTTGCCTTCAGTTCCCCTTTAATTGCAACCTTTTGATAATTGCTGCAGTATAAGAGGAATAACACATGCTGTTATTGGAAAATAATAAATTTATGATGATTAAGAGTAACTCCAGTTTACCCCAGGCTGCATCGCACCACTTGTCGTTGATTATTTTCCTAAAACAACACACCCCATAGTGTTTTATTCCTTATGTATCACACTCAAGAGTTCCTCTAAGTAAGTCACAAGATAATAAAACACCTCCTAATGTTGTTCAAAGTTCACAAGGTTTTCACAAGGTAAGGATGAAGGGGATTAATCATAACTGGCTGTTTACTGTGTGTTTTTTATTTTGTTCTTTTTTGAGTCATCATCTATTTGTTTTGTTTTTATTTTTCTCCATTGTGAGCGTGGTATTAGTAGTAAACTTATGTGTAGACCTATGGATATACATATATAATTAATTATATGATATAGAGAATTGATATCTGAATAGTTGAAGTAATAATTGATATACAGTGTATGTATGTTTATGTATGTATATGTGTGTCTGTGTGTGTGTGTGTATATATATATATATATATATATATATATATATATATATATATATATATCCTTCTCACCCCCGGCGGGGGGGTGGTATCCATGTCATCCTCAAGCTCGGGTCCTCTACCAGAGGCCTGGGAGTTTGAGGGTTCTGCGCAGTATCTTCGATGTTCCTAGGACTGCGCTCTTCTGGACTGAGGCTTCAGATGTTGTTCCTGGGATTTGCTGGAGCCACTCTCCCAGTTTGGGGGTTACTGCCCCAAGTGCCCCCACTACCACGGGGACCACGCAACCCTTGACCTTCCACATCCGTTCCAGCTGCTCTTTCAACCCTTGATACTTCTCAAGTTTCTCATGTTCCTTCTTCCTGATGTTGGCATCAGCTGGGATCGCCACATCTATCACCACCACCCTTTTCTGCTCTTTGTCCACCACCACTATGTCCGGTTGGTTAGCCAGGATCTGTTTGTCAGTCTGGAAGCTGAAGTCCCACAGAATCTTGGCCCTGTTGTTCTCAGCCACCTTCTGTGGTATGGCCCATTGGGACTTGGGTATTTCTATTCCATACTGGTTGCAGATGTTCCTGTATACTATCCCAGCCACTTGGTTGTGCCTCTCCATGTACGCTGATCCAGCTAGCATCTTACACCCTGCTACTATGTGCTGGACTGTTTCAGGGGCTTCTTTGCACAGTCTGCATCTTGGGTCTGATCTATTCTGGTAGAGCCTGGCCTCTATGGCTCTTGTGCTTATGGCCTGTTCTTGTGCTGCCATGATTAGTGCCTCTGTGCTGTCTGTCAGTCCTGCATTATCCAGCCACTGGTAGGATTTCTTGATATCAGCCACTTCCTCTATCTGACGGTGGTACATGCCATGTAGGGGTTTGTCTCTCCAGGTTGTCTGTTCCTCCTCCTCCTCTGCACTCTCGGTTCTGCTGCCTGAGACATTCACATAAACTTATATATATATATATATATATATATATATATATATATATATATATATATATATATATATATATATACACACACTACCGTTCAAAAGTTTGGGGTCACCCAGACAATTTTGTGTTTTCCATGAAAAGTCACACTTTTATTTCCCACCATAAGTTGTAAAATGAATAGAAAATATAGTCAAGACATTTTTCTGGCCATTTTGAGCATTTAATCGACCCCACAAATGTGATGCTCCAGAAACTCAATCTGCTCAAAGGAAGGTCAGTTTTATAGCTTCTCTAAAGAGCTCAACTGTTTTCAGCTGTGCTAACATGATTGTACAAGGGTTTTCTAATCATCCATTAGCCTTCTGAGGCAATGAGCAAACACATTGTACCATTAGAACACTGGAGTGAGAGTTGCTGGAAATGGGCCTCTATACACCTATGGAGATATTGCACCAAAAAACCAGACATTTGCAGCTAGAATAGTCATTTACCACATTAGCAATGTATAGAGTGGATTTCTGATTAGTTTAAAGTGATCTTCGTTGAAAAGAACAGTGCTTTTCTTTCAAAAATAAGGACATTTCAAAGTGACCCCAAACTTTTGAACGGTAGTATATACCGGTATATAAAAGGAAGCTAGATAATCAATGTATATTGACTTACGAAGAGGGGTGGGATTAAATAAGTTTTTACTTCAGCCCACTCCTTTTTGGAAATGTAAACTCAAAACTGCTTATTGTGTCCTTGTTTGTATTTTTGTTTTGTTTTCTTTTGTTTTTATTTTGATATTATTTTATTAGGCGGCACGGTGGTGTAGTGGTTAGCGCTGTCGCCTCACAGCAAGAAGGTCCTGGGTTCGAGCCCCGGGGCCGGCGAGGGCCTTTCTGTGTGGAGTTTGCATGTTCTCCCCGTATCCGCGTGGGTTTCCTCCGGGTGCTCCGGTTTCCCCCACAGTCCAAAGACATGCAGGTTAGGTTAACTGGTGACTCTAAATTGACCGTAGGTGTGAATGGTTGTCTGTGTCTATGTGTCAGCCCTGTGATGACCTGGCGACTTGTCCAGGGTGTACCCCGCCTTTCGCCCATAGTCAGCTGGGATAGGCTCCAGCTTGCCTGCGACCCTGTAGAAGGATAAAGCGGCTAGAGATAATGAGATGAGATGAGATTATTTTATTATTACCTATATTATTTATGGTTTATTTTCTAATTTAGTGGCTTTTTACATGCTCTTGTTGCAAATGCTGTTTTGCTTTTCTTGTTTTCTGTTTATTTATTCATTATTTGTTTACATGTTCGAAATAAAGATAAAGATAAAGTTCAGTCATTTGAAATGACTGATAAGAGAAATTATTCAGTTCACTCAATGCTCAATTTCCATCCGGCAACATCAGGGTTTACATATCATGTATGAATGCAGGTCAGGATTTGCTTATGCATGAACAGCTTGTTTGCACGACCTACAGCGAGGTGATATTTTGACATGGACATGGCATCAAGATGCATAGCGTAGTGCTTATAGGAATCATGTGAGTGAATAGATACAGCAGGCTCATCTCTAGAACTCCTGTAACATGACTGACATTTTCCTACATCTACAATTTACATGTCCACATACAATGAACGTATTAATGTTTCATCCACAATGCTCAAGTGCTCAGAGAAAATCCGTGCGGTTCCAGTCGCTCCATGCTCTGTGACACACAGACTGCCTGTGAAGAACAATCAAACAGCCCCCTACCCCCCGCTATTTATCACTTTAAGACATTAGCAAGACATGGGGGGGAATATTAACGAGTTCTTTTACCGCCAAGTCCCAGACCAGAAGCTCTGCATGGTAACATCCATTTTTAATCAGCGGGGAGATTTAATTCCGTGTGTTTAACACTCCTTCGAGTCCACCGCTGATGCTTCTGAATACCTCAAAGACTAGTATACTGATTGTGTTAGGTGTGTGTGCATTCTCTTGAAGAATTTGTGCACTGGAAAGATATGTCAAGCACAACCTGTGTAACCTCAAGTGGTTAGACATAGGTAGAATCAGTATTGACTACTTTCACATTACCCATAATGCTTTGGGCCTTGAGGGGTAACCAAAATATAAACAAACTAAAACAACACGGCGTCGCACACTGACAGTAATCTTTCGGATTTAAATCTCCCTGAAACCTTCAAAGAAGTGTCAAAACTAACTAAACCAAAGCTTAAAGAAATCTGCAAAGCCTTTTCTGTGGACTTTGAGAAATCAATCAGTAAAAAAGCGCTTGTAAATATTGTATCGAACGTTTTGAATATCTGTACTTCGGGTGCAGCCTTCTTCGTCTTTCAACACGGGTGTTCTAACAATTACTTACCTGCAGAAGTTAAAAGACTGGCAGAAAAGCTTCGAAAGATCGACACTGATCATCGAAGAATCCACAGTGAAATTGTTTTTGCTGGGTGCTTGTTACGACGAGAAAGCCGTAAGAAAATGCAAAATGCTTTGTGTATGGAAACACAAGCAAGGAATTCCTTCAGTCGAGTACATACTGTAAACACAGCAGAACTCATCTCATCTCATCTCATTATCTGTAGCTGCTTTATCCTGTTCTACAGGGTCGCAGGCAAGCTGGAGCCTATCCCAGCTGACTACAGGCGAAAGGCAGGGTACACCCTGGACAAGTCGCCAGATCATCACAGGGCAGACAGATAGACACAGACAACCATTCACACTCACATTCACACCTACGGTCAATTTAGAGTCACCAGTTAACCTAACCTGCGTGTCTTTGGGGGAAACTGGAGCACCCAGAGGAAACCCACGCGGACACGGGGAGAACATGCAAACTCCGCACAGAAAGGCCCTCGCCGGCCACGGGGCTCGAACCCGGACCATCTTGCTGTGAGGCGACAGCGCTAACCACTACACCACCGTGCCACCCACAGCAGAACCTTCTAATGTATTTTTACCTCGCCCGGGACGGAGTCCACCAGGGGGCGAGGTATTGTTTTCAGTCAGGTTTTTTTGTTAACGATATTACTGGAAAACAGCTGGATCAACCTTCATGAAACTTTCAGGATAGATGGGCATTGGTCTCAAATAGAACCTCCAACATTTTGAGGGTCATCCGGTCAAGGTCACCAAAAAGGTCAAAATCGTTTTTGTTGTGGTTACTGCCTCATATAAAGGCGCTAGCCACTACATCATCATGCTGTAAGAATGTAAGAGTGTAACAGTCACGCACTGTGCATGCGCATACATGTGTTACGATTAAAACGGCCGGTGAGTGAATACAATTCGGTTCACCATTCGAAATAAATGGACTAGACTAAAGAAATCGCTTTCAGACATGTTTATGCTTATTACAGAGGGAAAATGCGTTCCGCTGAGCTCTAGCGCCGAGCCATTTCTGGGAAATAAGCGTTTGGGTCATGGTGACAGCGTGTGTATGTCAGCCTCGGTTCGGAGGTTTCAGTTTTGAAAACTGTAAAAGGTAAGAGTAGAATAATATAAAGTACAGACACTTGGTATATTTTACTTCTGTGATTTTTTTTTAAATTGTTCATTTTTGGATTACGCTTCATTTTTGTGGCTACTGCCTAATAAATAAATAAATAAATATATGGGCGGCACGGTGGTGTAGTGGTTAGCGCTGTCGCCTCACAGCAAGAAGGTCCGGGTTCGAGCCCCGTGGCTGGCGAGGGCCTTTCTGTGCGGAGTTTGCATGTTCTCCCCGTGTCCGCGTGGGTTTCCTCTGGGTGCTCCGGTTTCCCCCACAGTCCAAAGACATGCAGGTTAGGTTAACTGGTGACTCTAAATTGACCATAGGTGTGAATGTGAGTGTGAATGGTTGTCTGTGTCTATGTGTCAGCCCTGTGATGACCTGGCGACTTGTCCAGGGTGTACCCCGCCTTTCGCCCGTAGTCAGCTGGGATAGGCTCCAGCTTGCCTGTGACCCTGTAGAACAGGATAAAGCGGCTAGAGATAATGAGATGAGACATGGGATCAGAAAAGCAGTAGCCACATGGACCCATAGGGTACCTTTTTTTTTTCATGATATCTTCCTTCATATTCATCATAAGTGCTACCGGGCGAGGTTTGTTTTGCCTGGCAACACTTGTTTAAGTTGAATGTTTGTGTGAATGATTGTTTGTCTCTATGTGTCAACGCTGTGATGATCTGGCGACTTGTCCAGGGTGTACCCCACCTCTCGCCCATAATCAGCTGGGATAGGCTCCAGCTTGCCTGCGACCCTGCACAGGATAAGCGACTAAAGATAATGGATGGATGGAAGTTCAAGTTGATTTTGATTTTCTTTACTCTGATTTTCCTCGAGCTCATCTGCTCCCAGATTACGACAATCTTTGGGCTGTTAGAGAAAGCTGTTAGGACTACAGGATCAAATACTCCTTTTGATCTACCTACATAAACACTAAAAGGGGAAGTACATGTAAGCTTTCTTACACTGCATCATTTGCACTTTGTTTTGGGAGTTGATCCTTCAATAAAGTTGCCCTTTTCAGTTCTTTGACTTGTCCTTGTTATTTGGTTTTTGCACTTTTTATGACTAAACACAAATACAGAGGGGTTGTAGGCTTCATGACTTGGATCATCAGACTTTACTCCACCACCCAAGTGTGCAGAACACAGTCGCGTATTGTCTGTCGGTGTAAAATTTTGATGGCGAATTCTGTCTAACCACGCTTTTCGATGCTTAGCTTATTTATTCATTCTATAAAACTTTAAATCAGGAAAAGTCATGAAGAAATGACTGAGGTTATCTGACTTAGTAAACAAATATAGCGCCTGGTTACCCCCCAAGGTGCAAAGCATTATGGGTATGTGAAAGTAGAGAATTGTCGTTTAGTGCAGAGCTGTCAAACTCCAGCCTTAAGGACCACAACACTGTAGAGTTTAGCATTCTACGTTATATAAAACACCACATAAGTTTAATGAGTCAGTTTAGTGTGTTAGAAGAAGGACGTTTATGGCCCTCCAAGACCAGAATTTGACCAGTGGTCTTTTCTCATGGTTGGACTTTAAGTTGGAAAGTTTTCCAAACTTTGATCACCACTTTACATACCTCATGGGCTGTTCTGTTCAAATCAGACACATCTTCATTTCATTCATTCAGTGACAGCGAGCTTAAATAGATTTAAATCTCAGTGGAAGACAGACGGAAAATGAATCCAAAAGCTTGCTACTGAAGACATCCAAGCATCACATGGATCATCACAAAATTATCAAGTGTGAACCTGAAAGCTACAGGATCCCTGATTCAGTCCAGAGCTCAGGTAACTTTCTGCACAGTGCTTTACATGTTCTACCTTCATCAATGGAGGGTTCCTACAGGTTTTCCATCCATCCATGATCTGTAACCGCTTATCCTGTGCAGGGTTGCAGGCAAGCTGGAGCCTATCCCAGCTGACTATGGGCGAGAGGTGGGGTACACCCTGGACAAGTCGCCAGGTCATCACAGGGCTGACACATAGACACAGACAACCATTCACACTTACATTCACACCTACGGTCAATTTAGAGTCACCAGTTAACCTAACCTGCATGTCTTTGGACTGTGGGGGAAACCGGAGCACCCGGAGGAAACCCACGCGGACACGGGGAGAACATGCAAACTCCACACAGAAAGGCCCCCGTTGGCCACTGGACTCGAACCCAGAACCTTCTTGCTGTGAGGCAACAGTGCTAACCACTACACCACCGTGCCACCTTCTCCGTTTACCTCAAACCCCTAATACATGGATTGTTGGATTGACTCTTGTTCTCAATGTGTGTATACAGGGGGCTGCAAAAGTAGGTATATAGTAATGAAAAACAAAACATTCGCACAAAAACGTTATTTTATTGATTATACAAACATATCAATAATATATCAATAATAAACATTTTAATCCCTCAAGTGTTCAAACTGTTTGCCCCTGGCATTCACACACTCCACTAGTCGAGTGTGGACACCCATGCGCACTCTGGCACAAAGGTCTTTATCAGCATCAATTTCCTGGCAAGCTTTCCGTATGAACTCAATCATGGCATCAACAGAACGTGGCTTGTGTGCGAAAACCCTATCTTTTACACATCCCCAGAAAAAGAAGTCCATAGGGGTGAGATCCGGCCAACGTGGTGGCCAGTCAACGGCTCCCCGACATCCAATCCACCTGTTGGGAAATTCTTTGTCAAGTACCGCACGCACATTGAGTGCGAAGTGCGGTGGCGCCCCATCCTGCTGAAAGTAGAAGTCATCCTGCTGCTGTTGTTCGCGTATAATCCTTACTGTATACCTAATTTTACAGCCCCCTGTACATAGTAGCCTGTGATGGACTGGCATCCTGTGCAGAGTGTATTCCCAACAAACGCTCAATGTTCCAGGACAGTCTTCGGATCCACTGTGACCCTGACCAGGATAAAGTGGTTAATGAAGATGAATGAATAAATGAAGCAATGTTTAAGATACTAGCATCAGTGGAGAGATAAAATTGTTGAATTTTCATCATACCAACTGGCACTGATGATTAATAGATGTTTAAATGCGTCACTCACAAGGTATCTGTTTCAATTTTGTTCATATTTACAGTGAGCTTGGCGAAGGACAATGTAGATTCAGTGTAAATTCAGGTTTCATGTCAGAGTAAGCCTAAAGGATCACACTTGTTTGGAGGGGAAATGATGCAAATCGGTTCAATTAGGTAAATTCTAAAGGAAGGGATGCTTGAGAAACTTCTGTAAGCACGTATCAATCTCAATCCATCTCAAAGCCACCCAAATTAAAAACTAAGAAAGGCATTTTCTGCCCAATGGAAGTTTTCCTTTGGAAACTTTGCATTCCATTAAGAAGCAAATTAAGTACTGGGCCACTGCTCCAACTTCTATTAACCCCCCTTCCAAGACCTCCTCTCATTCGCTCTCCCACACACACGTACACACACATGATTAATTTGTGATTTATTAAGTTCCAGTAACAACAGGATTGGCGTGATGGAGGGAGAGAGAGAGAGAGAGAGAGAGAGAGAGATCAACTCCTTTGTGGGAACAAAATACCCAAATGATAGGAATACAGTTTTGGCATTATGGACATATTTCAGTGGTCCCTTTTTGTTTTCATTTGAAAGACTACATACACACAATGTTATTTATGTAGAATAATGTACAAATCAATGGAAACACCCCATAGAGACAGTAACACAGGACGTAATGTGTGTGTATGCAGACATGTGCAGAACATGAGAATTAAAATAAGAAGAAAAAAAATTGCAGAGCCATCATTTATGTTGACGACTCAGCTCTGCATGTGACATGCTGGGTGACCAGAAGCAGACAGCAGAGGTCACAGACCAACAGTTACCTCTGTACTTTATATTCAGTTTTTTACCTGTATTTCTCTCTTCAACTATTCAGAGAGAACTATTTAGGTGTGGGTGCAATTGGTCTTAAGTGATCAGTCTCATTAAATCAGTCTCATTAATAATACCATTAATTTTGGTGTTTAATAATAAATTACCAAACAGCTAAATTATGGTATATTCCAAATTATTATGATCACTACTGATGCAGCAATAATGTATTACTTACCGTATTACATAGACACTACAGCCAATAGCATTCATATACACTTGGGTGAAGGCAATTTGGAGTTCTTTGAGATTGTGTGACTTCAAGTATACAGTAGCAAAAACAGACAGGCACAGTTTAACAGAATAATTGAATTTATTGTAACAACGATACTAAATGGGTAATAGCAGTTGAATACATTCAATATGGTCAGCAGCAATATACATATATAAGGCACACATAGTGAGGTAGTACTTGATGAGCGTGTGTGTATGTGTGTGTGAGCGTGTGTCTGTGTGTGTGTATGAGAGGATGCACTGTAAAGTTTGGAATGTTATCTAAGGTGTTGGGGGGAAGGGAAAATCATCTTGTGGTCTTCTTGAGACAAAGGAATTCGTCGTGGTTGCTAATCCCACTACCTCATAACACTACCGAATCCACTGAAATCTTGATGAGGTCAAAGTGTGTGTAATAATGAAATTAAGGGATGTTAGAGAAGATAGAAAAGAGCATGCAACAACCCATCTATTAAAACAACGGAGAGAGAACAATGTAGAACACAATGATCAACTCAACACTCTAAGTGTCACAGTGTGCACAATTAAACAGTTTCTGAGTTTAAATTCACACTACTTCATAAAGCTAATTCCTAAGACTAGTTTGCCCAAATGCCAGCCTTACTTCCAGTATCTTGCTTCTATGCAGGATATGCAGAGATGTCCCGAAGTTTCGCATTCGTGAGGAAAAGTCTCTGACGATAATGTGCACAGTGATTAAGTCAGAAGGAATCCGGTCGCTTCTAACTTTTAGTTAACTGCTTGGGCTGCAGCCGTAACGTTACTTATAATAAACAAATAAACCGGTTGTAACTCAATTGAGTGAGATGGCGCAACTTAGGTACTCTTTACCGTGGCCAGTGGTATATACGAAAGCACGCTGAGTCTTCTTTCTTGCAAGGCAGACGTCGTGATTTCGGATGGTCCGATGAAAGTGGGTATCTCTATATGTCTGTATGATACGAAGATTCACAGAGCGAGAGACAGCGAGTTGAGGATGACCGGGTCACTTATAGAGTCGGTCACGTGATGTGACGTAATCATGGACGCCGTGACGTAGGTCATCGCGGAAGTTAGTTGATGGGATTTGTAGTTCTAGACGGGGACTGTGGCTGTCCCTACATAGGGGTAGTTTTTCTGTAATGGAATTACATTCATAGAAAAATGTGGTAACTTTTTTAGTTGCAGTGCTCAAGATAATGGTATTAAAAAAAAAAATTCACATTGTATGGGGTATCTTTTGACCCTAAAAAAGCATAGAAAAACTGGCTATGTTTAACTCTGAATGCAAAATCAGTAACGGAATTAAGTCAGAAAAAAAATTAACTTTCATTGCTTAAAATTCAAACCAAGATTCCTCTGAAGCGACATTGCTATAATTGGGATGATGATGATTTTTAAATATGATTTTTGGGACATTTTGCCTTGGATTCCATACTTTAGCAATATCACTGAGCTGACAAGCTCAAGCTAGCAATCTTAATAAAGAAAGCACAACTTTATTCATCACACACTTGTGAAATTTACTCTCTGCATTTAACCCATCTGAAGCAGTGAACACACACATGCACACACACGTGAGCAATGAGCACACACACATACCCAGAGCAGTGGGCAGCCATGCTAACAGCACCCAGGGAGCAGTTGGGACTTAGGTGTCTCGCTCAAGGGCACCTCCATCCCATATTAACCTAACCGCATGTCTTTGAACTGTGGGGGAAACCGGAGCACCCGGAGGAAACCCACACAGACAACATGCAAACTCCACACAGAAAGGCCCTCGCCGGCTGCTGGGTTCGAACCCAGAACCTTCTTGCTGTGAGGCGACCGTGCTAACCACTACACCACCGTGCCGCCCAGTAATAATTTCATAATTTTGGCCTCTCTGCTAAACAATTGCCCATTTACAGTATTTCAACCTGCTCTCATAAGACATTCAAATGAGCAAATGTGACGTGCTTGGATTTTGCTTATAAACAACTTCTACAAATTTAGTTTGAATAAAATGTTACGACCTGAAAGACCATATTACAGTTGTATATTATTTTCATTCCTAGCAATGAAAATACAAGTGTAGGTTATTTGAATAAAACACAACAGGGTGTGTTGGGATAGAAAAATAATCACCACTGTGAAATTGATTATTTACCAACAACAGCACATCTTGAAATACTTAATTTCTCTTATACCACAGCATTTTGTTAGAAAGACCATCCATCCATCCATTATCTGTAACCACTTTTCCTGTGCAGGGTCGTGGGCAAGCAGGAGCCTATCCCAGCTGACTATGGATGAGAGGCGGGGTACACCCTGGACAAGTCGCCAGATCGTCACAGGACTGACACATAGAGACAAACAACCATTCACACTCACATTCATGCCTACGGTCAATTTAGAGCCACCAGTTAACCTAACCTGCATGTCTCTGGAGGAAACCAGAGCACCCGGGGGAAACCCACACAGACATGGGGAGAACATGCAAACTTCACACAGAAAGGCCCCTGTCGGCCGCTAGGCTTGAACCCAGAACCATTATGCCACTGTGCTGCCACTGTCAGGAAGACTTTTTTTTTAATTAAGGAATGTCACATCACATCTTTTAGCTATTTATAGTTGTTTAATGAGCTCTCCATCCTGAAAACTTTGCTGTGTTGGAAAATTGTAATGTTGCAACTTTATCTGACTGTTAGAAAAAAAAACTCCTAAAAACGAAAAAAAACAAGATCAACTGTGAGCTACTGCTCACTTATGTATCCCCCCCTCGCTTATATCAGAATGCAAGTGATCGAAGGAATAGGACACTTATTATGAATGTTGACTTCAACAAATAATTAACCCTCAAACAACTAAGTAAAGAGCAGTGTCTCTCCCCAGGAGTTTCAAATAGCATCCTGGTAAACTGTCATTCTGAAATAGGATTTTGCTTCTTGAAATAGCGTCAAAATCCACCCTATATGTTTTGTAAATACATTCAGTCGGTAAACAGGAAGTCAATATGGGACAGACCTGAAAACGGTATACGTGGTATAGAACCCCAAGCTGAAGCTCGGTACCAAATAACAAGCAGTTGTGATTTGTAGTTGCTGAGAAAAGTGTTATGAAAATTTTGTAAATCCACGCGAAATGTTTCATAAATACATCTCATCTCATCTCATTATCTCTAGCCGCTTTATCCTTCTACAGGGTCGCAGGCAAGCTGGAGCCTATCCCAGCTGACTATGGGCGAAAGGCGGGGTACACCCTGGACAAGTCGCCAGGTCATCACAGGGCTGACACATAGACACAGACAACCATTCACACTCACATTCACACCTACGGTCAATTTAGAGTCACCAGTTAACCTAACCTGCATGTCTTTGGACTGTGGGGGAAACCGGAGCACCCGGAGGAAACCCACGCGGACACGGGGAGAACATGCAAACTCCGCACAGAAAGGCCCTCGCCGGCCACGGGGCTCGAACCCGGACCTTCTTGCTGTGAGACGACAGCGCTAACCACTACACCACCGTGCCGCCCTCATAAATACATTAAGTCGGTAAACAGGAAGTTGATGTGCGACAGACCTGAAAATGGTATACATGGTATAGAACCCCAAGCTGAAGCTCGGTACCAAATATCAAGCAGTTGTGATTTGTAGTTGCTGAGAAAAGTGTTATGAAAATTTTGTAACTATGTTTCATAAATACATTCAGTCGGTAAACAGGAAGTCGATGTGGGACAGACCTGAAAACGGTATACATGGTATAGAACCCCAAGCTGAAGTTTGGTACCAAGTACCGAGTGGCTATGATTTGTGGTTGCTGAGAAAAGGGTGTTTCGGATGGACGGATGGACGGATGGATGGATGGATGGATGGACAGAGGTAAACCAGTATACCCCCATCCTTCAGAGCAGGGGATAAAAATCTCCTCAGAGAAAACCTCATCATACTCCATCGACAATTAGATGTCATTTTTAATCCATTTACATGACCATCTAACATACAAGTTCCTGTGTGTGTTGTTACTATAGAAACAGTGATGTATTACAACCAACACAACAATATATTAATATACTGTAATAATATAAAAACCGTGCAGTTATTCTGGTATCAGGGCTGCTGTTACAGGATTAATCAACATTATAAATCCGATCAGTTAATCAATTATTCAACACCCTCTGACCAAGCTGACTTGAGTTCAACAGCACTGTGATATAAATCTTTTTTTAACACATTCTTTTCGATGGATGGTCCACATACTTCTCAGAAACCGTGTTACATGAGTTACTCTGACTTTAGCTGGCTCTTCTGCACGTGTGCATTTTCAGACCTCTGAGCTGACACCGGAGCAGATGAAGGTGTGTTGCTCTGTTTTTATCCTCTCTCATTCTCTCTGTGCCCTCAGGGCTGTCTTTTCTCTGTCTGCGTGAAACCTACTGAAATGTCCCCTAATTAGTTTTGCCACTGTTTCATCCCCATGTTTGAGAGTTGATCTGAGGATTTCCTCTCTCTGTTTTCCTTTTTTCCCTCTATCTCTTTACACACAGACAAATTCAAAGTGAAATTTACATCTTAATCGATACTATAAATGTGTTTTATACAGGCATGGTTTTGACTCCCACGATCTTCCTGGCAATAAAGGAACTATCAACTTCCAATAGTAGGCAATAATTGCAAAATCACAGTCAAAAGGAGCTGGAAGTATTTGATTGACCATTGCTATTATGCTGAACTGAATCACCTGTATTTCTCCAGCACATTGGGAGTGGATAAAGGTCCCCTCGAGCTACAACTGCAAATGAACCCTTTGTTCAGGACTCTCTGCTGGAAGAAAAAAAAAAGAGCCACTGATTGGAAAGCAGATAGCTCTGATCAATAAGAGGTGCACTTTTCCACTTTTCTCCCTGGCCCTCTTTCGTATCGCCATGCTTTCTTCCTTCCATAAGGGGTCAGGTTGGGGTATGTGCGTCCGTTAGGGCACTGACGAGCGGAGGGGAAGGGGAGTAACTATGTGGTGGTGTAGGCGGTCTCGAGCCCCTTTATCAATCAGGATTTTAATTATACACATCCCAGCCGACAGCTAGATTAGAAACCAATCGACACTATCGGGCACAAAATCTAATTACTGTTTATTGACAGATAAGGCCAGGCCCCCTTCACTTTCCCAAATAAGATAAACCTTCTATTTTGCCTCTCTTCCACGCTCAGAGGCCACCATGCTTACTGTCCATGAAAGACTTCATAATGAGTAGCTTGTTAGTGCTGAATAAATGGTTTTTAACACCAGGCACTACTTAGATCAAACACAGTTTAGATACGGTATTAAATGCATCTTAAACAGTTGGTAATTGGTACTCAGTACAGCTTTTTTTTTTAAAGTAAAACATTAAAGAAACCAACTTGGGATACATACTAGTACATCACAGGGCAACATATGAACACATACATTCACACATGGGGCAATTTAGAATCACTAATCCACCTACCAGCATGTTTTTGGGAAGGTCGGAGGCATGAAAATAAATGACACTGCAAAAGACAAGCAATCAGACTTGTACCTAATAATAACTATATATTATTAGAGCCACATTCACTGGATATGAGCAATCGTGCACTCTGATTGACTACTCTACTACTAGGATATCAGCTCATATACCGTGAGTAGAGAAAAACAAAATGGTGGAGTGTGTTGCTGAACCAACCAAGGACGAAATAAAAACTACTCAAAAACAACCCCCACCCCCCCCCACCCCCCAAAAAAACCAAAAATGGCAATAAAATATGGAATTAAAGTATTTCATGGTAAGAACATTTTTTTTCAAGAATTATTATTATTATCATTGCATTTTTCACAAATTGCTCCTGTCATTTCGCCGGTTTGTTTACATTCTTCATCTTTAAGCATTAAAATTAGTTGATTTTTTTTTTAGACTGGTTCAAAAGCTCAAAGAAGTTTGAAAATTACAGAACTGAAATGTCCAAGGAAGAAATAAATACAAAAATGTCTAAAGCTATGCTTTGGCACGACAGCAAGACAAAGTTTTTTCTACAAAAAAAACCCAATACTAAAGTCAATTTGTGCAGCCATCGATAGGTTTTTAAGAAGTCCGCCTAAGCGGAAATGATTTTGTCGGGCGTTTTGTATAAAGTTTTTATTTATAGAATTTGAAAAAAATAAAAATAAAAATGCTCTGTTTCTCAAAATCCAGTGAATGTGGATAGAATAAAACAATTATTCCACTCAATCTCGTCGTACGTGGCTTATAGCCGACTCGGCGCTATGCACCTCGTCGGCTATCAGCTCATGTACGACTCGATTGCATGGAATAACTGTTAAATATCTGGACCTGAGTCATGTCTTACACATTAGCAGGACTATTTTCTCTTCTTCATCTTCGAAAGTGATTAGAAGTTTTACCTGTGACCACGCTTGCAAGCAAACACATTAAATGTGCCTGACACATGACATACTAATATATACTGAGGGAGACCATGTGCCACAAGGTGCTGTTAATGTGTCCTTAACATACTGCAGTTCATTAGCCAGGAGCTGAGTGTAGTGAAACTCTTGTGAGGTTATAGTGATTTTAACTAGATTGTTTGCAGGCTCCAGCTTCTGATGAACACGTGTGTCATCACACCATCATTGCAATCATTCAAAAATACAGTGTATGGCAGCATATTGTTGCCGTATTGCCAGTTTAATTGCAGTTGAGATGAAAAGCTCATTTTATTTTGAGGATTTCTAAATACTTGGCCTGTCTCCAAGTGCCAGAACTCCATACGGACTTCTATAATGAAGTAACACTCTGTTTTCTTCAGTGTATTACTTGATGCTTCACTGTTTCAAAAAAAAAAAAAAGAAGCTGTGAATGCTCCTCAGGTAAATCTGCCTTAAATAATTGGATTATTGTCCTTTCATTTGGCTGCGTGGTAATGGCTCAATGATAAACATTGCACTATATGGATTTCCTGCCAGATCCCATGAAGCAGACATCCTCATTTCGCCTTGGAAGCCCATCTCCTGTGTGAAACAGTCTCATTTCAGAGCAGAGGGAGAGAGAGAAAGAAAGAAAAATAAAGAAAGGATGAAGGATGTATAAAGGGATGGTACAGTGGTGTAGTGGTTAGCACTGTCGCCTCACAGCAAGAAGGTTCTAGGTTCGAGCCCGGTGGCCAACGAGGGTCTTTCTGTGTGGAGTTTGCATGTTCTCCCCGTGTCCGCGTGGGTTTCCTCCGGGTGCTCCGGTTTCCCCCACAGTCCAAAGACATGCAGGTTAGGTTAACTGGTGCCTCTAAACTGACTGTAGGTGTGAATGTGAATGGTTGTTTGTCTCTCTGTGTCAGTCCTGTGATGACCTGGCGACTTGTCCAGGGTGTACCCCGCCTCTTGCTCATAGTCAGCTGGGATAGGCTCCAGCTTGCCTGTGACCCTGCACAGGATAAGCGGTTATGGATAATGGATGGATGGATGGATGGATGGATGGATAAAGGTGGAGGAGGTTGCACTGCACTGCACATCTACTCCAAAGTCCATTCAAAGATTTCGAAATCCACTTAGAGTCTGCTATCCATTTTTGTTAACCAAGTAACTCTACAGGATGAAGTGAAGCAAGAGACTACCATGGGGCAAGCCTAGTGAGCACGAGCATCTTCCAAATGAAATTTGGAAATGCAGAGGATTGAGAGGAATGACTTTCGAGGAGAGACTGGTGTCTGATTCAGTTTGAGCGCCGCAAAGAAAAATGCTTGGGTTTTGAATTACGCAATGTTCAGCAGGGTGAGTTTAGACGGATGCTCGATTCCTTTTGATCTGAGAACATATTTTACCTATCTATCCACTCCAAATGTGAGTGACTATAACTCGGTTTGCCATGATGCCGTAATTCATTTAGGGAGCAGCTTACAACCGCAGAGGAAAAAAACAGCTACTCCTTCGTAAAGCAACTATAAATAAAACCCCTACAAAACCTCATCAAACTGTGTGTAGTCCTCAGTCACATATGACTCAGTCAACTTAATATTATAAAATAAGCAATTCTTAACTGAGACAGCAATTTCTTGTTGTTAACTCGTCGTAAAATCTGTCTAACAATCTGTTCACAGGTCAAATCCGTTTACTAGGCTCTCACTTCATAGCCTAGCAGTATTGATATATACACTGCCGTTCAAAAGTTTGGGGTCACTTTGAAATGTCCTTATTTTTGAAAGAAAAGCACTGTTCTTTTCAATGAAGATCACTTTAAACTAATCAGAAATACACTCTATACATTGCTAATGTGGTAAATGACTATTCTAGCTGCAAATGTCTGGTTTTTGGTGCAATATCTACATAGGTGTATAGCAGTGACGTGCGGTCAGGGGCGGCAGGTGAGGCAGGGCCTCACCGGTCATCATCCAGCCATCATGAGATGTAATGAATGTAAATAATGATAACAATAAAGATTTGTCCAATCATCTGTGCTATATATGCCATTTCTGTATGATTCAAATAATTTCAATCATTTTTGCGATCAAAATCGCCGTATTTGCCTATTTCCTATTCAACTGCAGCGAATATGCAGCGACGTGAGGCAGCACCAAGCCGTGCCTCACGTCAGATTGCGCAATCCCTTGTTAACTGGGTTGAGCGCGTGCCTTTTGCTTACTTTGTGTATGCTACCAACGTAATGCTGTATTAAAATGTTTTTTATACATTGTAGACATGTGTATAATATGTCCTCACTTTCCTTATATGTAATGTTTTCTACGTATGTGTATCACTTATTTAGTGTTAACAGTTTGACATAAAGCCGCACTGAAAAGACATGAGGTGAGGCAGGCAGTAGCTCTGCCGCAGTGCAGAGGGCGTACGTGAGCTCAGTTATTCTTGTTTGGTGGTTGCTTCTTCTCTACGTCGTCACGTAAAGTTTAATTTGGACTGTTGTTGGCTTGTTCCAATTGACTGCAACAAATTAATGGAGGATGTAATAGCTCGACTGAAAGGTTTCTCAAAGTTGGACTTTCAAGGAAAACGGGACGTGATAAAGAATGGACGGCCAACGCCGGAGCTAAAGGAATTACTTCAGAGGACTGGGCAGAAGATAACCCGATCGTTTCAAATTGAGTGGTACAACCTGTTCTGTCTGTGGCATCCGCCGTGGTGCTGTGTGGTTTGTTCTGTGTATGGTACCCGCTGTGTGGCCTGTGTGGTCCGCCGTGGTGTTTTTTGGAGGTATGTAGGCTACTGAACCGCCATTCATTTTTCATTCTTCCTTGGCCAAATATGTACCTTCAAATGTACCTTATGTAAAGAATGCTGCTATGAGATATGAAACTAATCGGTATTTGGCAAATATTTTGGTGCATATTTGAAAATCTGATTTTGAAAAAGTCACTGACTACGTTAACATGCACATCCAAATCGAGCTGCTGTCGGTAATCGAGCTGAAGGTCCCAGCAGGGTGCCAGAGAAATCCAATCCTACATGCACACAATGAAATCGGGCTATTGTGTGAGGTGCATTGTGCACCCGAGCCACAGGTGGCGCAACACGCCCCATCGTGTTGGTACACTTCCGGTTGTCGTCATGAAGAAGAGCTATTCAAGAGTGTAAACAAAGTTATCAGTTCCGTGTTCTCCATTGCGCGTTTTCTCCCGTCCATGAATTTTAATATATTCAACTCCTTAAGCTGAATGAGCATGAACTCTGTCTCCTCATTGCTCCAGAAGTGCACGTTTCTGCTTGCCTGTGGCAGTGGGGGCGTGGTCAAGCGCCGGTCTGTGACAGGAGGGCGGAGCCAGGGAAGGTGAGTGGCAGAATCACTTCACCTGACTGTAATTAACCTGTGTTTGTGTGTCTTCCCAGTAACCGCGCCCTATTTAAGGAGGCAGAGGGAGAGCAGAGGGGAGAGCTCATCCCGGGACTAGAACACAGCGCGCGCGCGTGTGTGTGTTTTTCTCTCAAGAATAAAAGTAGGCTGTTAAACTGAAAATTCTGACAATAAAAAGCCTATTAGTACCAGAAGCTTTGTCCTGCCGTCCTCTGTGCTCCACCCACACTTCAGAGAGCTCTACATCGCCATTTTCTCTTCTTCGTTTGTTCCTCCTGACCTCTTCTGCTGCTCGCTACTACTGTTGTCATGCCGACCGAGGCTGTTGTGTTTCCCGCTTGTGGTCTCGTCACTCGTCACTTCCGGAAGTAGCTCGACAACTAGCTCGATAGGGTATACATGCACAAAGTAGCTCGGCAGAAATCGCATAAACTAGGTCGTGTAGCTCGATTCCGAGAAATCAAGTTCGGTTCAATTTCAGCCGAATTAAGGTGTATACATGGCATTTTGAACTTCGATTTCAGTCGAGCAACGGCAGAAATTCGATTCTCTCTATGTGCATGTAAACGTAGTGAGTGCCTCACTAGCCACAAACCTCATCGCACGTCACTGGTGTATAGAGGCCCATTTCCAGCAACTATCACTCCAGTGTTCTAATGGTACAATGTGTTTGCTCATTGCCTCAGAAGGCTAATGGATGATTAGAAAACCCTTGTACAATCATGTTAGCACAGCTGGAAACAGTTTAGCTCTTTAGAGAAGCTATAAAACTGACCTTCCTTTGAGCAGATTGAGTTTCTGGAGCATCACATTTGTGGGGTCGAGTACAGTAAATGCTCAAAATGGCCAGAAAAATGTCTTGACTATATTTTCTATTCATTTTACAACTTATGGTGGTAAATAAAAGTGTGACTTTTCATGGAAAACACAAAATTGTCTGGGTGACCCCAAACTTTTGAACGGCAGTGTACCAATTATAGATAATTTATAAAGATGTGCAATTTAAGGGTAGCACAGTTCGGTCCTGAGCTCAGGCGTCTGTGGAGTTTCATGTTCTCCTTTGTGTTCGTGTAGGTTTCCCCTGAGTTGTCCAGTTTCCTCCTCCTCTCCAAAAACATCTCAGAAGGTGGGTTGGCTGTGTTAAAATTGTCCCGAGGCGTGAATGTGTGTATGCACGGTGCCCTGAAATGGACTGGTGTCATATTCAAAGTGTATTCCCACTTCATGTCTAGTGTTCCTGGGATAGGCTCTGGATCCATTGCAATCCTGAGCAGGATAAAGCGCTTACTGAAGATGATGTAGAGTTCACATGGAGGCTAAACACATGCTGAGAAGTAAAGGTACCAAGCTGTTCTTTTCCTTGTCACTGGGGTGGGATGTTTTGTACCTTTTAGTATGTATCTTTTACCTGGGAAGATTTAAAAGCTTTAATTAACTTTTAGAGTAAAGCTTTGAAGGTACACCAGTGGTATTTCTTAAAGGTATGCTATTCACTTTTGCAGATAAACAATGCATATGAAAGGTACAAAATACATACCCATGAAGGTACCATGCCATGTCAGTGAGAAGGAAGAGTACATTTGTTCCCTTTATATCTGAGAGTGTATACTAATATTAGTAATTATTGTAAATACGCAGCTGATTATAGGAAATCCGGACGATTTCTCAATAATCACCTTGAGTGACTCGGCAAAATGGCTGCCAATCTCTTCGTCACCATAAGTGAGGAAGAATTACAAATCACCGATATTCACCTCGCCAATGTCTAAAACAATTCAGAGGTAAGGTGGAATTTCAAAACAGTATTTTATGTGACTCAGCGTAGATAAGTGACACAAGTCCGCGCTGCGCCTTTGCATGCCGCTTTTGAAGTTTGAAATAAATTATTTTTTAGGATTTTTTAAAAAATAATCTCCTGTGTATTTATACTAAAACAATTATCCGCCTCAGACTCAAAAAAAAGGACAAAAAAAAAGATAAATTGGAAAACAAAATGGAAGGAAAAATGGCTGAAAGACAAAAAACAATTATCAGTGAATAATAACCTCAACTTCATCTTGGTTATTAACAACTACTTATTAACTGACTGTGAGGTCTTTATGGGAAAATATCAGACCGAGGTCTTGACAGTACGAACCGAGCCGTACAAAAAGACAGAGGTCTGATAGTTTCCTGTAAAGACCGAGCAAGCGAGGTTAATAAGGAGTTTATTATATGGCTTTTATATTTCTAAGATTAAAATAGACGGTCATTATAGTGAGGCGTTACGCTGCTTTCAGTCACGTTATATATTTGTAACATAGTTGAGTCACGCATGCAGAATAAACAGCTAGCGGTTTCAAAACTGAATTTCTGTTAGCGGTTTCTGAATGCTCTTCATTGCTCATTTCTTGACTAACTCGGTGACTCTTGTTTGTTTTTTGTGTTTCGGCCATTTTTTATTCCAATTTGATTTCCAATTAATCTTTTTTTTTGTAACATTGAAAGCTCTCACCTTGGAAAGAAAGTCTGGAATCACCCATGGGCATTATGAGAAAATACTGCCTGCAAGGAACCAATCAGAGTGCACAATTTTACCAGAAGTAGCTCGTGCCATATAATAATCACCGATATTCACCTTGCCGTTGTCTAAAACAATTCAAAGGTAAGTTGAAATTGTGATTTATTTAATCTGTTTCAAAATAAAGTATTTTATGTGACTCAGCGTAGATAAGTGACACAAGTCTACGCCATGCCTTTGCATGCCGCTTTTGAAGTTTGAAATAAATTATTTTTTAAATATGATTTTTTATTTTTTTTTTAAATAATCACCTGTATATTTATACTAAAACAATTATCCACCTCAGACTCAGTGAATATCAGCCTTGACTTCATCTTGGTTATTAACAACTACTTATTAACTGAGTGAGAGGTCTTTACGGGAAAATATCAGACCGAGGTCTTGACAGTACGAACCGAGCCGGACAATAAGGCCTTGGTCTGATATTTTCCCATAAAGACAGAGCAAGCAAGGTTAATAAGTAGTTTATTATATGACTTTTTTATGCCTCCGCCACCGTAAGGTGCAGGAGGCATTATGTTTTCGGGTTGTCCGTCTGTCCGTGCGTCCGTCCGGAAACCTTGTGAACGCGATATCTCAAAGGCTAATGAAAGGAATTTCACCAAACTTTCACCATTTGTGCGCTTTGGGACAAACATGAACTGATTAGATTTTGAGATCAAAAGGTCTAAGGTCAAGGTCACTGTGAGGTCAAATGTCTGTCCGAGAACCTTGTGAACACAATATCTCCAAGGCAAATCAAAGGAATTTCTCCAAACTTTTACCATTTGTGCATTTGGGGACAAAGATAAACTCATTAGATTTTGAGATCAAAAGGTCTAAGGTCAAGGTCACTGTGAGGTCAAATGTCTGTCCGAAAACCTTGTGAACACAATATCTCCAAGGCAAATACAAGTTATTTCACCAGGTCAAGATTACTGTGAGGTCAAATGTCCATCCCCAAATCACAACTTAATAAGGCGTGTGGTCTACCGGGCGGAGGCATCCCCATCGACGCCGTTGGCGTCAAGTTCTATCTAGTTTATTTCTAAGATTAAAATAGACTGCCATTATAGTGACGTATTACAAATACATAGTTGAATCATGCATGCAGAATAAACAGCTAGCGGTTCCCAAACTGAAATTCTGTTAGCAGTTAGCGGTTTCTGAATGCCCTTCATTGCTCCTTTCTTGAAGAACTCGGTGACTCTTGTTTGTTTTTTGTGTTTCGGACGTTTTTTATTCCATTTTGATTTCCAATTAATCTTTTTTTTTGCAACATTGAAAGCCGGCGCCTTGGAAAGAAAGTCTGTAATCACCTATGGGCATTACGAGAAAATACTGCCTGCAAGGAACCAATCAGAGTGCACGATTTTACCAGAAGTAGCTTGTGCTATATAATCTCATCTCATTATCTCTAGCCGCTTTATCCTGTTCTACAGGGTCGCAGGCAAGCTGGAGCCTATCCCAGCTGACTACGGGCGAAAGGCGGGGTACACCCTGGACAAGTCGCCAGGTCATCACAGGGCTGACACATAGACACAGACAACCATTCACACTCACATTCACACCTACGGTCAATTTAGGCCAAGTTTACATTAGACCGTATCTGTCTCGTTTTCTTCGCGGATGCACTGTCCGTTTACATTAAAACGCCTGGAAACGCCGGGAAACGGGAATCCGCCAGGGTCCACGTATTCAATCCAGATCGTGTCTGGTCCAGTGCTGTGTAAACATTGAGAATACGCGGATACGCTGTGCTGAGCTCTAGCTGGCGTCGTCACTGGACAACGTCACTGTGACATCCACCTTCCTGATTCGCTGGCGTTGGTCATGTGACGCGACTGCTGAAAAACGGCGCGGACTTCCGCCTTGTATCACCTTTCATTAAAGAGTATAAAAGTATGAAAATACTGCAAATACTGCCCATTGTGTAGTTATGATTGTCTTTAGGCTTGCCATCCTTCCACTTGCAAGTGGTAAGTGACGCGCATGCCTGATATGCACTGGGATCACACACAGCGGCTCAGTCCCGAATCACTGCTCGTGCGCTTCACTCGCGCGCTCTGTGAGCTACACAGGGCCAGAGTGCGCACCCTCCAGAGGGCACTCGCTGTTCAGGGCGGAGTGATTTGGAGCGCAGGATGCCTGCGGAGCCGAGCGTATCCGTGTATTGGCGTTGCTGTGTGCACGCGAATCGTGTATTGGCGTTGCTGTGTGCACGCGAATCGTTTTAAAAACGTTAATCTGATGATCCGCTCTAATGTAAACCCCACCTTAGAGTCACCAGTTAACCTAACCTGCATGTCTTTGGACTGTGGGGAAACCGGAGCACCCGGAGGAAACCCACGCGGACACGGAAAGAACATGCAAACTCCACACAGAAAGGCCCTCGCCGGCCACGGGGCTCGAACCCGGACCTTCTCGCTGCGAGGCGACAGCGCTAACCACTACACCACATGAACATTAAAATAAATTAAATATCTAAACACCTCTGAAATCACTGCATTGTTTCTCTGTACAATCACACAATCCTGACTCTGTAAATCCAAACACTTTCTTGTTGGGTTTTAATTAGACAGCTTCAGAGACTGCATTCCTAAACAAAGACCTCTTTTGAACTCTATTCGAGTCTTGTGAAATAGTGCTCCCTCTAGTGGAGCTCATCAAACGAGTCACTTTGATTCTGGGATGCTTTAATCAGTTTATAAGCTGTTTTATCCACATGGTGGCTTTTAATTAAATCACATTCGTAATGATGATGAGAACAATAACAAAAATATTATTTTTTTCCTTTGGGTCAGTCTGACAACTGAGCTGACTGACTGACTGACTGACTGACTGACTGTAATTCATGTTTCTGCATTTGGACAAGAAGAAGAGGAAATAAATAGACTGCGTTCTAAAATATAAAATAATAAGTAAATAAGTTAAAAAAAAAGCTAGTTAAGGAAATGTAAAAATAATCTAATAATAATAATAATAATAATAAATTTACTTCTGATGTAAATACATAGAGATGATTCTGGAGCTCGCGCCCTGTGGAAGTGGAACCTGCGCGCGCAGACTTTTACCTCAGAGCGTTTTCAGTCAGCAAAAAAAAAAAATGCTAACTTTTTAGCTTACACCGAAAACCGAGCCTCCTGACATTTTAAACGATATTTTTTTTATTTATTTTACTTCAGAGTGAAGTCCTGAAGTTTCGACGAATGATACACGACACCGCTGCCTAACTCTTGGCTCACCTGGCCCTCAGACACGACGCTAACAGTTATCTCGTAATTTATTCATCGACGGCGGCGTCAAAGCTCCAGAGCTACGACATGGTTCAAGATTGGTGCAGGCTGTCATCCTGTCAGCTCACTGTGGTGAGACTACTGTACACGAACAGCGAACAAAACTACTGCTGAGTCAAGAAGAAGGGGTTTTCTTTCTTTCCTTCCTTTCTTTTTTTTGGTGGAAGAAAGTCACCGGAACGCGCTCGAAGTCGAAGTTAATACCGAAGGTCAGTGTTTAGTTTAAACTAGTCGAGGAGGAAAGGTGTGAGGAAAGTGTGATGTGCTCAGTGTGTGTGTGTGTGATGGGATGCAGTGAGTCGGAGCTGGAGGAGGGGTCCACACACACACACACACACACACACTTGTGCAGCACGAAGAGTCAGTTTGAGAAGGTAAGAGCAGCCTTGGACAGGAGGAAGACATCTCTCTCTCTCTCTCTCTCTCTTTTCTCTTTACTCTCTCTCTCAATCACACCTGCAAGGGGAGCTCGAAAATGGCCTGTATGTGGGAAAAGGTAGAGTAATTTCCCTCCACCTTTTCTCTTATTTTCTCTCTGTGTACTTTGCTAAAAGTTATTTACCAAAGTTTTAAAAACGTGCCTTTTTTTTTCCTCCTCTTCTTCTTCTTCCATTGAATTAGCTTAGCTTGGCAGTTTGTGCGCGCGCGCGCAGAGCCGCGGCGACGCGCTCAACCGCGGTGTCGTGCCCGCGCAAAGTTTTCTACTTCTGCTGAAACGCACCTTTTTCACTTTATCGTGCATTTTGCATGCCTGAATCATTGATCTAGAGTATTATTAAACTGTAGTGAGTTAATGTCCAAACGGTGAAGTTTTAAAACACACTCATAGCTCATAGTACACTTTTTTATAAGGAGTTTCTTAAGGGAATAGTTACTGTATGAGGGTGCAATTTCGGACACGTGGCTTGTAATTAAGTGTCTGATTTGATTCACTTACTTTCTTTAATTTCTGAAAGGGTGTTAAAATGACGTGAGCATGACGTAGAAAATGTAAACATTGAAAGGAACGGAAATTACGCTGTCAGACCCAATTATCTGTTTGGAAATAAAACACGGCGCGTTCATGATCAGTGTGATGTCAGATAAACTAAAGCATAGCAATGACCTCTGTCTGTCTGTCTGTCTGTCAGTAGTAGTAGTAAATCTTGTGAAGTTACCTTACTTGGAGGGCTTCAGGTATCATTCTGATGTAGCTTTGACATCATTTAAGAGCACAAAAGGAAGAAGGATTGATTTTAGTCTGAACGTGACTGTACACTGGCTCCTGTCTGCTCCCTCTGCTTTCTGGGTGCTCCCTTCATCAGGAAGCTCTAGTGCACTAGATAACTAAGTGTCTCTGGCTAGTGAGTGGCCTTTGTGACTTTACACAGTTGACCTGATTTTATATCGTACAACCAATACAGTAAACACTTTGCTGTGACCTCTGTTAGACCGAAACAGTTCATCATCCAATTTCTACATCTGTACAGACTGGAGTTTTAGTTTATGGTTTTACATTCAGTATATTAAATCATTTTTAGTCGTCCTGACTAAATTCGTATAGTTTCCAGCAAAAAATATATATATAAACAGATCAATCATGGTACAGCAAACAAATATCTGATTAAATACACAACACTGTGATTAGTTTAATCTTTCTATGACAAACCTTTTTTTTCCCTTTTGACACTTATGCAGTTTGCCATGCGTTATACGTTAGGCATGTTATAAAATTTTCCTGTATTTGGATTTCTGTCAAATTTCGCCAAATCCACACATCTCACTAAATCAGGGATAAATCAATACTTGGTTATGACTGAAACTCTTTGTGACTGAAACAAGGATCTGTAATGCTGCCTAAATGCAATTTATCTCTTTATCAATTAGTATATTAGTGAATAGTGTTGAGTATATGTATAAGGCAGAGTGTATAAAAAAATGCATGAGACAGCAATTTTTATTTTTTTTTTGTGCAGGATCCCAAACGCCTGCCACTTAATGAGCATTCCAGAGGGATTCTTCCCTCCCCTTAAACCAAATCAGGTGGATTAAAATCTTGGATGAATGACCTTTAATCCCATGTTTTGCAATTAAATTACACCTACTCCACATGAACCACAGTGTTGATGTATTTAAAAAGCTTTGCACTATTTTCAGGGGTTTTATAAGCAATTTCATGTCTATGTTCGAGCAAATGAGTGTTTGGTGCCTTAATGTTTGAACTTGTAATACAGCACTGTGGATGCATCAGATGTGAGAATATTTACAGGAAAAGAAAAATTTGTTTGCACTATTGGTTTTGTCTGGATACATGTAATAATTTTATTAGAATATTTAGTATAGGTGCTGTTTCAGATTCTCGTATGAGGCTTTGGTTTACAGTTTGATAATATTTTTTATCCCTGGCTGTCATGTTATACCAAACTATCATGCGCGTCAAACTAGCTGTGATGTCCACCTGAATAAGTGGTGTTTTGTGTGCAAAGTAAATTTGAAGGCCTGCAGTAGAGCATCAATGGGGCCTGTGATGATCAATAGGGATTGCATGATGCTTTAGTATTGATTATGGAAACGTGAGCAGATGAATAGGAGAGGGCCGGTTTCACTTAAGGTTATGCTGAACCATCTAATAACAAGACAGCGACCCCTCCCCACCCTCAAAGCTTCTGGTAGATTCCAGCAGGAAGCAAGCACAAGCAAATAGAAACCATGCAGCGCTTTAGTCGTTTAGTGTGATTGTGAAATAGATTGATGAACAGTTTCTGAATTTGTCTAGCATGCCTCAGTCATTCAAATGCTTTATAGGATTTATTTGATTTGGTTTTGTGGGAGGCAGACAGTTACATCTGTTCATATTGCCTGCTGGTTTTGCCAAAGCTCCTTTTTGGATGATACGGTGTGCCGTTGCTTTTATAAAATGGGATACAGTAACATGGAGACGCTCATCAACTGTGAAATGGTATCTGCATTCCCTGCATAGTTCCTAGGCTTGATCAACAGTGAGACACTGGTGTTTTTGAAGCCGCGGGACACTGAAGACAGGCGAGGATTTTCTGCCGCCTTAGAAGCTGATGGGTGTCCGGTTTGAGTTATTACTCGAAACATTTCTCACACTTGCTCTAAAACTTCCACAAGATGTTCACTGTATCATGGTGTGCATGAAAAACTTCACAGATGCTCTGATTTATAGGCAAAGATGAAATATACTGATTATTGATGTGGCTTTTTTTTTTTTTAAATGTCCGACGTGTGGATTAAAAAATGATCTGTTTTCTACTTTCCTTATTTTGGTCAAATTCAGCAATGAATATTGCAATAAATAGAAATAAATCACAATGCAAGCAAATCCAAAATAAACTATAAATTACATAAAAATAAATGTCAATACAAGTAATAAAGTATAATAAGTAGTTCAAAAATACACAGACTATACAGAAGCCCTTTTCAGTTATAAATGATAATTACTGGTTAATTGTGTGGCAAATAAAAAAAAAAGCAACTGCAGTATTTAAGAAGTAAATAGTACATGTTTTTTTTCTCTTTATGTGAAACAACAGCCCTTTTTTTCCAATGTGGTCATTTGCGATATTAAAACAAGTTGCTTTAACTGTATTTCAGCAAAAATCAGCTACATAATGCGATACGAAATATGTATAGAAATGTGAAAATTACTTTTTTTTTGGTTGTCAGAAGTTCATCCATGTTTATTTGACAGAAATAACACTTTTTTTTTTATAAATTTGTGGTTAATGTTAACATTAATTTGTAGTCATACAATATCTTATGATGATACAAAATCGCAGATGTGTGTGTGTGTGTGTGTGTAGCAGGCTATGTGATTGTCTGTGGGGGCATTTAGGACACCCCCCCCATCCCACCCCCGGCCGTACTCCCCACCCCCTCCCATGTGTTCCACCAGCGCTCTCTGTCGCTTTAAGTCCTGCCCCCTGGAGCCAGCCAACAGCAGCTGTTCCATATTCATCAAGCCCTTCAGTCTTAAAGAGCCCTATCCCGAGCATGGAAAGAGTCATTTCTCTCTCTCGCTTTCTCACAGCCACTCCATCTTACTGCTCTCTCCCACCTCTGCTGCCTGCCTCTCTCTCTCTCTCTCTCTCTCTCTCTCTCACAGTCTCACCCCCCCCCCAGCCTCTTGCCCCCCCTCGCACATCCTCATCCACACACAGACACATACACACGTGCACACACACTACTAACTTACACGCACACGTGCACTCACCCACAGGCACACACACTTGTACCTGCGCATACTGGGGGGTGCTGTGCTGCTGGGTGCTTCTTTTTTTGCCTTTTCCTCTGAAGGCATCCGCCTTTTCTTTTTTGGGGGGTAGACGTAGGTGCCACTTGTTTCCTCTTTCCTCCTTTTCTGCTTCCTGGAATGCTAAAACTGGACTGATGGACGTTTCAGAACTTTGCATCCCTGATCCTCTCAGCTATCATAACCAGTAGGTGCATCTTTCCTGTCTTTCATTTCTGCTTTGTTTTAACCCATCTCGCCACTCACTGCATTTCCTTTACCTCTCTTTCTCCTTTATTTCTCAGCCTTTCTTCTACTTTGTAAAAGTATTTGTTTGGGAACAACTTTTCACTATTATTGTAGAGGCTCTGTACTTTTATCACATGCATACACACATACATGTACACACACATATATTTCCTGTCTTTTTGTTTTGGGGTAAATGAGGCTTGAAGACATTATTAACTACAGGATAGCAGGTGCTCTGAGCGTGTTCGGTGTAGGACGTCGCAAAGAAATCCGTCTCCTGTAAGCCGGTTGTTGGCTGTGTGTGGCACTCTTTGCACATTGCATTAAGTGCGTAGCCAATCAATTAGAGGCTGCTTAATGTGATTTTCCTTTTATTTGTATGTGCGTGTGTGTGTGTGTGTGTGTGTGCATTTAAAAAAAAAAAATCTGAAGGTGCTTGTTCATGCAGGACAAAAGGAGTGAGTAAAGAAACTGGGAAGCGGCACTTAGAGTCATGCATGCTGTTAAAGACTTGGGAATAAAAGGAAAGAGACGAGGTTAAACAGATCACATGGAGATTGGCTCAGCTGGGATTATTTGTTGGTGGAGAGGGAGAGAAGAAAGGATGGTAGCGTGGAGATGGGTTCACTGCGGTGCTGCTCAGGACTTGCTCGCTCGTTCGCTCTCACACACACACACACCACACACACACACACACACTCGCACTCACATTTGTCCCGGTACAGCACTTCTTAAACTTCTGCTTTTAAACCCCAGTGCATTCTCATTCTCATACACTTTTAATATAATTTAACAAAATGTTGTTTGATATCATTCATTTTTCTTCTACGTATTTTTAGGAAGTCTTATTTTTTTTTAAACATTATTCACTTTGCCTTTTCTTTTTAAATGCTTAATACCTAATCAGTTTAATCAGCCATATAAATACCTACATATAATATTAAATATCATTTTTCTTTCCTCATGTCCTTGTGCAACATTTCTCACAATTTATAGCCGTCAGAAGTTAATTTATTTCTTTATTTCTGTGCTCACCAAGTAATCTCTACATGTACAGACATATATCATGTTGAAAGAACAATCATAAGCCATATTGAAAGCACTCATAATTTAAGACAATAACTCTTTACATGCTAAAAATCTAATCAGCCAAATGTGTGTGTTGTTGTGGCTGGATTATCATAAAATGATATGCACCATGACAGCCTGAAAGATTGATATGATTGAAAAGAATAATGGCAAGTAGCTCAGCTGTATGGATTTTTTTTTTTTTGCGCTTCCTGCGACGTGTAGGATTACAGAGACACTGAAAGAATAGAATGAAACTGGGCTAAACTGACAGTGCTGCAGTGCATGTGTGTGTGCTTTTGGGGAAGTGTGTCTGCCTGGACGCTGACCACGCTCTGTGCCCCGGCCGAGCTCGTTAACGCCTTAGCCATGCATATTTTAATCTGCTTTGTAGCACTAAGCAGGATTAGAAAGGTTCAATGTAGCTCTTTTCAAGGTACACACAGTACAGCCTCGACTCAAACGCACGTTTACACACTTTTTTTTTTTTTTAAATGACTCATAAATCTGAGAGTGTTCTGCACGTTAAAATGATAGAAAATATATCCCAGTGTGCATGTTGGTATAGTTTGGTGTTGTGGGTGGTTTTTTTTTGTTTGTTTTTTTTCCCTGTATGCCGGTGGAACGCAGAATTCTTTTCTTTCTTTTCATATTTATAAATTCATATGTATTTATTTATATTTCAATCACAAGCGTGTCTATTTGAATACAAATGAATGGTAATATATAATGTATTTGCTCTGTTAATATTTGATCCATTTATTTTGGCATCTACATTTTTCACGACTTCTAAGCAATGAGAAGAAAATGTTTTCATGTGATTTTTTTTGTGTGTGTGTGTGGAAAAGCTGCATTGAGTTTGCAAAAACTCTGCATTTATATGTAAATAAATATTTTTTCTTACTCTATCATTCTATTTCTTCTATAATGCATATACAACCTATATACACTTTATACTGTTTTTCTATCTTAACTTGTCTACCTACTTTTTATATTTTATTGTTAATGTTAATTTGTTTATGTATTTATTTTTAATGATGTTAATGACATTTTAATTTTATAACATGCCCACAAATATAAATATATACACACACACACACACACACACACAAAAACATTTTTTAATTGTTACACACACATTTTTAGGTATAATTTTTTGCTACATGAAAAAGAATGGTAAAAGCTTCAATATCTACACCAGTTAATCGTGTGCGTGTGTGTGTATACACCGAAACAGTTTGCCACAGATAAAGCCAAGTCATAGACCGAGTCCATAATTTCATATCCCATTTTATAAAAATTGAGATGTTATAATATTGGCTTAGACACTTGACAGTAAAGTGTAGCAGGATCGAGGTAGTGTGTAATCACTGGCTCACAGAGACATTATCAAAACATGTCACAATAACATGCACCAGTGAAATAGTGAAGTGAAATTTTCTTACCAGGAGGGGAAAAAATTTTGAACCAAATATAAATGTTACATTTAGGTTGTTGGGTAGCTCAGTATCAATGCTCAGTTTGTGTTTGGTGTGTGTGTTTGTGTGAAACCTGCGAGTTCTATAGGGGTAAAATGAAATTAGTTTAGTCATTTTTAAAATAATAATAATAATAATAATAATAATAATAATAATAATAACGTGTGGTAGATGAGCATTTTAGGTGCCTGTATCTGACATTGTTCCAAAGTACACCTCAAAGCAATTTTACTTTTATAATCAGTGTTATTACTTGTTTAATTTGTATTTTGTTCTACTGCTATGGTAGTAAAACTAAAAGCTAGAAAAACTGAAAAATACTAGCCAGTTGTAAACCTAAGAAAATAGGCTAATAATTAATAATTCTCTTTGTAGGAAATTAAGATTCGGAAAACTAGAGTAATTGTTTCAGTTTATCTTTTGAAATATATGATCGTCTTTAAATTGTCTAATAAATTATCTTTAACTGCAGAGATTGATCTACACTGACACACTGTTGTTTAGTGTGAGTGCACTGAGTAGGCTGTTCGTGTGATACTGGTGATATCAGTATAGATCTTATAAAGTGACCCATCGCTTTATTCACACCAGTAATGTAAATAATACATTCATTCGTATCAGATGTAGAGATATCACTGAAGATTACGCACGGCGTTTTTAGAGAGACAACACTAATGACCACGAAATGTTTGTGGATCTGGTTTTCTACTAAATGTAACAGTTATGTTTTGGCCCATGTGGGAATCGTGTTTGTGTCTTACGCTTATTTTTATAGTGTCGTCTTTAAGTTTGCATGCCAGAGTGCAGGCAGCAGCTGGGGGGGTATGTCTGTGTTTATTGCCCGCCTTGTGTTGCTGTGGAGCTTCTTTACCACTCCAAAATCTGGCAATATTGTGCCTTGTCACTTTGAGTTTTTCTTCGCTCTTAACATTCAGAATGAAAAGAGAAGACTTTTCTGTGTGTTCTTCACTTACTGACAAGCCTATCCTGTTTTCTCCCTCACACCAGTCCCCCCCCTCCCGTGTTAGTCTATAGCCGAATGACAGTCCGATTATGTATTTCTGTGGCGAACCTCCATAAGCACTCAATGATGAATTACACTTAAATTTGTTTGACTTCATTCCCGAGTTGGCGCGTTGAATGCTTAAAATGCACATCCCTCCCACTGTTTTTGCTCTTTTTTTCCCACCCTTCAGCTCCTTTTTATTGTATTAGCTGTAGAGAAAACAAGGCAGCAGAATTGTATTAGTGTATCTTAAGTTAAAAGCTCTTTGCTCTTTGACCAAGTGTTTCAGTGCTATTGGGTTAATCAGATTTTTGCTGTCTGTGTGGAGATGCTATCGTGGCTAAGCAGCGCAGCCCCCCACTCCGACACTATCCAGATGGGATCGGCTTACGGTAATTTGGTTTCAGAATACATTACCCACACGGGCCTGTGGCTGCGCTCGACCTACCTTTCCCCTAAACCGAGGGGCTTGACGAGTCCAGGCCGCATGTGTATGAGCCCACAGCCGTCAGACTGACCTATGGCACGTGTCTCATCACAAATCTCCTTCTCACACAGTGTACACTTTACACTCTCAGTGGAGTGGTGCTATGAAAGGACATGTGCAAGATGTCTTTTTTTTTTTAACAGACAAAATGACAAATGTTTAATGCATTGCTGTGACTCTGTTTCTAAACACATCTCCTTTACCAACAGGGCCTCCTTGTCCCATTCTCTGGCCACTCAGAAGGAGCCCTCTCGCTTCTGGTAAGCCGTGCACAGCACGCTCATTCCTTGCACTGTAAATGAATTGACTTAGTGGTTGTGCACCCGTGTGGCCCACATGGGAGCTTTGCCTCCCCGAGGTGATTTGGGATGCGCTCTGTATTGACCGTTGCACGCCTGTATTTTGTGCTGCAAGTTTCAATGCGAGTTTTTGTCTCTTACTATCTCACACACATATACAAGCATTTTTATACTTCTGTGAAATTCATTCTCAGATTGGTAAAACTAGTATTCATTCTCTCTCTTATCCATGGACATCTCATGTCTGTGTTTATGCGCGATGGGTTAGTTGGTTATAATAACATGACTTTGTTGAGCTTCTTCTGGTTGAGAGCTCTGCAGTGTCACTCCCTCATTCAGCACTAACACCTTGCGGCAGCAACCAAAGAAGCCCTCGTCACCGTCCCCTCTCATTCTCTCGAAGGTTACCTTGGCATCCGAGCCTCGCTGTGACAGTGGGTTTAAAAATAAAGCGGGGTCCATTAGCGCGCTGAGGATAATGTCTGCCTGAGCTGGGGCCAGATCACAGCGCAGTCTGGGGGCCTCGCATCCGCCTGCCTCCACCCGCCCGCAAGCAACTGCTATCACTGACACTGTGCGTCAGCACATCTTCCTGTTGCTCCAACACCAAGAGGGCAGTCACGACTCACACACACGCATGTGTGAATGAGTTTAAAGAAGGTTTATAAATACTTTATTTTCAGATGAATGTAATAGAAAATAAATTCCACTGCCTCCAAGATGAAATCTAATAAAAACTGACAACACTGTAACAGTCAGCACTCCTCGTACCATTTTAATACAAGTATGAGTTTCACAGCTATAGTGCGTATCTGTGTAAACTCCTCTATCTCTGTTTGCATAAGTGACACTGTCAATCCCACAGACCTCACAAAAACGATCCTCGCCCTGTTTTCTGATTTGCTCCCTAATTAAATGTTTATGAAGGGGAAAACGCTAAGTCCGCTAATTTACACTTTGTGAAGATGAGGGGGACGAACCACAACGTGCGTTGGGTGGCTATGCGAGCATTTATCAGAGAACGTTATTGGTATTGAACGCTCAGCCGTTTGAAGGTTATGTTTCTGAGCAGTAATTGAAATGCAAAATAACATTAGGATCGATGGTTAGCTCTGTTTATTTATGAAATCAATATCGAAACGGTCCATCACAATACGAGGTCTGATTCTTCCTGACAGCCAAACTGAGTGCACGCTGCACCCGGCTCCTGCAGCCTGTTCAGCCCCAGCAACACGGCCTGTAAAGTCTCTTCACACGCATGCAGAGTTAGAGAGACAATAACAGAAGGGAAACTTTGCAGTGAAAGTTCAGTGGTTTCAGTAGTGTACTCTGAGTCGGGATAGTGTGTTGGAAATGACTGAGAATGAGTAGTCTAAAACTATTTTTAAATTTTTGTTGTATCCATTTCTTATCCATAATTAATTATTGATGAACTCCATTACTGTACTGTAAAATTGAATGTACACAGGGATGAATATTGCTTATATGAGATGATGTACTGAGTCAGGATGTGTGGCAACTTTTCGTTAGCCTTTTATTTAATTAATCTAATAATTTTCTACATTTTTGATTAGGAAAATGCTCCAAAGCCATTTCAACCAGCCACAAGGCAAGTTAATTGGGCTTGTATTGTCCATGCTGTCCATTGATTCCTAGATATATCTTTTTTGTTTGTTTGTTTTGTTTTTTAATTCAGGACTATGGTGTAACGCATAATATGTTAGTACACAGAACTATGTAAAGTGCAAATGCAGTACATGTCAGTGTGAGATGTGTAAAAAAAAAATACAATAAGTACACAGGACAGGGCATGATAACTACACATGACAACAGTATCATATGAACAATTAAGGAGTTATCACTTAGACTCAGTAATCACTTATCCCACTGAGTTATCACTTAGACATTTCACTCTTCTAACTTTTCACACTTCTAGAAAAGTTAACAAGTCTGTTTGTTTTAATTCATTGTCAGTGTGTTATCTCAACTACGTAAATCTTAGTCCATTATACAGGTGCCTTTGTTCTTCTGGTGCTGGCCTGCAAATAGCAAGCAGTGAAGCAGAGTGTATTATAATGTTAATCTTATCCAACACCAGCGTTATGTGAGCTGTACTGCTCCTGTATCTGATGCACATCAGAGAGTGGAGTCACGTTGGGCACTGCACTGGAAACTTTTTGGCAAATGCCTTTGGATAAACCTGCCAGCTAGCCTGAGCAAGCGAGTGAGTGAGCGAGTCAGTGAGCAAATGAGCGCGTGAATAAGTGAGCGAGCGTGTGAATGAGTGAGTGAGGGAGCGCGTGAATGAGTGAGGGAGCGCGTGAATGAGTGAGGGAGCGCGTGAATGAGGGAGGGAGGGAGTGAGCGAGGGAGGGAGCGCGCGAGTGAGGGAGGGAGCGCGTGAATGAGTGAGTGAGGGAGCGCGCGAGTGAGGGAGGGAGCACGCGAATGAGTGACGGAGGGAGCGAGTGAGGGAGCGCGCGAATGAGGGAGGGAGCGAAGGAGGGAGTGCGCGAGTGAGGGAGCGCGCGAGTGAGGGAGCGCGCGAGTGAGGGAGGGAGCGAGTGAGAGAGGGAGCGAGTGAGAGAGTGCACGAGTGAGGGAGTGAGTGAATCAGCGAGGGAGGGAGGGAGCGAATGAGGGAGGGAGGGAGCGCGTGAATGAGCGAGGGAGGGAGTGAGCGAGTGAGCGTGTGAATGAGGGAGCAAGCGAATGAGTGAGGGAGCGAGCAAATGAGTGAAGGAGCGCGTGAATGAGGGCGCGAGGGAGGGAGCGCCTGAATGAGGGAGGGAGCGAGTGAGGGAGCGCATGAATGAGTGAGGGAGCGAGGGAGGGAGCGATCGAGTGAGCGCGTCAATGAGGGAGCGAGCGAGTGAGGGAGCGTGCGAATGAAGGAGAGAGCGAGGGAGGGAGCGCGCGAATGAGGGAGGGAGCGAGGGAGGGAGCGCGCGAATGAGGGAGGGAGCGAGGGAGGGAGCGTGCGAATGAGGGAGGGAGCGAGGGAGGGAGCGCGCGAATGAGGGAGGGAGCGAGGGAGGGAGCGCGCGAATGAGGGAGGGAGCGAGGGAGGGAGCGCGCGAAGGAGGGAGGGCGCGAATGAGGGAGCGAGCGAGCAAATGAGTGAGGGAGGGAGCGCGCGAATGAGGGAGGGAGGGTGCGAGCGCACGAATCAGGGAGGGAGCGCGTGAATCAGGGAGGGAGCGCGTGAATCAGGCAGGGAGCGCGCGAATCGGAGGGAGCACACGAGGGAGTGCGTGAATCAGGGAGGGAGCGCGCGAATGAGTGAGTGAGGGAGCGCGCGAGTGAGGGAGCGTGCGAGTGAGTGAGGGAGCGAGTGAGGGAGCGCGTGAGGGAGCGCGTGAGGGAGCGCGCGAGGGAGCGCGCGAGCGAGTGAGGGAGCGTGCGAGCGAGTGAGGGAGCGAGTGAGGGAGCGCGCGAATGAGGGAGGGAGCGAGGGAGGGAGCGCGCGAATGAGGGAGGGAGCGAGGGAGGGAGCGCGCGAATGAGGGAGGGCGCGAGGGAGGGAGCGAGCGAGCGAATGAGTGAGGGAGGGAGCGCGCGAATGAGGGAGGGAGGGTGCGAGCGCACGAATCAGGGAGGGAGCGCGTGAATCAGGGAGGGAGCGCGTGAATCAGGCAGGGATCGCGCGAATCGGAGGGAGCACACGAGGGAGTGCGTGAATCAGGGAGGGAGCGCGCGAATGAGTGAGTGAGGGAGCGTGCGAGTGAGGGAGCGTGCGAGTGAGTGAGGGAGCGCGCGAGCGAGTGAGGGAGCGCGTGAGCGAGTGAGGGAGCGCGCGAGTCAGGGAGCGCGCGAATGAGGGAGGGAGCGCGCGAATGAGGGAGGGAGCGCGCGAATCAGGGAGGGAGCGCGCGAATCAGGGAGGGAGCGCGCGAATGAGTGAGGGAGCGTGCGAGTGAGGGAGCGCGCGAATGAGTGAGGGAGGGAGCGAGTAAGGGAGCGCTCGAATGAGTGAGGGAGGGAGCGAGTGAGGGAGCGCTCGAATGAGTGAGGGAGGGAGCGAGTGAGGGAGCGCTCGAATGAGGGAGCGAGTGAGGGAGCGTGCGAGTGAGTGAGTGAGGGAGCGAGTCAGGGAGCGCGCGAATGAGGGAGGGAGCGCGCGAATCAGGGAGGGAGCGCGCGAATGAGTGAGGGAGCGTGCGAGTGAGGGAGCGCGCGAATGAGTGAGGGAGGGAGCGAGTGAGGGAGCGCTCGAATGAGTGAGGGAGGGAGCGAGTGAGGGAGCGCTCGAATGAGTGAGGGAGGGAGCGAGTGAGGGAGCGCTCGAATGAGGGAGCGAGTGAGGGAGCGTGCGAGTGAGGGAGGGAGCGAGTGAGGGAGCACGCGACTGAGTGAGTGAGTGAGTGAGGGAGCGAGGGAGCACGCGAATGAGTGAGTCAGGGAGCGCGCAAATGAGGGAGGGAGCGCGCGAGGGAGCGCGCGAATGAGTGAGGGAGCGTGCGAGTGAGGGAGCGCGCGAGTGAGGGAGGGAGCGTGCGAGTGAGGGAGCGCACGAGGGAGGGAGCGAGTGAGGGAGCGCGCGAATGAGGGAGGGAGCGAGTGAGGGAGCGTGAGAATGAGGGAGGGAGTGAGGGAGGGAGCGCGCGAATGAGGGAGGGAGCGCGCAAGGGAGGGAGGGAGCGAGTGCGCGAGTGAGGGAGCGAGCGAGTGAGGGAGCGCGCGAATGAGTGAGTGAGGGAGGGAGGGAGCGAGGAAGCGCGGGAGGGAGTGCGTGAATGAGTGAGGGAGCGCGCGAGGGAGCGCGTGAATGAGTGAAGGAGCGAGTGAGGGAGCGAGGAAGCGCGGGAGGGAGCGCGTGAATGAGTGAGGGAGCGCGTGAATGAGTGAGGGAGCGAGTGAGGGAGCGAGGAAGCACGGGAGGGAGCGCGTGAATGAGTGAGGGAGCGCGCGAGGGAGCGCGTGAATGAGTGAGGGAGCGAGGAAGCGCGGGAGGGAGCGCGTGAATGAGTGAGGGAGCGCGCGAGGGAGCGCGTGAATGAATGAGGGAGCGCGCGAGGGAGCGCGTGAATGAGTGAGGGAGCGCATGAGGGAGCGCGTGAATGAGTGAGGGAGCGAGCGAGGGAGCTCGTGAATGAGTGAGGGAGCGAGCGATGGAGCGCGTGAATGAGTGAGGGAGCGAGCGATGGAGCGCGTGAATGGGTGAGGGAGCGAGCGAGGGAGCACGTGAATGGGTGAGGGAGCGAGCGAGGGAGCACGTGAATGGATGAGGGAGCGAGCGAGGGAGCGCGTGAATGGGTGAGGGAGCGAGCGAGGGAGAGCGTGAATGAGTGAGGGAGCGAGCAAGGGAGAGCGTGAATGAGTGAGGGAGAGCGTGAGGGAGAGTGTGAATGAGTGAGGGAGAGCGTGAATGAGAGAGGGAGGGAGCGAGCGAGTGAACACGTGAATGAGTGAGGGAGCGCGTCAATGAGGGAGTGAGCGAATGAGTGAGGGAGCGTGTGAATGAGCGAGGGAGCGCGCGAATGAGGGAGGGAGCGAGCGAGTGAGGGAGCGCGTGAATCAGGGAGGGAGCGAGTGAGGGAGTGCATGAATGAGTGAGGCAGCGCGTGAATGAGGCAGCGAGCGAGGGAGCGCGTGAATGAGTGAGGGAGCGAGTGAGGGAGCAAGCAAGCGAGCGAATGAGTGAGGGAGCAAGCAAGCGAGCGAATGAGTGAGGGAGCGAGCGAATGAGTGAGGGAGCGAGCGAATGAGTGAGGCAGGGCGCGAATGAGTGAGGGAGCGCACGAATGAGGGAGCGCGCGAGTGAGGGAGCGCGCGAATGAGTGAGGGAGCGTGCGAGTGAGTGAGTGAGGGAGCGAGTCAGGGAGCGCGCGAATGAGGGAGGGAGCGCGCGAATGAGGGAGGGAGCGCGCGAATCAGGGAGGGAGCGCGCGAATGAGTGAGGGAGGGAGTGAGTGAGGGAGCATGCGAGTGAGGGAGCGCGCGAATGAGTGAGGGAGGGAGCGAGTGAGGTAGCGCTCGAATGAGGGAGCGAGTGAGGGAGCGTGCGAGTGAGGGAGGGAGCGAGTGAGGGAGCGCTCGAATGAGCGTGCGAGTGAGGGAGCGTGCGAGTGAGGGAGGGAGCGAGTGAGGGAGCGTGCGAGTGAGGGAGGGAGCAAGTGAGGGAGCGTGCGAGTGAGGGAGCACGCGACTGAGGGAGTGAGTGAGGGAGCGAGGGAGCACGCGAATGAGTGAGTCAGGGAGCGCGCAAATGAGGGAGGGAGCGCGCGAGGGAGCGCGCGAATGAGTGAGGGAGCGTGCGAGTGAGGGAGCGCGCGAGTGAGGGAGGGAGCGTGCGAGTGAGGGAGCGCACGAGGGAGGGAGCGAGTGAGGGAGCGCGCGAATGAGGGAGGGAGCGAGTGAGGGAGCGTGAGAATGAGGGAGGGAGTGAGGGAGGGAGCGCGCGAATGAGGGAGGGAGCGCGCAAATGAGGGAGGGAGGGAGCGAGTGCGCGAGTGAGGGAGCGAGCGAGCGAGGGAGGGAGGGAGGGAGCGAGGAAGCGCGGGAGGGAGCGCGTGAATGAGTGAGGGAGCGCGTGAATGAGTGAGGGAGGGAGGGAGCGAGGAAGCGCGGGAGGGAGCGCGTGAATGAGTGAGGGAGCGCGTGAATGAGTGAAGGAGCGAGTGAGGGAGCGAGGAAGCGCGGGAGGGAGCGCGTGAATGAGTGAGGGAGCGCGTGAATGAGTGAGGGAGCGAGTGAGGGAGCGAGGAAGCACGGGAGGGAGCGCGTGAATGAGTGAGGGAGCGCGCGAGGGAGCGCGTGAATGAGTGAGGGAGCGAGGAAGCGCGGGAGGGAGCGCGTGAATGTGTGAGGGAGCGCGCGAGGGAGCGCGTGAATGAATGAGGGAGCGCGCGAGGGAGCGCGTGAATGAGTGAGGGAGCGCGTGAATGAGTGAGGGAGCGCGTGAATGAGTGAGGGAGCGAGCGAGGGAGCTCATGAATGAGTGAGGGAGCGAGCGATGGAGCGCGTGAATGGGTGAGGGAGCGAGCGAGGGAGCACGTGAATGGGTGAGGGAGCGAGCGAGGGAGCACGTGAATGGATGAGGGAGCGAGCGAGGGAGCGCGTGAATGGGTGAGGGAGCGAGCGAGGGAGAGCGTGAATGAGTGAGGGAGCGAGCAAGGGAGAGCGTGAATGAGTGAGGGAGAGCGTGAGGGAGAGTGTGAATGAGTGAGGGAGAGCGTGAATGAGAGACCGAGGGAGGGAGCGAGCGAGTGAACACGTGAATGAGTGAGGGAGCGCGTCAATGAGGGAGTGAGCGAATGAGCGAGGGAGCGTGTGAATGAGCGAGGGAGCGCGCGAATGAGGGAGGGAGCGAGCGAGTGAGGGAGCGCGTGAATCAGGGAGGGAGCGAGTGAGGGAGTGCATGAATGAGTGAGGCAGCGCGTGAATGAGGGAGCGAGCGAGGGAGCGCGTGAATGAGTGAGGGAGCGCATGAATGAGTGAGGGAGCGAGTGAGGGAGCAAGCAAGCGAGCGAATGAGTGAGGGAGCGAGCGAATGAGTGAGGGAGCGAGCGAATGAGTGAGGCAGGGCGCGAATGAGTGAGGGAGGGCGCGAATGAGTGAGGGAGCGCACGAATGAGGGAGCGCACGAGTGAGGGAGCGCGCGAATGAGGGAGGGAGCGAGTGAGGGAGCGCGCGAATGAGGGAGGGAGCGCGTGAATCAGGGAGGGAGCGCGCAAGGGAGTGCGCGAATGAGTGAGTGAGGGAGCGTGCGAGTGAGGGAGCGAGTGAGGGAGCGCGCGAATGAGTGAGGGAGGGAGGGAGGGAGTGCGCGAATGAGGGAGGGAGCGAGCGAGTGAGGGAGGGAGCGAGCGAGTGAGGGAGGGAGCGAATGAGGGAGGGAGCGAGGGAGGGAGGGAGCGAGGGAGGGAGGGAATGAGGGAGGGAGCGAGGGAGGGAGGGAGCGAGTGAGGGAGGGAGCGAGTGAGGGAGTGCGCAAATGAGGGAGGGAGCGAGTGAGGGAGCGCGCGAGGGAGGGAGCGAGTGAGGGAGCGCGCAAATGAGGGAGGGAGGGAGCGAGTGCGCGAGGGAGGGAGCGCGCGAATGAGTGACGGAGGGAGTGAGGGAATGAGTGAGGGAGCGCGCGAGGGAGCGCGTGAATGAGTGAGGGAGTGCGTGAATGAGTGAGGTAGCGCGTGAATGAGTGAGGGAGCGAGCGAGGGAGCGCGTGAATGAGTGAGGGAGCGAGCGAGGGAGCGTTTGAATGAGTGAGGGAGCGAGCGAGGGAGCGTGTGAATGAGTGAGGGAGCGAGCGAGGGAGCGCGTGAATGAGTGAGGCAGCGAGCGAGGGAGAGCGTGAATGAGTGAGGGAGCGAGCGAGGGAGAGCATGAATGAGTGAGGGAGAGCGTGAATGAGGGACCGAGGGAGGGAGCGAGCGAGTGAGCACGTGAATGAGTGAGGGAGCGCGTGAATGAGGGAGCGAGCGAATGAGCGAGGGAGCGCGTGAATGAGGGAGCGAGCGAATGAGCGAGGGAGCGCGCGAATGAGCGAGGGAGCGCGTGAATGAGCGAGGGAGCGTGCGAATGAGGGAGGGAGCGAGCGAGTGAGGGAGCGCATGAATGAGTGAGGCAGCGCGTGAATGAGGGAGCAAGCGAGGGAGCGCGTGAATGAGTGAGGGAGCGCATGAATGAGTGAGGGAGGGAGCGAGCGAGTGAGGGAGCGAGCGAGTGAGGGAGCGAGCGAATGAGTGAGGGAGCGCGCGAATGAGTGAGGGAGGGCGCGAATGAGTGAGGGAGGGCGCGAATGAGTGAGGGAGGGAGCAAGTGAGGGAGCGCGCGAATGAGTGAGGGAGGGAGCAAGTGAGGGAGCGCGCGAATGAGTGAGGGAGGGAGCAAGTGAGGGAGCGCGCGAGTGAGGGAGGGAGCGAGTGAGGGAGCGTGCGAATGAGGGAGGGAGCGAGTGAGGGAGCGCGCGAATGAGGAAGGGAGCGAGCGAGTGAGGGAGGGAGCGAGTGAGGGAGCGCGCGAATGAGGGAGGGAGCGAGTGAGGGAGCGCGCGAATGAGGGAGGGAGCGAGTGAGGGAGCGCGCGAATGAGGGAGGGAGCGAGTGAGGGAACGCGCGAATGAGGGAGGGAGCGAGTGAGGGAGCGCGCGAATGAGGGAGGGAGCGAGTGAGGGAGCGCGTGAATGAGCGAGGGAGCGCGTGAATGAGCGAGGGAGGGAGCGCGTGAATGAGCGAGGGAGCGAGCGAGGGAGCGTGTGAATGAGCGAGGGAGCGTGTGAATGAGTGAGGGAGCGAGCGAGGGAGCGCGCGAATGAGTGAGGGAGGGAGCGAGTGAGGGAGGGAGCGAATGAGTGAGGGAGGGAGCGAATGAGTGAGGGAGGGAGCGCGCGAATGAGGGAGCGAGTGAGGGAGGGAGCGCGCGAATGAGGGAGGGAGCGAGTGAGGGAGCGCGCGAATGAGGGAGGGAGCGAGTGAGGGAGCGCGCGAATGAGGGAGGGAGCGAGTGAGGGAGTGCGCGAATGAGAGAGGGAGCGAGTGAGGGAGCGAGGAAGCGCACAAGGGAGCGCGTGAATGAGTGAGGGAGCGAGCGAGGGAGCGCGTGAATGAGTGAGGGAGCGCGCGAGGGAGCACGTGAGTGAGTGAGGGAGCGAGCGAGTGAGGGAGGGAGCGAGCGATTGAGGGAGGGAGCGAGTGAGGGAGCGCGCTAATGAGGGAGGGAGCGAGTGAGTGAGGGAGCGAGCGAGGGAGCGCGCGAATGAGTGAGGGAGCGAGCGGGGGAGCGCGTGAATGAGTGAGGGAGCGAGCGAGGGAGCGCGTGAATGAGTGAGGGAGCGCGTGAGTGAGGGAGCGAGCGAGGGAGCGCGTGAGTGAGTGAGGGAGCGAGCGAGGGAGCGCGTGAGTGAGTGAGGGAGCGAGCGAGGGAGCGTGTGAATGAGTGAGGGAGCGCGCGAAGGAGGGAGCGAGCGAGGGAGGGAGCGAGCGAATGAGTGAGGGAGGGAGGGAGTGCGTGAGGGAGCACGCGAATGAGGGAGTGAGGGAGCACGTGAATGAGGGAGGGAGGGAGCGCGCGAATGAGGGAGGGAGCGCGCGAATGAGGGAGGGAGGGAGCGTGTGCGAATGAGGGAGGGAGCGCGAATCAGGGAGGGAGGGAGCGCGAATCAGGGAGGGAGGGAGCGCGAATCAGGGAGGGAGGGAGGGAGCGCGAATCAGGGGGGAGGGAGGGAGCGTGAATCAGGGAGCGAGCGAATGAGCGAGGGAGCGCGCGAATGAGGGAGGGAGGGAGCGAGCGAGTGAGGGAGGGAGGGAGCGAGCGAGTGAGGGAGCGCGTGAATCAGGGAGGGAGTGTGTGAGGGAGCGTGTGAATGAGTGAGGGAGCGCGTGAATGAGTGAGGGAGAGCATGAATGAGTGAGGGAGCGAGTGAGGGAGGGAGAGAGCGCGCGAATCAGGGAGGGAGCGCGTGAATGAGTGAGGGAGCGAGTGAAGGAGCGTGTGAATGAGTGAGGGAGCGAGCGAGGGAGTGCGTGAATGAGTGAGGGAGAGCGTGAATGAGGGACCGAGGGAGGGAGCGAGCGAGTGAGCACGTGAATGAGTGAGGGAGCGCGTTAATGAGGGAGCGAGCGAATGAGCAAGGGAGCATGTGAATGAGCGAGGGAGCGTGCGAATGAGGGAGGGAGCAAGTGAGGGAGTGCGTGAATCAGGGAGGGAGCGAGTGAGGAAGCGCATGAATGAATGAGTGAGGGAGCGCGTGAATAAGGGAGCGAGTGAGGGAGCGAATGAATGAGTGAGGGAGCGCATGAATGAGTGAGGGAGCGCGCGAATGAGTGAGGGAGCGCGCGAATGAGGGAGCACGCGAATGAGGGAGGGAGCGAGCGAGTGAGGGAGCGTGCGAATGGGGGAGGGAGCTGGCGAGTGAGGGAGCGCGCGAATGAGGGAGGGAGCCAGCGAGTGAGGGAGCGCGCGAATGAGGGAGGGAGCCAGCGAGTGAGGGAGCGCGCGAATGAGGGAGGGAGCGAGTGAGGGAGCGCGCGAATGAGGGAGGGAGTGAGCGCGCGAATGAGGGAGGGAGCGAGCGAGTGAGGGAGGGAGCGCGCAAATGAGTGAGGGAGGGAGCGCGCGAATGAGTGAGTGAGGGAGCGAGTGAGTGAGTGAGGGAGCGCGCGAATGAGGGAGCGAGCGAATGAGTGAGGGAGCGCGCGAATGAGGGAGGGAGGGAGCGCCTGAATGAGGGAGGGAGCGCGCGAATGAGGGAGGGAGCGAATGAGTGAGCACGTGAATGAGGGAGCGAGCGAATGAGAGAGGGAGCGCGCGAATGAGTGAGGGAGCGCCTGAATGAGGGAGGGAGTGCGTGAATGAGGGAGGGAGCGAGCGAGTGAGCACGTGAATGAGTGAGGGAGCGTGCGAATGAGTGAGTGAGGGAGCGTGCGAATGAGTGAGTGAGGGAGCGTGCGAATGAGTGAGTGAGGGAGCGCGTGAATGAGTAAGTGAGGGAGCGCACGAATGAGTGAGTGAGGGAGCGCGCGAATGAGTGAGTGAGGGAGCGAGTGAGTGAGGGAGCGAGCGAATGAGTGAGGGAGCGCCTGAATGAGTGAGTGAAGGAGCGAGCGAATGAGTGAGTGAGGGAGCGCGCGAATGAGTGAGGGAGCGAGCGAGCGAATGAGTGAGGGAGCGAGCGAGCGAATGAGTGAGGGAGCGAGCACGCGAATGAGTGAGGGAGCGAGCGAGCGAATGAGTGAGGGAGCGCACGAATGAGTAAGTGAGGGAGAGCGCGAATGAGTGAGTGAGGGAGCGAGTGAGTGAGGGAGCGAGCGAATGAGTGAGGGAGCACGCGAATGAGTGAGGGAGCGCCTGAATGAGTGAGTGAAGGAGCAAGCGAATGAGTGAGTGAGGGAGCGCGCGAATGAGTGAGGGAGCGAGCGAGCGAATGAGTGAGGTAGCGAGCGAGCGAATGAGTGAGGGAGCGCACGAATGAGTAAGGGAGCGCGCGAATGAGTGAGGGAGCGCCTGAATGAGTGAGGGAGCGCGCGAATGAGTGAGGGAGCGCGCGAGGGAGTGCATGAATCAGGGAGGGAGTGAGTGAGGGAGCGCATGAATGAGTGAGGGAGCGCACGAATGAGGGAGGGAGCGCGCGAATGAGTGAGCACGTGAATGAGGGAGGGAGCGCGCGAATGAGGGAGGGAGCGCACGAATGAGTGAGGGAGGGAGCGCACGAATGAGTGAGGGAGGGAGCGCGCGAATGAGTGAGGGAGGGAGCGCGCGAATGAGGGAGGGAGGGAGCGTGCGAATGAGTGAGGGAGGGAATGAGTGAGTGAGTGAGGGAGCGCACGAATGAGTAAGGGAGCGCGCGAATGAGTGAGGGAGCGCCTGAATGAGTGAGGGAGCGCCTGAATGAGTGAGGGAGCACGCGAGGGAGCGCATGAATCAGGGAGTGAGTGAGTGAGGGAGCGCATGAATGAGTGAGGGAGCGCATGAATGAGTGAGGGAGCGCGCGAATGAGTGAGGGAGCGCACGAATGAGTGAGGGAGCACGCGAATGAGGGAGGGAGCGCGCGAATGAGTGAGCACGTGAATGAGGGAGGGAGCGCGCGAATGAGGGAGGGAGCGCGCGAATGAGGGAGGGAGCGCCTGAATGAGGGAGGGAGCGCCTGAATGAGGGAGGGAGCGCCTGAATGAGGGAGGGAGGGAGCGCACGAATGAGTGAGGGAGGGAGCGCGCGAATGAGGGAGGGAGGGAGCGCGCGAATGAGTGAGTGAGTGAGTGAGTGAGCGCGCGAATGAGTGAGTGAGTGAGTGAGCGCGCAAATGAGTGAGCGCGCGAATGAGTGAGGGAGCGCACGAGGGAGTGCGTGAATCAGGGAGGGAGCGAGTGAGAGAGCGCATGAATGACTGAGGGAGCGCATGAATGAGTGAGGGAGCGAGCGAGGGAGCGCGTGAATCAGCGAGGGAGCGCATGAATGAATGAGGGAGTGAGTGAGGGAGGGAGCGAGCAACGGAGGGAGCAAGCGAGTGAACACATGAATGAGTGAGGGAACACGTGAATGAGGGAGCGAGCAAATGAGTGAGGGAACATGTGAATGAGGGAGTGAGCGAATGAGTGAGGTAACGCGTGAATGAGGGAGCGAGAGAATGAGGGAGCGAGCGCGTGAATGAGGGAGCGAGCGAGTGAATGAGGGAGCGAGCGAGCGAGTGAGGGAGCACGCGAGTGAGTGAGGGAGCAAGCGCGTGAATGAGGGAGCGAGTGAATGAATGAGGGAGGGAGTGAGCGAGCAAGCGCGTGAATGAGGGAGCGAGTGAATGAATGAGGGAGGGAGCGTGTGCGAATGAGGGAGGGAGCGCGAATCAGGGAGGGAGGGAGCGCGAATCAGGGAGGGAGGGAGCGCGAATCAGGGAGGGAGGGAGGGAGCGCGAATCAGGGGGGAGGGAGGGAGCGTGAATCAGGGAGCGAGCGAATGAGCGAGGGAGCGCGCGAATGAGGGAGGGAGGGAGCGAGCGAGTGAGGGAGGGAGGGAGCGAGCGAGTGAGGGAGCGCGTGAATCAGGGAGGGAGTGTGTGAGGGAGCGTGTGAATGAGTGAGGGAGCGTGTGAATGAGTGAGGGAGCGCGTGAATGAGTGAGGGAGAGCATGAATGAGTGAGGGAGCGAGTGAGGGAGGGAGAGAGCGCGCGAATCAGGGAGGGAGCGCGTGAATGAGTGAGGGAGCGAGTGAAGGAGCGTGTGAATGAGTGAGGGAGCGAGCGAGGGAGTGCGTGAATGAGTGAGGGAGAGCGTGAATGAGGGACCGAGGGAGGGAGCGAGCGAGTGAGCACGTGAATGAGTGAGGGAGCGCGTTAATGAGGGAGCGAGCGAATGAGCAAGGGAGCATGTGAATGAGCGAGGGAGCGTGCGAATGAGGGAGGGAGCAAGTGAGGGAGTGCGTGAATCAGGGAGGGAGCGAGTGAGGAAGCGCATGAATGAATGAGTGAGGGAGCGCGTGAATAAGGGAGCGAGTGAGGGAGCGAATGAATGAGTGAGGGAGCGCATGAATGAGTGAGGGAGCGCGCGAATGAGTGAGGGAGCGCGCGAATGAGGGAGCACGCGAATGAGGGAGGGAGCGAGCGAGTGAGGGAGCGTGCGAATGGGGGAGGGAGCTGGCGAGTGAGGGAGCGCGCGAATGAGGGAGGGAGCCAGCGAGTGAGGGAGCGCGCGAATGAGGGAGGGAGCCAGCGAGTGAGGGAGCGCGCGAATGAGGGAGGGAGCGAGTGAGGGAGCGCGCGAATGAGGGAGGGAGTGAGCGCGCGAATGAGGGAGGGAGCGAGCGAGTGAGGGAGGGAGCGCGCAAATGAGTGAGGGAGGGAGCGCGCGAATGAGTGAGTGAGGGAGCGAGTGAGTGAGTGAGGGAGCGCGCGAATGAGGGAGCGAGCGAATGAGTGAGGGAGCGCGCGAATGAGGGAGGGAGGGAGCGCCTGAATGAGGGAGGGAGCGCGCGAATGAGGGAGGGAGCGAATGAGTGAGCACGTGAATGAGGGAGCGAGCGAATGAGAGAGGGAGCGCGCGAATGAGTGAGGGAGCGCCTGAATGAGGGAGGGAGTGCGTGAATGAGGGAGGGAGCGAGCGAGTGAGCACGTGAATGAGTGAGGGAGCGTGCGAATGAGTGAGTGAGGGAGCGTGCGAATGAGTGAGTGAGGGAGCGTGCGAATGAGTGAGTGAGGGAGCGCGTGAATGAGTAAGTGAGGGAGCGCACGAATGAGTGAGTGAGGGAGCGCGCGAATGAGTGAGTGAGGGAGCGAGTGAGTGAGGGAGCGAGCGAATGAGTGAGGGAGCGCCTGAATGAGTGAGTGAAGGAGCGAGCGAATGAGTGAGTGAGGGAGCGCGCGAATGAGTGAGGGAGCGAGCGAGCGAATGAGTGAGGGAGCGAGCGAGCGAATGAGTGAGGGAGCGAGCACGCGAATGAGTGAGGGAGCGAGCGAGCGAATGAGTGAGGGAGCGCACGAATGAGTAAGTGAGGGAGAGCGCGAATGAGTGAGTGAGGGAGCGAGTGAGTGAGGGAGCGAGCGAATGAGTGAGGGAGCACGCGAATGAGTGAGGGAGCGCCTGAATGAGTGAGTGAAGGAGCAAGCGAATGAGTGAGTGAGGGAGCGCGCGAATGAGTGAGGGAGCGAGCGAGCGAATGAGTGAGGTAGCGAGCGAGCGAATGAGTGAGGGAGCGCACGAATGAGTAAGGGAGCGCGCGAATGAGTGAGGGAGCGCCTGAATGAGTGAGGGAGCGCGCGAATGAGTGAGGGAGCGCGCGAGGGAGTGCATGAATCAGGGAGGGAGTGAGTGAGGGAGCGCATGAATGAGTGAGGGAGCGCACGAATGAGGGAGGGAGCGCGCGAATGAGTGAGCACGTGAATGAGGGAGGGAGCGCGCGAATGAGGGAGGGAGCGCACGAATGAGTGAGGGAGGGAGCGCACGAATGAGTGAGGGAGGGAGCGCGCGAATGAGTGAGGGAGGGAGCGCGCGAATGAGGGAGGGAGGGAGCGTGCGAATGAGTGAGGGAGGGAATGAGTGAGTGAGTGAGGGAGCGCACGAATGAGTAAGGGAGCGCGCGAATGAGTGAGGGAGCGCCTGAATGAGTGAGGGAGCGCCTGAATGAGTGAGGGAGCACGCGAGGGAGCGCATGAATCAGGGAGTGAGTGAGTGAGGGAGCGCATGAATGAGTGAGGGAGCGCATGAATGAGTGAGGGAGCGCGCGAATGAGTGAGGGAGCGCACGAATGAGTGAGGGAGCACGCGAATGAGGGAGGGAGCGCGCGAATGAGTGAGCACGTGAATGAGGGAGGGAGCGCGCGAATGAGGGAGGGAGCGCGCGAATGAGGGAGGGAGCGCCTGAATGAGGGAGGGAGCGCCTGAATGAGGGAGGGAGCGCCTGAATGAGGGAGGGAGGGAGCGCACGAATGAGTGAGGGAGGGAGCGCGCGAATGAGGGAGGGAGGGAGCGCGCGAATGAGTGAGTGAGTGAGTGAGTGAGCGCGCGAATGAGTGAGTGAGTGAGTGAGCGCGCAAATGAGTGAGCGCGCGAATGAGTGAGGGAGCGCACGAGGGAGTGCGTGAATCAGGGAGGGAGCGAGTGAGAGAGCGCATGAATGACTGAGGGAGCGCATGAATGAGTGAGGGAGCGAGCGAGGGAGCGCGTGAATCAGCGAGGGAGCGCATGAATGAATGAGGGAGTGAGTGAGGGAGGGAGCGAGCAACGGAGGGAGCAAGCGAGTGAACACATGAATGAGTGAGGGAACACGTGAATGAGGGAGCGAGCAAATGAGTGAGGGAACATGTGAATGAGGGAGTGAGCGAATGAGTGAGGTAACGCGTGAATGAGGGAGCGAGAGAATGAGGGAGCGAGCGCGTGAATGAGGGAGCGAGCGAGTGAATGAGGGAGCGAGCGAGCGAGTGAGGGAGCACGCGAGTGAGTGAGGGAGCAAGCGCGTGAATGAGGGAGCGAGTGAATGAATGAGGGAGGGAGTGAGCGAGCAAGCGCGTGAATGAGGGAGCGAGTGAATGAATGAGGGAGGGAGTGAGCGAATGAGTGAGGGAGCGAGCACGTGAATGAGGGAGCGAGCGAATGAGTGAGGGAGCGCGCGAGTGAGGGAGCGAGCGAATGAGGGCGCGAGCGCGTGAATGAGCGAGGGTGCGAGCACGTGAATGAGCGAGGGCGCGAGCGCGTGAATGAGCGAGGGAGCACGCGGATGAGTGAGCGAGGGAGCGCGCAGATGAGGGAGCACGCGGATGAGCAAATGAGTGAGGGAGGGAGCGTGCGAATGAGTGAGGGAGCGCGTGAATGAGGGAGCAAGCGAGGGAGGGAGCACATGAATGAGTGAGGGAGCGCATGAATGAGTGAGGGAGCACGTGAATGAGGGAGCGAGCGAGGGAGCGCGTGAATCAGGGAGTGAGGGAGCGCATGAATGAGTGAGTGAGGGAGCACGTGAAGGAGGGAGCACGCGAGTGAGGGAGGGAGCGAGCAAGGGAGTGCATGAATGAATGAGGGAGCGAGTGCGTGAGTGAGGGAGCGAGTGCGTGTAGGGAGCGAGTGAGCAAAGGAGTGCGTGAGGGAGCGAGTGAGCAAATGAGTGCGTGAGGGAGCGAGTGAGCAAATGAGTGCGTGAGGGAGCGAGTGAGCAAATGAGTGCGTGAGGGAGCGAGTGAGCAAATGAGTGCGGGAGGGAGCGAGTGAGCAAATGAGTGAGTGAGGGAGCGAATGAGCGCATGAATGAGTGAGGGAGCGAGGGAGCAAATGAGTGCGTGAGGGAGCGAGGGAGCAAATGAGTGCATGAAGGAACAAGAAAGTGAGTGAATAAGTGAATGAGTGCGTGAATGAGTGAGCGCACGAGTGAGCACATAAATGAGTGAGCGCGTGAATGAGCATGTGAGTGAGTGCGTGAATGAGGGAGGGAGCGAGCGAATGAGCGCATGAATGATTGCATGAGCAAATGCATGAGCGCGTGCGTGAGCGACTGAGTGAGTGAGTGTTTGGATGAGAGCTCTGGTTTACAGTAGCCCCAGCTGTAGCTGTCGTGTTCTTATTTGAGGTTCAGAATCTAGATAAATTTCTGTAGCAGTGCTCTAAAGATATTTAATAATAGGGTGTCAGGATGGTGTGTAATTTTATTTAAACTGAGTTTATGTTAAGCATTTAGGTAGTTTAAGGTACAACTTTATTGGAGTTTAAAAAAAACATAAGAACTTAATGTGTTGAGGACTGGGAGATATGACAATATGATATACAGTAAATAATGAGATATAGTTAATTATCTGATGTATAGTTGGGGAGGTTGATGTAAAATATATTTTTGATGCGTGAGAAATCCTGTTCTAATTTTTATTTTCTCCCATATAACTAAATTAAATAGGTTTATATATATATATATATATATATATATATATATATGAAAGATATGTCCAATTATTGCAATATAATATTTTTCCCATATTGTTCATTCCTACAGTGAGGTAAGAAGGTTCAATTTGATTTGAGTCCCCATTGCATACACTGAGTGAGATGTGTCCCTGAATTTTCTCTTAAATTGCTTTAGTTCAAATAAAAAAAAAACACAAAAAAACCTCAGTCTAATTCAATTTGGCTGGAGTTTAGTTTTTGTGATTCAGCAGGACAAGTAGTATACAGTGTTAACTATTTATAGGAAGAAAATATGTGGATTATGTAGAACAATAGAGAGAATTTTCCAGAAATGTTTGAGTATTTATAAACTATGCATTTATGTTTGAATATGAATAAGAAGCACTTAATTTAGGGGTTAAATGATGGTGCAGAATTGCTTTGGAAATAGACTGCTAAATATATCACAATACCTGAGCGCATTTTTACACAATATCTGATATATGAATATGTACCACAACAAATTCTCCTTTAAAACTATTTAATATAACTAAATGCTGCTCTGTTCAGTGTTTCCGGATTTTTTTTTTTTAAATTATATATCTGATTGTGTATCTAGTTGACATTAGTGTCAGTGTGTAATGAACAGCTTCTTCTCATGAAGTCATTATTGTGTTTTCCTTTAGCTCTGTTTCTTCATGACTGAGCATGAGTGAAGGTGCAAACATTCCTACAGTTGATTGTTCAGTAATTGTCAGTTGCATGGGGGCGAGTCAGGTGGATGCGTTCATCTCTCCCACAGTATATGTATGTGTGTTGCATTTTCCACTGGGCATTCCCTGTGATGAAGAGAGTAATTGATGACTATGGAGCGATGGGCTCTTTGTTCATAGCAGGCAGAGTTCCCCTCTAAACAAGGACAGCCTACGAGAGGAAGATTAATGAACTAATTTCATGCATCGTTCCTTGCTTCTGTCTTCGTCTATTTCCAGCTTATGCACTCAGATCTGTAATATACACATAATGGTGTGCCTTTATAATAATAATAATTCCATCTGTTGGGATTGGAAATGGATGGGCTCAGCGTTATGTACATATGCATTAACTCTCAAAGACCCTCGTATTCATTTAATGCGTGTTTAGTTTTCTTGAATCGACAATGGTGGATGTTAAATTTGATTAGGAAATGAGGTTTCCTTTGTGTCCAGTATGGCAGAATTAGTTTTTGGGTAGTTATTTTTGAATGTGCAATGTGCTTTTTTTTTTTTAATGCTTCTACAATATCAACCTGATGACTTTTGTCACAGTGTTGAGAACTTGGGAGTCTGATCAGAAATCTGAAAAGTCAGACATGAATAGTGATACGGAGTAAAATGAAAATGGGTTTGCAAAGAAGGCTGCATGAAGAACAACTTCATATAAGAGCTGCATGCACCACCTGAGATTTTGATGTCCATATGGGAGTGATGTTGAAGCTATTCATTCTGTTTTATGCTGAACAAATTTTTTTTTTTAAGTAAACCAAAGCCATCCTGAACAGTTTCTACAAAGGGACACCCACATATTCATTTCACTCCATTACAGAGGCCTGGAATATATTTGATGTCAGCTAATTATTTAGCAGGAAAAGCACCATTATACATAATTTATAGTGTAAAATGAAAAAAGGGAGCGATTTAAAAAACCCTCCCTAGTGTGTGCCAAGCGAGGACTGAACTACTTTTTCCATATGATGAGCTGTTCAATTCAATAGGGAGCTTTACCACTGGGCTTGCACAGTTTCAGGTTAACCCATTCACTGCCACAGAGCTATATATAGTGCGCACACGCTTTATTAGATGCAGGCTTTCTGCGTTACATGTATGCACCATTAACAGTGTAAAGGTAAACAAATTTAGTCCTAATTAAAATAAGCTGTCGACACAGAAAAAATACAAATAACAGTGCAATATAGGGGTTATTTATTAGACATTAAAATTTATAGCTAATAACTCTGCATATAAATAGTGAATAGAAGTGAAGTATTTGGCAACATGGACTAGACTGCTTAATACTGCTTTATCTTGTGTTCTCATATTCTTGCTTTGGTTTGGTGTTGCCTTCTTCGCTTTAATAACTACTGTTTCTCTAAATGTGCAGCAATAAATGATTCATCAAATCATTGTAACACTAGAGTTCTGCTCTCAGTAGCTGGACAAGGGAGATGTATGTGTCTAGTACAAAGCAATATTTTACAGTGTAAACGCCAGTGTACTCTACAGTACCGGGTCGTTCTGTTCAGTAAAAGATGGTACCAAGAATCAAATTGTGTGTAAACAGGATATGAAATAGAGTTCAATTTCATATAAGTATTAAGACGTACGTACATTTGTTACATACTTTTACTAAAAGCAGGAAAAAATCTGTAAGGTGTAAAGGAAAACATGAGTATGTTAAATAAAGCAGTATTAATCTGTTAATGTTGCTGTTTTCATGATTTATATACACGCTTGGTCGATATAAAGTATAATAATAAGCGACACAGATACTAAAGTGTTACCATTTCCCGCCGTTTGTGCAATTCTGCGACATGATGCAAGTCTCCCAGCTGATCAGTGACTTCAGCTATCTGTGGAGTTGCCTACAATTCTCTCTTCTCATATGTGAAAAGGCTTACGTCAGTGTACGGAGTGTTCCTGTCTGAAGACTACCCCCTCACTCCGACTCCCTCCCCTCTGAACAGGAAGGAAGAGAAAGATCAATAAATGTGATCTGCGTCTGGGCCAGGGCTATCAGACCAAGCAGGGGTAGCGAGCACGAATAGGGCTCATGTTGTTGTCGTGAGTGAGCTCATAGTTTTATAAAGACTGCAGTGGAGCAGCCAGGCAGAGGGGCTAAATTTAATCCTGGGCTGCAGACGCGCGAGTTTAATTGCTGGGCTGCTGGGCCGGGCCAGTCCCCCTTGTGGTAACCCAGCACCAGCCGCCACTGTGAGTAGCCCACACGGACTATTGATCCACTGCCCTATCTCTCTCTCTCTTTTTTTTTCTCTTGTTCTCTCGTTTCTCTCATTCTCTCATTTGGTCTGCTCTGCTCCTCTGCTCCATCATCCAGATTATTCTCCACTTCTGTCGTGCGGCGTCTGCGCTTCCTATTTCATTTTTTTTTCTTTCAGTGTGTTCACTGCTCAATCACTCATCCTATTTGTTTTTTATTTTTTTAAATCCTTGTGTTTTCAGATTTTATTGGCTTCATACATCTTAGAATTTTATTCTCTCAATCTCTGTGACTTGCTGCTTAGAAAATAATAATGAATGAGCATCTCCAAAATGAGGTCTTGGTTAGAGATCCAGACTGATCCTGGTGGAGATCAGGAAGTGCGATTATCTATACTACCCTGATTTCGTAGTGAAGCTTTCAGTGTACAATTGCTATTCTCTCTCTGTTCCAGACACGCGCACACACTTTTAAAATTTGCCCCCTAGGTCTGGAGCCCCCGATATTCCCTTGGTAGCTGTTAACACAAAACATTTATGTGGCTAGGCAGAGGCATTCTCCATATTTCCTAGTGGTTCTCACTGGGCCAGTCTGGCTCATACATGCCCCCCCCCCCGCCCCCCCCCCCCCAAGAGAATGCACATCATCTAAAAAAAAAAAATTTAAAAAGCCCCATTTCATTTGCATGGTCTTGTATCAAAACTAAATATTGTCTACACATACAAACACAATGATTAAATCACAAAATGCGCTTTGTTGTGCTTGTCAAATACATTTCACTGTGAAAACTGATTCAATCACTTTATACTCGCTGTTTAGTAAATTTGCCCCGCTGTAAATGTTGCTTTGCCTCAGTGTGAACTCTCTGCACCACTCGCTGCCTCCAGAGGAAAAGGACAACGTGGCAGTGTGGCAGCTGCCCGCGAGGCTTGACTGTTGCCTGTGAGCCCAGAGGAGTGTGAGTGCCTGTCAGGAGTTAATTGAGTTCCTCCTCCAGTGGCTGCTCCCAGGCCAGACCCTTATCAGGCACATCGCCTGGGGTCCTCTGACTGATCCCCCTGCCTCCTCAGAGGGCCATCTGATAGCGCCCTGTCTGCAAAGGACTTCCCGCTCTAACCGTGTGTGTGTGTGTGTGTGAGAGAGAGAGAGAGCGCGCAAGAGCTTGGTGGACTGCATTCTGCTTACTTGATTGTGAAGGAATTGTGGACACAGCGCGCACACAAAAATTCAGAATTTGTTTGTGAATTTTTATATGAACTGCATTAACTGTACTGAGGTGTTTCTAGTTGCCATGCAGGGGCACCTTTTTCTATAAGAGGTGTAAGGATTGCCATTGCATGGTGAGGTTAGAGAAACAAGATGGCACTGAGGGTGAGAGACTCAGCATTCGACCGTGGCCTACAGGAACATGGAGGGCATGGGATCATTAGAGCAGCTAATCTCCAGCGCCGCCGCCGTGGCACAATGACATTACAGCAGCTAAAATTCTGTTAGGACCACTGCAAGGAATCAGATTAGCCTCAAACTGAACATTATGCTTTTGTGGCCACAACTCAGCATGAATTTTGATGGGGGGTACAGGGGATCAAAAGGGGGAGGTGGAGAAAAAAAGAGGAAAAAGGTCTTCAATGTGGTACTCAGAGCATGGTGAGGTAAAGCACAGGGAAGAGGGAATTCTAAGCATAAATGCTGGGATTTCGTGAAGGTTGCTATTATCTTGCACAACATTTTTGATGTGCTTACAACTTGAATTAAGTTTAAAAGTCAACGGTAAAAGAGTTTGATTATTTAAGGTGTGATGTTCGTGGTGTGAGAATGATGCGTTGATCCAGAGCAATATTTTCATTATGAATCCAGTGCTGGGAGTTAAAACACTTATGCAATTATGTTAAGTGTCACCTCCACACTAACCCTTGGCCTTTGACCTCCCCCCCCCCAAAGTCCCCCTGAATTTGAGAAATAAAGGCTAAATGGAAATGTCATGCATTCTGACATTTTAAATATATAGCTTTTAATAGTGAATGTGTGAAAAGGTGCTCTCTCTCTCTCTCTCTCTCTCTCTCTCTCTCTCTCTCACATACATACACACTTTTTTTTATTAATTTATTTTTTTACACTTATGGTTTTAATGTCAAACTTTTTTTTTTTATTTTTAAAAAAAATTTTGGACTAAAAAGATGAATCTTACTGTATTCCAGCAACCCCCCACCCTCGATTGCTCAGTCAAAGGTCTTATTCTGCAAGGTCAACGGTTTTAACATGAGGCAGATTTTTATTATTTATTTTAGCAGTTAACCTTTTTCTGAATTTCCAGAGGTGATGGCAGCTGTGTCTGCAATGAATATACATGGTGAGCGAGAGAGAGAAAAGCCTAGCAATGATTTAATTTGACACGTTGACCCTGTATTCGCAGACATGGGAAGCCGGGATGAGAAAGTAAGGGTGACCCCGTGACCCCAGGCCTTGAACCCTCCAGTCACCCACACTTACAATTAAATCAGCCAGGGATGGAGAGAGTGACAGCTGAGTGACAGAAAAGGGATATACATTTATTTTCTGTCCTATAGCATATTTGTTTCCTCTTTCCTTTCTTCAAAGCTCTTTGGTTTCTTTGCATTTTCTTTGTTTATATATTACCTGAAAGAAACACTTTGTTTTGCTGATGATGGGGAATCATGACAGTGACTTGTAAGCTCCTGTGTGTCAATATTTGCCATTAGTTAGCAGTATGCTAATTATGCTAATACACTAAAACAAAATGCTTGGGGTGTGGGCCTGCCACTCAAAAACTAGCCCCAGCAACTTGATTTGCATAAAGCTACGTGAAGCTCAATTTCGATAATGTGAGGAAACTCTGACCTCTCACCCCTTGTCTCCGCCTAAGACTAACATATGAGTAATCCAATGTACAGCGTTCTTATTATGATAAGAATTATTTTTTTTCCTTTTGTGTAGCATATATATGCAACAGGATGGATGGATGGATGATCATTTTTTTTTATCATCAGTCAATCAATAAATTTTGCTGGATTTGTTTGTGTTTAAACACCTCGAATCAATCTTATCTCTGTTTCTGTTTTCTTTCTCCTTGATTTGAATTTTACATTCCTGAGCTCATAATTCTTTGGCAAAATATGGGTAGATTTTTTTTTCCCTCTCTTCTTTTTTTAAACACTTAATCTACAGTATAAGCATGCTGTCATTTGTCTCAGAATCCGAGCTCGATGATTAGATTACTATGACAGCAAGTCTTATAGAAAAGGAAATGTCTGAACAAGCTTGTGTACACAAACACTGATGTTCTTCATAATATTTATAATGTGTGTCCATTTCAAAGCTGCATGAAAGCATCTCTTTCTGTTGCGAGTTCACAATAATGCATTTCTTTTTATGCTTGAGTAATATAAAATGAAGTACGCCTCCTTATCACTTTCTAGCGATGCCCGTGACAGTAGACTTGTGTACATTAAAAAAAAAAAAGTGCGTGTGTGTAGATCTGGACAGTTCATTTGGAATATTCAAATTGTGGATATTGAATTTGCTCTTTTTTATTCTCTTCTTCTCTCAGGCTGTTGAACAGGATGGCCGCTGAGGAGCGGCACCTGCCCTCCAGCTGTGGCTCATACATAAAGACAGAGCCGTCCAGTCCGTCCTCACTGGTGGACACGGCCAGCCACCCAAGTCCCGGGGCACATTCAGACGCCAGTGGCGGCTACGGCAGTGCCATTCACAGCCACTCCAACGGCCTTGACTCTCCGCCCATGTTCACGCCGGCCGGACCTCTCGGTGCAGCGGGGAGCGGCTGCCGCAAGCGCTATGACGACTGCTCCAGCACGTTGCTTGACGACTCGGGCCCAATCAAGTGCGAGTACATGCTCAACTCCATCCCCAAACGGCTGTGTCTGGTATGCGGAGACATCGCTTCTGGCTACCACTATGGCGTGGCCTCCTGCGAGGCCTGCAAAGCCTTCTTCAAAAGGACCATACAAGGTAGTGATGCATATAACATGCTATAAGCAGTAAAACTCGTGCTGAATTACTCCTACATTAGCATTCAAATAAAATTGTTCTTATTTAAAATAATAGGTAGATATTTAGATTTCTGAATGGTGCGACTCCATTCAGTCACTGACTACACACACAGAGATCGTGTCCCATTTGGCAACACTGATGACATCATCGACATAATCAATTCGTTTGCTTGTCTGCATGATGTGTATAATTACACAGACACATGATCAGATGACCAAACTGACCGGACATGAGTAAAAATCAAAGACAATACATTTTTTTCATTGGTTTCCAGCCTTTGTTACTTCAAATAGCATAAAGCCACTTAGGTCTAAATGATTTGAAATGAATTGTTTTCAGAAAATTACAGTACTGACGTTGCATAAGATTGCAGTTTCCAAATAAACACTTTAATAAACCACATTCAGATAAACCTTTAATGGATGTTTTAATAAATCGTGTCGTTATAGTGATTTAAAAAAAGAAAACAAATTGACACATGACACAAGTACAGCAATTAGTTTTTATATATTTCAAGGCATTTCAGAATCTCAGGGTGCAGCAATATAAACATAATATGCTATTTTTGTACTGGATAAGTCAGAATCACACTTTCCGCGTGTTTTCAAGTGCAGTATGTGCATCTGTGAGGTTTTTTGTTTTTTTTTTTTGGTAAGGCCACACCAATTTAATTAGTTGGTTCTCGGATTTTTTCAGGAAAAATATGAAGCAAGCGGGCGAAATAAAAATAAAATTACAAAAAATGCTCTGATGGTAAAATTAGCGGTGGAAATAGACCAAACAATACAGGCAAACCAGTAAACAGAATTTCAACACACCTGTCAAAGATTTTACGCTTCTGTTCGCTGAATATCCTAACAATCACAAACACAGGCTTTGCAGGACTGCTCTCCACAGGCATGTTTCTTCCACAAGTCTTTATCAAAAGTGAAAGGGGCGATTTGATTGGTTTTTGACATCACGTGACCTCACATCACGTGACGTTTTCTGTTGGCGAGAGTTTGATTTCGATTTTTTTTTTTCATTTTGCATTTTCTTCAAGTGGCGATTCCGAGAACCAACTAATTGAATTGGTGTGGCCTAACTGAGGTTTAATTTGTGTGAGTGTTGTTCGTCATTTGCACATGTTGAGCTAAATGATCTGTGCGCTGGCTGATACATACAGTGTAGGTAACAACGGCCAGCAGTGAGGTCATATTGGTTTGGCACAGGCAGTACAGTCAGTGTGTTGTCACCCAGATGAATCAGATGAATCAGATGAATTCACATAGGTGTGCATGTGTGTGTGCATTAGGAGAGTAAGAATAAAGCATGACTACCCATAATTACAGCTTGATCTCATTGCTCTGCCATTGTAAACCTTTAACAACATGGTAACGCTAATGCATATCTCAAGGACTGAGTGGCCTTATTACACAAGAGGATATTGGCTGTGATTTAGTGTACTAAATATCACTGTTAGGTGGTGGACAGAGATTCAGTGTGCATTTACAAATGGGAAAAGTTGCAGTTATTATTCAGGTGTTTGATTTCTGTTCTGTCCACGATGTTGAAATTGGCCCAGTGGTCCTATCAGCTTTAAACAGTCTATGTACCTTTTTGCAGACAAACAGCTGCCTTCGTCCAAATCCTTCTATTTGCACTCATTTCCACAGCAATCTCCTATATTGACAAAAGATGAGTATTTTCCCTCAAGTCACATATTTAGAAACAGGCTTTTTAGTCTGCTACAGCGAGGTACACAAAAGCTATTACACTGGCGAGACCAAAAAAAAAAAGGCCCTTGAAAGAACGAGCCATTTTAAGTGGAGTGATGGCCTGAACAATTAAGAAGAGGAACGTTCCATGAAAGAAAAGAAAGAAAATGTCAAAGACCTTTCTGCTTATTCCTCTTCTCTATGTCAAGTTGAAATTTTCTTCTCTATCTCCCTCTCTTTTGCTCCTTTCTTTCTCTTGGAGGGCTGCCTGTAATGGACCTAATCTTGTGCCGTTTGTCCGAGCCACAGGAGTTTTGTCAATAACAATCAGCGTTCAGAAGGAGTAATTAAGGCCGAGGCTTTTCATTAGGCCAAAGGGAGGGGGCTGTCTCTGGGGACAACCGCCGCAATTAGAAACGCAGGCACGCGTCGCTGGGTAATTTCAGTGAAGAGGAAGGAAGAAGGGATGGGGAAAAAAAGAGGAAAGAGGAAAAAAAAACCTGAGGACTTTCTTTAGATTGGAGAGGGACACTGCTGCTCTTTTCAAAGAGCGGGAGAGAGGCGGGCTAATGGCATAATAAGCAGACATGGTCCCAGACTGAACACGGGAGGATTTTGGGAGGAAAAGAAAGTAAAAAAGAAAAGAGAGCATAGAGGGCGGCCGAGAGGATGAGTGGGAAAGAGAATGGGCAGACAAAGAGCACTTAAAGGAAAAAACAGGGTAAGTGATGTGAATTAGACGTGATTAATTAAGTAAATAATGAGCCTGACGAGGGTTGTAAGTGTGAGCCGGCGTCCCTTTAATGAGGACAAAGCAGGAGAGGTGGCATTTAATTTGCCTTGTCATTTTAATCAATTCCATTCAGCCTTAACGCCACTGCAAAATGGCTTTTTTACTGCCAAACATGTAATACCTTCTCCACATTCACGAGTCTTATTGAAAAATGAGTTGTCACAGCTGCACATGCTGCTTTTGCCTCTTTATCACCAAGACGGTATTGTTAAAAGAGAGTGATCTAAAGCCTCACGGTGAATAGCAGGTGAACTGCAGGCGTTTAAACTCTCCAGAAGTCGTACCTGAGCAAATACAGTATATGCTGTGTGCTTTTTTTTTCCCCCAAAAAAAACATCACACTGCCTGCAAATAAAGGCATGATGATACATGTTGTGTATCCAAACCTAGAATAAACTTTTTATTGTTCCATATTTCATGTGCTTTATCTCTTTCTACACCTTCCTGAACTGAGGCAGCACTTTTCTATAAACCAGTGTATTTTAATACCAAGCCGAAAAAAGGTCAAAGGAAATATAAACTCACAATATGTTGCAGTATTTTTGTCTAATTATCGATGTAGGATGGTATCTCCTAGCATGTGTTATCACACTGAGAGAAGAATACCTTGTCATAAAGTTGAACAGAGATTTGCTCTCATTCTTTATTTCCCTCGTTCTCCCTCATTCCTAGCTTCATTTAGCTTTCTTTTTCGGTTCACTTCATCCCAACCTTCCACCTCCCTACAGACAAAGACTCCACTGGCCTTACTTTTTCAACACAAAGGTGGACGGCAAATCCATCTCCTGTCACCTATTCATGCACTGTGAAGCCTTTTTGAACCTGCACGTTGAGATAGTTACATCAGTCAAAGCCAAGCCCCAAATTAATGTCATCTCTGATCACCATCCATCCACAACCACCGCCATCTTGATCCCTCCCCCCCCCCATTGTCCCAAACACCTTGTGCACATCACCAATCAAACACCATACATCTTCTACTTCTAATTTCCTACTCACTTAGAACGCAAGTAAAGGATGAAAACTAAACCATATCAACTGCCCCACTCTTTCTTCTCTCCAGTAATAGAGTTTGACAGTAAGCCTGTAAAAGTCAGTTTAGATTTTGATGAGAAATACCTGCCATTTTACTGTAATTTACTTACTCGCCCCGAGTCTGCCCCACACCATGCCCTGGCACAGGTCCTGAAAAGCCATAAAAGAAATTGAGACAGATAAATATTAAGAAGATAAAGTTCTTTGCTTTAAATCTTTTTTTTTTTCCCCACTCCAAGTATTTTTGCTTCATAAAATAACACTTAATATAAAACCAAATCAACTGAAAATGGTTAAATTAAGGATTTAAAAAAAAAAAATCTGTATATTTACTTAACTATATATATTTTTTTAAATAACTGATACTAAACAGTAAACATTGCTTCACTGAGTCCTTCATTGTTATGTAGCTCCCCCTGTATCACGAGCTGTAGACAAGTGTTTCGCAACAAAACTGTCTGCTTTTTTTTGACCCTGTAGAAAATATTGAGCTCAAATCTTGAGCTGCTTTTTGTTGTTGTTCTTTTGTTTTTTAATTGAACACGTATTGAGTATACTTTGGATGTACATGCATGGCCAGTGGATTTTAATGGATTGATGTATTTTAGCAGAGCTTTAGTTGGAGTCCATAGGTGTAACAGGTAAACTGAAGCAAGCTGGACATCCTAAGGGACTTGCAGGACTTCCTGCTGTGCTGATAAATTGTGCCAGTCAGGCAGCCAGGATACAGGCTTCATTTACCAACAGTGAAACACAAGATGCATTCAACAATAAGGAACAGATGCAAAACAATAGAAAGTGCAATTTTTCATGCACCATTTCAGTCTGGTGTTGCAGAAAGTGACTTGAATCCGTGAAGTGACTTTGAACTTCACTAAACTAATGTAGGGTGGCACGGTGGTGCAGCGGTTAGCGTAGTGGTTAGCAAGAAGGTTCCGGGTTCAAACCTCAGGGCCGACAGGAGCCTTTCTGTTTGGAGTTTGCATGTTCTCCCCATGTCTGTGTGGGCTTCCTCCAGGTGCTCCGGTTTCCTCTCACAGTTCAGAGACCTTCAGGTTAGATAAAAATGCCCAGCCACTGTGGTTGCATAAGCCAGTGCATGCTTAGTGCTGGTCCCAAGCCTGAATAGGTTGGGGAAGGCTGCAGGAAGGGTATCAGGTGTTAAAAAAACAAAACTATACATCAAATATGCAGATCATAAATTGATCTGCTGTGGTGACCCTTAACGGGAGCAGCCGAAAGACAAAGAAGGCTTCACTTAACTAATGTAGGTAGACAAATCCAAGACAGTGCTAAAGACTGTACCATAGATATGTTGCAGAATTTTAGGTAGAGTACACTGGATTCAGTCAGTCTCTGAAAACTGGAAATGAAAAAACAAATCTGGGCACAGATGTGTTGAAAACATCTACCAATCCTCAGCTAGCGAAAAAGCATAGCGGAAATATATTTAATTATAACTGTTTTATTTTTCACATCAACAAAAGGGAAAACAGGAAGAGGAGCAATCCAACATCATCACACTAATTTTCACACCTTTATTTACTCCAAACCCAAAGAGATCTGTGGAATTTGCATACTGATTTGTATAACCCAGATAAGAGGTGGAATTTCTAATTATTTAATATATCTAGGGACCTTCCACTTGATCTGCGCAATAATGTTAACATAATTGCTTGAGTTGGGAATGGGAAATGGAGGGACACAGAGGAAACGATGGTAGTGTATTGCAATGCTATTCCTGCTTGGAAAAATAGAGCCAAAGCTGAAGGAATGAAATGTAAATGTGGTGCTACTGTATCAGCTGGATATATCACATAACATGCTAAGTTTTTTATTTTTTATTTTTTCCTGAAATCCAAGTAGCAAATTCCACACGTTTAGAGATTGATGTGTGAAACTTGTAGTCCATATATGTTTCGATCTTTTTGCAGGTTTTGAATATGGCATTCGGCCTTAATCATGTAAAAGCTTTAAGATTTACATGATGACCACATGCAGTTCATCTAGGTTTTTATAAAGATATTCAAAACACGCACATGCTAAACCACTGTGGTATTGTGGGTGTGCTTTCGTATCATTCCCCCATTTATAGCGGGCTGTTATTCTGCATTCAGAGCTCTCCCTTGCCATTACCTATACACATCCTAATTGAAATGCCTCCCTGTAGTTAAATGTACCTACATGGACACATGTAGAATGGGATCGTATATCAAGCACTCTAGCTATTGTTAACCATACCATACAGCAGAAATAGCTCTTTTATTGTGTACCAATGAAACCCCTATTCATTTGTATCAAGCGCTGAAGTGCTTGACTTGAATAATGTATCAGTGCAGTAGACACACTATATGTAAATAGTGGGGGGGCTTCCACAGTGGGAGCAGGTTCAGATTTGGTGGAACATAATGTAAAGTGCTTGGGGTGGTGCGTGCAAGTCTGGTTCTGGTTGCTGGTGGATGAAGGGGTTTGGATAGTGCAGAGGGATGTCATGGCGTGATCTCAGAATCATGACTGCTCAGAATTTCACGACGTTGACGGTCAGGACACTTTTTGCCACTCTGCTCTCTTCTGGTCACAAATATTTAAATGACAAGAAAAGCTTTCATCAGCTTTTCTGATATTAATGCAGTGCATAGATTCTGTTCAGAGTGACAGTTTTAATGCCTTTTTGAAGATGAAGTCAACTTTTGTGGTTGTGTACAAGCAGTTAAGCTTAAGATGTACATTTAGGAAGCAAACCAGAGTGGCCCAGAATTAACCAAACCTAGACCAATGACAGTGTGTTTTTGATTCATGTCAAATTGGACTTATCCAGTAAAGGTCGTCTGTGGTAGGTCAGTGGGTTTTCTCCTAGTGTGTCATTTGATTTGGTCTTTCTGCTTACCTCCATGTTCTTCTCTCTGCTTTCTGCCATCTCTTATGACCAAATCAATTTAGTGAAGAAAATAAGAGATCATTCTACAGATTTATGCATGAATTATGAATGATGAACAATATCTGACCTGATGAATATATTGATGTAACGTCTGAATAGATACATCCCAGTGCCATGACGAGCAATACACTTTCCCAAGAATTATTCTACATTAAGCTTGTACAGTATTTATGTGATCTCCAAGAAAAACAGGTACAAAAGGAGACAGGTTTGATCTTTCTTTATCTCTTCTTCTGCTCAGGTAACATAGAGTACAGCTGTCCAGCCACCAACGAGTGTGAGATCACGAAGCGAAGACGCAAGTCCTGTCAAGCCTGCCGCTTCATGAAGTGTCTGAAAGTTGGCATGCTAAAGGAAGGTAATGAGCTTCTTAGACATTTCTACCTGGAAATCATGTTCTAGTTTTTTTTTTTCTTCCTCTGTCCATCTGAAAGACATTTTCCTGCAGGCTTCTTGAATTGAATGTTTTATTCCAGCACAACTTCATATCAACATGACTAGAAGTGTGTCACGTGACTGGGTCTGAACATACTATTGTAATGTTTTGGAATTCCAAATCAGAGTAATCCTCGATACTCGGGATGCTATTTTTGTTCCTGTACTGACATTAAACGAAGCTTAAAGTTATCCCTTTGACAGCTTTACCAACCCTCTGGTAGCAAAGCCTTAGTATCTAATTTTCACTTGATAATACAACATGCTGGCATTCAAAACAGCTGCCATGAGAGTTATTTTGCCGACACAGAATAAGAAACAGTTCTGATGCTGGTGAAAAAGAAAAAAAAAGTGGTTGGCTGATTTGCCAATGGGCTATTGCCAGATCAGAACGGAGTTTAGGGGTTCTGTTGGCATGGCACAGCTGTCCGCCCCCATGTACCAGCCACAGAGCAGTAAATAATGCGCCTGTTGGACAGAGAGACAAAAATATGCTGAATAGGTCGATCCCAGCATCTGACTAATAGAAGTGTAACAGTATTCCGACTGGAAGGGCTTCGGCACGGTCCCTGAACACACACTCCAGTCGCTCTCAGCTCTCCCCGGCATATTGATCCGCTAAATGTTTTCCGAACATCTCAGCTCCCTTCCTGTGGATGCTTTTTTAAAGTCATGCCACTTGGGAATTCAGTGACAATTAAACATGCTGGTCATGGATTTTTTTTTTCTTGGATAGGTTTCTCTCTACCTCCAGTTCAGCTCACTGGAGGGCTTGTGTTTGCTAGTTTGTCTCTGCCTGACCAGCAACATGTATTTAAAATTTTTTTTTTTTTTAATATTCTTTATTTTTTATGGAAAACAGAAGTGAACATGAATGCAGAGATCATATGCAGGTTCAGTAATATATTTTACATATTTATATCTTTAACGAAATGTAAGAGGAATGTTATAGAATGTGCTTTACGAAACAGTCATACATATGTAGGCAACATTGCATGCCTACACTGAGAACAGGTGAATAGAATATCCGTTGTGGTGGTGTAATACACCCAATCCATCCATTTAGTGTCTGTAAATGGCTCTTTCTCAAAGCAGCAGAGAGCAATCTATATGGACCTAAGTGAGGTAACGAAATCTCTCAACTGCATGTTGAGATAGAGGGAGGGAGAGCAAGAGAGAGCGAGGGAGAGAGAGAATGAGGGAGTAATCGCATTACTAGCTGATGAAAAATTAATGGAAATATATTATCTGGTGGAATAAGAGACTAGAAAATAGGGAGAGATGGTCATAAATGAATCACCAGTGTCAGTGCAAAAAATGAAGCTTAGCTTAAACACGAGCCAGCCGACTACACGGCCATAGTCCTGTACCACACATGATAGTAGGTGGCCAGTAGAAATGGAATGACGAGCAGATATTTCTCTCAGCGGATGTTCTAGCAGTGGATAATGCACTGAGAGAAAAATCATAAAGAATTCACATAATTCTTAGGCTATGGAATTACATTTGTAGACGTGGTTGAAATTTTGCACATTACATTCATTCCTTCTTTCTCTTATATTTAACAGTTGTTACAATTTAGACTTGGTGGTCCTCCTTCGCATATGAATGAAAGAGTGAACAAACAGAGCCTGTATCATCTCTCTCTCTGTTGTTTAGATTAGTCTTGCCCCTGGAATATTTTTCAATAAGAGTAGTCTATAAATGCACCCCAAACGGTACTCAAAATAGTGTATTCCTTACAGGACCTAGATATCTAAATTTGTCAGATATTACCACATGAGCTAACAGAAGATTTTTAGGTGGGGTGATTTAGGTGCTGTGCCAGAGAACAGTGCCGTGTGTCGAACACCGCACATATCCTCTAATTTTCCTCTAGTCCTCTATTATTTAGAAAAGGTCATATCTCCTGTCTTTCCTCATTCTGCTTGCAGATACCTTCATTCTTCTTCAATGTGACTTCACTTCTGTCCTCAGCATACCCCTTATTACTTATGAACAAGTAACTTGTGGCACTTAACACGAAGCTCTTAAGCTCCATCCATGTCAGTGCCAAGCCAGCCCATGTGTACCCACACTCTCACCTTCACCTATAATTTCCAAACACTATCAAAATAAGTAAATACATTTTGCAAATGAATATGAAGACGTGAAAGGCATCTTACTGTGCATTTGGTATCTCTCCTCAATGCAAGGTCGTGCGTCTGTCTTCCTGCCTACGCTACGTGAGCGCGAAATCAATCAGGCATTTCAAGGAGACAAGAACAAAACATAGACCCGTGTCCATCTCTCTGAAACTCTCTTCCTGTACCTTGGTAACTGCTGAGGAGAAGGCTGCCTCCAGTCTGGGCTCTTTTAGTAGGTTAGAAGTGGAAAGGTCATGCAATGAATGGACACCATCAAGCCTAATTATAACTATACAGCTTGTGGAAAGAGCAGCAGAGACCATAAACTTCCAGTGGAACTTAATTGTTCTTGCACTGTCTGTCAGCCTCTGAGATTCCAGGGATTGTCCTAGGCCCAGACAAATGTAAATTTTATGAAAGATTTCAGGTTTACATGCACTACTTGAGCTTCTGTTTGCATGAAATCATTAAACATCTATCCTTTTTAAAATGATAGAGAAGTCATGTAATCGTATGATGTAACAATATTTGCTTGTGTTTTGGTGCGTGGTCAGACAGTGTAATGCAGTAGCTGTTCTTAGAGATATGCAACAGAAGTCGGCCTGAAACGCCTGTGAAATTGCTTCATTTCCTCCCATCTGTATAAAAGAGGAAGTGATCAATAAATCTACTCAGATGTCAAGAACTACAGTTTTTTTTTTTTCCCTTCTGATCAATGGAAGAGGATCAGAGCTGAGATGTTAGGAAAAGATACTATTGAGAGCTAACACTGATGTAATCCAATGGCTGCAGTGCTTTAACTGACTAGCAGATCCATACATGTCTCTTATCCATACATGGAGTGTGAGATTTGAAGGAGAAAATGCCGAACATGCTCAAAAATGTAAGGCAAAAGAAATGGACATTTACAGTAGGTCGTCGTCGCCAAACCAGGCTTGAGGCGAACCATATTTGGTTGGCTTAGCCAGAAATGCAGCAGTAGGGTAGCCAGTTCCTTTCTGCACACTCACAGGCAATTTAGAGTAGCCAGTTAACCTAACTGCATATCTTTGGGCGAGCACCCAGAGGAAACCCAACGCAGACACGGGGAGAACATGCAAACTCCACACAGAAAGGCCCCTGTTGGCCACTGGGCTTAAACCCAGAACCTTCTTACTGGGAGGCGACAGTGCTAACCACTACACCACCATGCCACCCTGGACATTTAGGTAGAATGTAGTTAAACGTATGTAGGCAAGTAAATCCTTTACAGAACCCAAACTGTTAACAAAAAAAATAGGTACATGCACAGGATAACAGCGAACGCTAAGTAATGTGTATACAGAGGTTAAGGAACCTGAGCACTGATGTGGTGACCTATGGCTGAGAAATAGGCAGGTCTGTTTGGTGATTTCAGAGATACACTGACACCAGAGCAGTGTTCTGAATGTCTGTGGCTTGTGCTTAAGATGGCTCCCCAATACCACAAATCTCCTAGGGCACAGATACTGGATTCAACAGCTATTCTAAGAGTTAAAGATGATGTATGCTGGAGAATCCTCAATGTCCAGCGTACTGTACTTGGCAGATCTGCAAAAAAAGGCTTGTGGACCAGGAACAGCAAACCTAAAAAGACTCATGAGAACTGCATAGTATATAGGAGCATTAATTCTCTAACTGATTCTCCTGAGGATTAAGAAGAGTACTCTGAGCATAAACTCAGTCCATGGTAAGACAAGCATGGGTGGATAATTTGCAGTTTCCAACGGTTATTGGCCTGGACCTACAGATGGCAAACTGCCAGCAGATGTAACCAATTGTCACAGGAGCATTGATCTGACAAGGGTCAGTAAGCACCGTAAATATAAGCATATTGTTGGACTTAACTGGCTTCCATTTTAGAGGTATCTTCTTTACCACAAATTGCTAGGTGAAGTCTGGATGGTCAGGAAAGAGCTGAGGCAAACCTCTTGTTGGGTGTGTGGATGGCTGTGGCAGCAACTTAAAGCAGATACGCAGAACCTTTATTTTTCAATACATTTCTGAGTGGATAGTATCTCCATCCTTGACTCTTGTATGCTGCATAAATGGGAATAAAAAAAATATATATTTTTGAGAGTTAAAATCGACCGCAAAGTTGGCATTTGAGCTGCCCCGCTGAGCCAGCCAGCCCTGAGTGCGTGACATCACAGCGGTAACCGGTTTTAAGGCCGAGGCCTTTGACAGCTACAGACCAAAGTCATATAAATAAAAATTTATGGTGAAAGTAAGAAATACCGTTACCGACTTGCTCAACTAAGACTGATTTGACTTCATTGATTGTGGGTTGACTCTCATTAAAACAGGACAGGTGTTACAACTTATACAACATACATGTACACGCATGCATTTTCACTGATAAAACGTAAAAGGCTAATTAAATAATCAGATGAACTGAGACAATCACATTCTGAAGCAAATTAAATAATCTTATACCGGTAACTTAAACACACAATACAAGTAACATGTATTAATCTAAATGCAGGTAAACAACGTGGTGGTGTTTGTTGTTTTTGTTGTTTTGTATCCAAATGAGAGTCGGAGCTTACCCGTCTGTGTTCTCGCTTCTTGAACGCCGACCTTTTGGCCGATTGTTTTGAAACAATCTGACTTACAGTTGTTCGTTCAGTTCTCCGTTCATTCACTTCTTCCATGTAAGGGCGAGATAAGAATACACACATGCATACATACACATTTTTATATATTAGTGCTGTCAAGCGATTAAAATATTTAATCGCGATTAATGTCGCGACTGTCATAGTTAACTCGCGATTAATCGCAATTTAATCGCACATTTTTGTCACATGAAAAACCATTGTAATTCTCTTATCAGCATAAAAAAGTGAATGGGCTTGCTCACCGTTCGAACTACGGGGGTACTCGGGGGATCCGAGATCCCCTGAAACAGACATGAGATCCCTTGAAAACATGATTTGTGAAATGTTGGGGGGTCTCTAAAATATTGGCAAAATGATGTTTATTGACATAGCAATCGTGTGTAACGGGAAGCATTTGCATATCCGAAGTGAGCGCGCGATGGAGAGCCGCGCTCTGAGACAAGCGCAAGCACCCCCCCAAGGGAAAATAAGGGACCCCCCGAAAATATCGGCATAGTTCGAACACTGGTTGTACCAATGGTTTTTTTTTTTATTATTGCAGAGCATAACACGTCTTGTCACAGCCACTGCAAAGTGGGGCTGGAGCCGCCGATGGGAAAACGAAAAACTTAAGCCGAGAACCATGGCGCTTCGGGGGAGGGCAGAGGACTCTGGCTGTGCGGGGCGTGGCATCATGTCACAGAGCGTTAATCTCGCGATAAAAAAATTATCGCCGTTAAAATTGAGTCAAGTTAACGCGTTAATAACGCGACATTTTTGACAGCACTAATATATATATATATATATATATATATATATATATATATTAGAGCAAAGGACATAAAATAAACAGTCAAGGGCACTTGAGGTATAGCAGGTAAACAAGAAATAAGCAGTCTTTAGAGATGTGCACACCCAGAAACTTGGTGCTGCTCACCCTCTCCACTGCAGCACCGTCGATAGTTAGTGGAGCATGCTGGGTGTGCGCTCTCCTGAAGTCCACAACAATCTCCGTCTTCTCCACGTTCAGGCGGAGATTGTTGTCCTTGCACCACATGGCCAGTTTAGAAATCAGACGGCTGCTCCACTCATTCTCTATTTTGTCCATACGGAGTACTCCACCATTACTGCTCGGCTCAGGCAATTACTGAAACCCAGGACGGAATGGGACGTCACCGGTTTTAGCAACAACCACGGGGAGGTCACTGCCCAAGCGATATGTCACGTCCCGTTCCCTCCCTGGTTTTAGCAACAACCCTCAGCTCACTCCGGGTGAACTGATGCAACTGAACTTTGCTCTTTAAAAAATAAATAAATACTTTTCCTTTTCTTGTAGTTTTCTTTAATTGTTGATACTGCACCCTCTTTCAATACGGGCTTACAGCTAACGCTCCTCAACAGATCAGAGGTTTCGTACGAGTCTTCAGTAAAATGTGCAGAGCAGAGGAGAGACCACTTCATAGGCGCTCAATGTGCCCGTGAACAACTCGCAAAATGCGTCCAAATCTTTGCAGTTTGAACATTCTTGAGCCATGAATGCAACATAAATCCACCTTCTTTCGTGTTACTGGCGGGTGCAACAACACATCTACGTGGCATGGCGATAAATTAGCTCAAAATGGAGGATCGGAGTTGCAGTCAGCTCTGTGTTTTAGTATAGCGGAAATGGCGATGAGACCGATAGACTTCCTGCTGTGACGTTACGGACGTCAAGGTCATTCACTCAGACCGCTACCTATATAAATCACTTTAATCGTAAAAATTACTATATTAGATTTATTATTAACACTTAAAACTACTCCTGTGCCATTCTTGAGGTCTCAAGGCATTTATAAATGAAAGTGAGGCCATGGCTCTGCATATATGGTTTAAGTACAGACGAGCTTGTGTATCTTTAAGAGGGGTACAGATGGAAGCCACCACCATACTGAAGCCCATAACAAAGCCTCGGAGGTGTTGTTCTTTTACTGACTTGTTTTGTTTTTAACATTTTGGGTCTTGTCCAGGACTGCATTGCCTTCACTTTCAGTTCATTCATCACTACCCCTTGAAGTACTGCAGCTAAAAAAAAGTTACCACATTTTGCTGTGAATGTAATTCCTTTACCAAAGAACTACCCCTTATTGTTCTTACTGTGGAATAAGAGCATTTTCCAGGCTTTTCATAGAGATGAATCTTCAGTAGACAACACAGACATTCTGATATGTCTGATGTGCTGGATATGGTGTTCTAGCATAGACAAAGGGAATGGTTTCCATTTATAAAATCACAACCTCATGCCTGCGTGAAAGTAAAAACAATCCTCCCACAACATTTTTGTTGTGTCCCCAATATGCACACCTCTAGTCCCAACCTAGTGCTTTGTGCACCTGGCAGGCTTTCTTAATACTACATTTCCTATTCATCCATTTAGAAAATATTACCTGGGTAGTTCTTTGGTAAAGGAATTACATTCACAGCAAAACTTTTTTTTTTTAGTTGCAGTACTCAAGATAATGGTATTAAATAAAAATTTCACATTGTATGGGGTATCTTTTGACCCTAAAAAAGCATAGAGAAATTGGCTATGTTTAACTCTGAATGCAAAATCTTTTCTGAGGAAAGAAAAGTCAGTAATGAAATTACATCAGAAAAAACTGAACTTTCATTTCTTAAAATTCAAACCAAGATTTCTCTGACGTGACACTGCTATAATTGGGATAATGATTTTTAAATATGATTTTCAGTATTTCCAGATTTTGCCTTGGATTCCATACTTTAGCAATATCACTGAGCTGACAAGTTATGGCAACCTTAATAATTTCATAATTTTGGCCTCTCTGCTGAAGAATTGCCCACTTATTAATTCCGAATAATGTTCAAGATCAAAAGGTCCTGGGACTGTTCCTCATGCAAACGAACAGAGCATGGCAAGGTCATGCGCATGCAAGAGGAGCAAGCAGTAACTTTTGTCAGTCAGTGACATCATGCTGTCAACACCAAGACCTGTGTTACACGTGGTTTTCAAACCTCACGGCCGGCGGGGGAGTTTGCATGTTCTCCCTGTGTCTGCATGGGGTGCTCCGGTTTCCTCACACAGTTCAAAAACATGCAGATTAGGTAAAATACCCAGCCACTGGGGTTGCACAAGCCAGTACATGCTTAGTGCCGGTCCCAAGCCTGGATACATTGGGGAGGGTTGCGTCAGGAAGGGCATCCAGTGTAAAAACCTATGCCAAATCAAATATATGGATCATGATGATCCGCTGTTGCGACACCGAAGAGGAGCAGCCAAAAGAAGAAAAAGCACGTATGAATTTGCAATTTTACTATGGACCAGAGCAAAACATCAAATTCTGTGTCAAACTCTGGGAATCCGCAATAGAGACCCTGGAAATACTTCAGCACGCCTACGACAATGAAGCAATGAGCTGGGGAAGGTGCTTTGATTGACATTCGTGCATCAAGTGGCGTAGAACGGTCATCACCCAGTGACGTCCTGTTCCTTTTGAAGCATAAATGCCACTCAAAACACCACATCCAGCTCATTGCTTCATTGTCATAAACGTGCTGAAGCACTTCAAGGTTTTCTGTTGGCAATCTTAAATCCTTGCATGTTATGCAATTTGCAAATGTGCACATGTATGCTTTCACAAAAACGTGTGTCACACAGGTCCTGATATTAACAGCACAATGTGATAGCATTCTGACTCAAGAGAATTACTGGTTGCTGCTCCTGTTGCACGCACATGACCTTGCTGCACTCTGTTCATTCACAAGAGGAACAATCCCAGACCTTTTTAATCACACCTTGTATACGTTTACGTATTTAGTTACATCCGTAGTTCAGACTGAAATTGCATTTCCTAATTACCCAAATTGTGCCAGTATGTAGTCTGAATTAAATTAGCTGATCTATTTGTAAAAGATTTCCAGTACCCTCAGTAGCTCATTCCCCTCACTGTAAAGAGGTGTATGTATGTATGTGTCTGTCAACTGTCTGGCTGCCATTTCCCCTGAAGTTGGCTTGTTCCTCAGCCTAACAGGTGAGAGGATTACATCAGGCGATAACACATGTTTTCCACCAGAGAGGGTTGGGAGGGAGCCGGCAAGGCGGCCCACTTCTTCATGAGGCCTTAAACATTGTATATCATCTCTACTGGAAGACAGACATATGAATGACTGCCCAACCACAACCGAAAGCAGCTCTGCATGATTCACATGCACTCATGCATGCCTTGGAGAGACAAAACACATGCACTCTTAAATTCAATCAAGAAGAATCAAGGAACATACTCAGGAATTCAGAGAGCAGCAAAATTGTGCTGTGTGGTGAGAGAGCCACTGTCCCAAATGGTGCATTTGTGGTCTTGTAGTTCTTATTTGCGCATGCCTGTGAAGGCCACTAAGCCACAGGGTGTCAGTTTTCCCATTTTGGGATTCAAATGGGTGCTCAAGAGTGGCTAATAGTCTTCAATGGGTACTTCAGGTCACCAGCAGCCCACGACCTCATCTACCCAGCCGGTGGTTGGTACATCATCTGTATTTGTTGGTGTGATTTTTTTTTTCCTTTTCAGTTTTAAAATTCCTGTTTAATTCGAATCTTAATGGAAATTGACGAAAGTCATCACTTGCATCGACATAAGCATTTGAATGAGTAATGACTGTGATTTGTAATGCATCTGTGCATCACAGTTTGTGATTCCAAAAGATTCCAGGCTGACAGGTTGTTAACTTGCAGAAAGACTGCATGTATTCTGGACAGGATCATAGTGTGTGCTCATTGTTAACCAGACCTGTTAGATGTGATCAGTCATTCTGGATGAAAATGTTCTCGAACATCTGAAGCACTGGCAGAAGCACACACCTCCAGTCTGGTGACGAGCCACTCTAGTGCCACCTCACCTACTAGAGTATGGGGAACCTGCTGCATCTTACATCTTTTAGGATTCAGTGGTTATTCTTTTAGCCTGTCAGCCTGTCGGTTACCTCCAGTTCCTTCTCATCATCACTCATGAGAATGAATGCCGCAGCATGCTTGCAGGCATCAGGAGCTGCCAGTCAGGGGCCGTGTGAAATAGTGCTGACGAGGGGGTTAGCGGCGGCAACCATGAAAGGCAGGGTTTGTTTGGCCCTGGGACATGGCCCTGTGCTTTTCCCAGCTAAAAACAAGTCCGCCTAAGCTCCTCTTGGCACTGCTAACCATCCCAGCCATGCTGACACTTTCCCCGCTCCCAAGGGACAGGCACCCAGAACAGGTGATAGACCCAAAAATAAGGTTCCCCACCAACCGTCACTGGCTTTCTCGGTCCGGCCCACACAAAGTGAGTGGGGACAGGGCCTTTTGTAGAGGCCGTGGTTGGAGAGGGATTATTATTGTTTTTGTAAGAAAGAGGAGCCTGGGGTCAGCTGGCCCTTGTCCGGCCCCAAGCACGGGGATAATCCCCATGCAAATGCCAAACACTTTGGCCCTGAGCCCTTCTTCTCTCCACTGGCACCCCACTTGCTTTGAAGAACTGACACCCAAGAGCCAAGCGCTATCTGCTCTGCACCAGCAGCAGCGGTCAGAGCTGCACAACACACACACACACACACACACGCACGTTTGTTGATTAAGCTTACAGCTGCTGCGCCTGTAGTCTCATCTGAGTGAAGCAATGCTTGAAGAACAAGAAAAGAGTGTGACATGCTCAGTTCCTCATTTACATTTCAGCATGTCATCGATGACCTGGCTGTCTGTACTGTTTTTAGGTTGTGATATCTACTGGGAATTGGCTAAAGACATATTATGACATTGTAGTTGTAATCTTTGGTGTCAAGAATGTTTAGCTCATCACTTCCTCTGTTGCACTGTTCTTGAATGATAAGTTTCCAAATTTGTTTTCTGCCACAGATTGATTTTTTTCACCGCACTTATAGTGGACTTAGTTGATTTTGGAAGCTTGATTCTGGAGAAGAAAGCAATTGAACTTGGTATTCAATATTAATACATTTTGTATTTATTGTATAATTATTAATTAATTATAAATATTCGATATTAATAGTCACTTATGATATTTTATAAAGTTATTATATTTTAATCAATAATATATCTAATTTTTTTTTTATTTGGCCAAATCCCAACTTAAAATTAAAAAGTATTGACTGTCAAATTCCCAGTTCCCTTTAGCTTCTCTTACTTCTACCTCTTCAAAGAAGTATCAGTGAGATCATGATAGTCCTATGATAAGCCACTAATTTTCCATTAGAAAACTCTCTCTCTCTCTCTCTCTCTCTCTCTCTCTCTGACCCTCTCTGAATGAGACTGGCTAGTGCCAAGCTTTAATTCCTGTCAGCATCTGTTAATTATGGCGGGCACTGTTCTAATTAAAACAGGCACCCATGTACCTCGGAATCTTCACACTGGCTTTGCCATGGCTGACACGAACATGTGACATAGATACGAACATGGGATGTTTCAGAGTGCTGGAATCATATTGGGCCACGTGCTCAACAAGAGGTTCAAAGGAACAGGAAGAAACTCTAACACGTGTGAAACACTTACTTCAGTGCTTTGACAGGTCACCTAAATGCGTTTATGTAGGTTATGGATAAAAGCTTACAATTTGTATTTAATATAGAATGAGGGCAGTGTGTTAGATGTCAGGTGGTGATGTCATGAATAGTGTAATCGTCTACTTTGTAAATTGTAATTTACTCTTTGCTCTCTGCTGCAATGCCCATCTTGACGATTATCATAGTGAAATTAAAGTTTCAGTTAGGAGAAATGAGATTTTTACTGCGATTTAGCAACCGTCAAATGATTTCCCAGTGTTTGCTATGAAGGGAAGGACCATAGGGACCAGTGGGTAATTAGGTTAGTGGGTTGTCAGTGTCAGGAAATTGAAAGACAATCCTAATCAGATTTCTGTTTCTAGGGAATCAAATAATTTATATAAGTAGCAGAAATCAGCTCGTTCTTCTGGTAAAACAATAATGCAGTTTGTTTCAGCTGTCCTTTGTTGTGTCTGTGATTATTTTAAGTGAAATTGGCCCTCCAAGGGAAATTAAATGATTGATGAATATCAGGCCATGTTGGAAAATGTCTAGGATGCAATTTTACAGGGACTGTAAACATTCTGGAGAACAGATAGAGGTTTTTGATCTCGCAATTGTTCTGTAAATTTTTTTTAAACAAAAATCTCTAGAGCTGAACTGTACATCATTCACCTCACTATACTCTGCTGTGGATTTCACTGGTAGTATAATAGAGTCAAGCATTTTATCTGTGCTCTCTCTCTCTCTCTCTCTCTCTCTCCTCCTCCTCCTCCATCTCTATTTCACCCCACCTGTCCTCGTCTGAGGTCGTTCTCTGAGATGTTCGTGCATATTATGTTGATTTTTTTTTTTCCAAGGCAACAGCAGGATGACATTAGCATAATTTTCAGTAGTAACACTCCAGTCTCATTTCCCATAGCTGTGCGATTCTAATGTGATGAAATCATTTAGCAAGTGCTCCCCCATTCGACAGCTCAAGTAGTTGGACATGCTTCAAACCAGTGAGCTTTAAACCATGCTTCAAACTCAGGAGAACATTAGAGTGCTTTTATTTTCATCCCAAGCATTCATAATTTTGACTTTCAGGTTAATAATTCATCTGAAATGAATAGAACCGATTTTTTGTTACAGTATGCGTTTACACGAACGACAGTGATATGGATTTGCATGGCATGAAATATAAAAGTATATTAACATTCTTATCAAATAATTGACTAATAAATAACAGATGTTGTGATGAGCACTGTGGCATTTACTGCACTACATTAGCTCTGAAGTGACTCCAGTAGGGAAGCAGGGGAAATGCACTGATAAGCTTCTACACTCATCCTGCTAGAGTTAGTTAAATAAAACCAGGCTGATTTATTGGACTCTGTATGTGTGTGTATGTGCATGTATATATCTGTGTGTGCGTGTGTACAGCACAGCATAGTAATGCGTACTGGGGTGTATAGGCGGTGGCGAAGCTGGGTGTATATGAAATGAGTAAGTGTCTCAGCCCCATGGTTAGCATGCTCAGCGGCTCTGCAGAAAAGCTAAATAATTAGAAGGCCGGTCTGTGAGATCATTGACCTTTGTTTAAATATTCATGTGTTTGTTGTGCAGTGGACAGTGGAGCAGAAGCAGCAGACTGCTCTCACATATGGAGTACTGCCACTCCTGTGACACACTCCACCACAACAAGCACCAGCCTGCCTCTGCACACTGCCTCTCTCTTTCTCCGTCTCTACCTGTCACACACCCGGGTCAGGGTTTGTTTGTGTGTGTTTGTTGTACTTCTGCTTTCTCTGTCTTTCTTTGGTTTTAAATGACCGTTAAGGAGATGAAATGATTTATTTACACTCTGATCATGTTACTTAAGAGAATTTTAAGTGTGTGTGTGTGTGTGTGTGTGTGTGTGTGTGTGTGTGTGTGTGTGTGTGTGTGTGTGTGTGTGTGTGTGTGAATTGTTTGCAGAGAGAATTCCGGATTCACACAATGTTGCACCACACAAAGTGTCTCTGAATTCCTTGCAAATAGGATTAAAAAGAAGTTGTTGTAAATTAAATTGTCAATCTTTCATGAATTTATTCATGAATTTACTCTGTTAATGTAACATTTTATCGTTATAATCATTGCGCATGCAATTTGGTGCTCTGTAGACATGAATTCGTGTGTGTGTGTGTGAGAGAGAGAGAGAGAGAGAGAGAGAGTATAACGTGCTGTTCTGTGCTTATCCAGGTGTTCGTCTGGATCGTGTCCGAGGAGGCAGACAGAAGTATAAGAGGAGGATTGACACAGAGAACAGCACCTACTTGGGCCTCACCCTGCCACCTCCAGCAAAGAAACCATGTAGGATTTCTTTCTTTCTCTCTCTCTCTCTCTCTCTCTCTCTCTCTCTCACACACACACGTACTTCTATCTTTGTGGGGACTCTCACTGCCGTAATGCACTCCCTAAGCCCTTACTCTAACCTTAACCATCACAACTAAATGCCTAACCTAAATCTAATCTGAACCCTAAAACTAAATCTTAGCCCTCATACAGCCCTTTGAAGAAGTGAGGACCAGCCAGAATGTCCTCACTTCCCAAAAATGTCCTAACTCTACCTGGTCCTCAGTGTGTAGCAAGCTTAAGTACACACGCACACACCATAAATGTTTTTTGGCTTTTTTTTTTTTTAAATTTTAAAATAAAAGCTGTGAAAACACTATTTTTGTGAGGACTGTGTAATTAAAAGGACGTTTGACTCTGTCCTATCATTAACCCATGTTGTATTCCACAATAGCTGTGTAAAGAAGACACCTCAATATTCCGGCTTTGGTTATTTACGCTAAACCAAATAAAGCTGGGATGAAGCCGCACCAGTGTGCATTTTTACATCGTGTGCCGTCGTTCCGCAACCAAAGACGTGATGTGTCATAATGGAGCTTCGGCATCTAGGGTGACGTATCTACACATCAGAAATATGAGTACCCCGAACATGTCGGCATTGTTTTCAGAACATCAGCGGGTGAACTGAGTGTTGAGATGCTCTTGTTGGCCAATCATATTTATACCACTCTTGAAACAGAAGCAAAGTTACTGACGATCATATGCAACATGTAATCACTTCTGTTAAGCAATTAATGTTTAAGGGAAGCAATCGCCTCAAATTATTGTACATCCAGGACACTTTTTCGATGGAATAAAAACACATGTTCTATTCCCTTCCATCAGGTTTCATTCATTTGGTTTGACAGCATGCAATTCTGTTAGCATATCGCTTATCCTACTTGTATTAAAAGTCACTCTACCCAGTGGAGAATGAGCGCTGAATATGGTTTACGATATTGCATGGTCGTCAAGACAACATGACGTCACACGTCAGAGCTGATGCGAATATTCAGTGAGAGTTTTCTGCTGCGCATGCACAGAAGCATTTTTTTTTTGTTCGCTGGCGACGCCTGCAGTAAATTGTCGCAGTGAATTGAAAATGCCATAAGATACATATTACATGTAAAACTTCAGCACTAGCGAGCGACTGTGACAATTTGGAAAACAAATCTATAATTCATCGAGTGTGTATGAATAATAATAATATTATTGACTGGCTTTTTTTCATGGTATATCAGATATATTCCATTCAGCTAGCGTGATATTGAGCTCATCTTCGACTCATTCAGTATCATTTTAGCTGAATGGAATATATCTGATATACCATGAAAACAAGCCAGCCAATATTATTTAAAGGGTTGTGTCCTTGAGCCGAGCTGGCTTTTCGGGAAAAAAAAGTCTATCATAGAAAACTGTGCTCGCAAACAGAAAGAAGAGAGAGAGAGGTAATGAGGGAGAGGAGTGGAGAGACTCATGCAAGCAGCATACTTGTATGATCAGAAATAAGTTGTCCGAGAAAGTAAAGAGAAGTAGGAAGTGATTTGAGGCAGAAAGACGCACGGACCTTCGACGGCGTAGACAGAGACGTTTGAATTCGGTCTAATCTCAGAAAGAAGAATGTCAATGTCAAAAACATCACAACCCTGTCCCGCCTTGCCGGCTGTCCCTTTCACACGCACACTGGTAGTAACAGAGCTGGAATCAATCGTTCTGTCGCAGAGGCGGAACAACACAGACTCTGTTATGAATGCTGGACGTTTTATACAGGACGCAAGGCAGAATAAAGGTGTAAGATTCCCGCCTTGAACAGGCTGTGTAAAATGGGCTATTCTGAGGACATTTAGTCTTTTTTTTTTTTTTTTGTCCCTTACAAAGTGCTAAATATATGCACACACAATAGATTTTCACCCGGGGAAAAAATACATACAATGCTCTCATATGCATATAGAGTTTACACTGAGAAAAACTCCATTACACGGTAATGCGTAATACTGACACATGCACTTTATTTTTTACAACACAGACTTGGAAGTAGGTGATATTTTTCTGTGTGGCTGCCACTTTTCTCATCAGGGAAAGCTCACAGGCCCAAACATTGTTCCATATTTACAAGTCTCCTGAATCAATACTCAGTTGCTGTTGCTGTTTTTTTTATTTTTTTTATTTATTTTTTTCATTCACTATGTGCTACCTGGATTGGATTTAAACTAATGACCTGTTGAGATGTCTGCAGAGCAATACAGAAATCATCACACTAATATAATATAATATTATTATATTTATAAACCAATAAATTCATTTTCATTCATTGACCTGGCATAATTATTGACTAATACACATGATGGGAGTATAATTCATAAAATTTCCAGTTACATGGTCATGTGTTGAAGCGCTCTTTCATAGGAAGTGATTATTTAACGCAGTAGCTGTGTCTCCTCTGCTACTCTTCTTCCTCAGTGACAAAGATCGTGTCCCACCTGCTGGTAGCAGAACCAGAGAAGATCTATGCCATGCCAGATCCCACCATGCCCGAGAGTGACATCAAGGCACTGACCACGCTGTGTGATCTCGCTGACCGCGAGCTGGTCGTCATTATCGGCTGGGCTAAGCATATCCCAGGTGAGTTCACATTAGCTGTGTTTACATGCAGACAAATAATCTGAGTTCAACTGATAGTTGATTCAGAATGAAAAGCCTTTATTTTGATACCTTATTCAGAGGTCAGTTCAAATAAACTTTCTGTTCAACAAAAAGAGGTGGATCAGCCATCTAATAGTCTGTCCAGTAGAAGAACTATCGCCATGTAACCTTCTACTTCTGCATCTTTGCATATGTAGAGCTCTTTTCCAAAATGCTATAAATCCATTTTGATTGTTTTCAGAAAAATGACATTTACCCAGACCCATAAATTTTGCAAATATTTAATTTATCCTGTTATAATAGATAGTTGGTTCAGTCTGAACATTTTCAACAATAATTTACAAATCTAACAGCAAGGTTATTGATTATAAATCCAAAGTTTATTATATATTTTTTTTCAAAACGCTATAAATCCATTCATTTTTTTCTGTCTTTCTGTTTTTAAAACAAGAGAACATGCTGTAGATATATAATATCAGGAACTTTCATCATACAATTTATAATAAAATCAAATAAATTATATTTATAAGCGGAATAGCGACTTTTCTTAGTTTGCGCTTGCTTATGGGTATCTTTGTTTAAACGACGTCTTCTACCACCTGGTGTAGGTCTCACAGGTTCTTCAGAACCATCAAAAGTATTCACAACCACCATTTGCAAAAGTTATTTGTGCTCAAGAAGCTTCACAAGCAAACAAAACTCCTCGCTTCAGGGCGCCACCATGTGGGATAGTGTAGAACGCTGACCAAACTCTGATTGGTCTAGAGCAGGGGTGGGCAATTATTTTTCACAAGGGGCCACATGAGAAACCAAAATTATGTCAGAGGGCCACGATAAATTTAGGTTGTAATTTTATTGACCAGATGTAAGGCGCACCTTTTTAATATAGGGTGAATTCAGGTAAATTGGGCCACTTTTTTTTGCAAACTTGGAAAGACCCCCCCTGCCTTTTAGGGGTACACCAGCCCATCCCCTTACCCTCAGGGAGGCGTTTTAGAGTACCAAATTCCATTAAAAACCTATACAAGAAATCGTTTGTTCCCAATGCAGTTAATATGATAAACAAAGTGGGAATTGTATCCAACACACAGGCGACTTTTGCAAACCAAGATGAGTCTTGTTTTATTTATTTAATCATTTATTTATTGGAGTAGTATTCCTTACTATTTTTACATTTTAAAATTTTTACACTTAATTTAATCATCTATTTATTAGAGTAGTATTCCTTACTATTTTTACATGAAATGGAGTCATATGTGTTTTTTATGTGGTGAAACTGAAGACAAGTTTCCACACTTGTGGACAATAAAGATTCATTCATTCATTCATCACAGAAATATTATGGCATCCAAATGACTTAAAGCAAATAAAGTAGTAATGTTGCAACAATTTAAATACATTTGTGGTGATTAGTCAGTAAAATTGGAAGAGATGAAAAGCTCAGTGTGTAAGTGGCCCAGTTTACCTGAATCCACCCTACTTAATATATATTCATGTCAATACATAATTAATATTATATTTATTCATAGGCTATGTGGAATTGTGGTGTAGGCTACATATAAAGAAGAAAACAAAACCAGTCAATGAATCAGTGCAATTTATTATTTACATTTATTTATTATATATACAATTTAGCTGACATGCCTGACTGACGACGTGCTGGCTATCCTCACTTGTTGCAGTTGACGTTCACGCACAGCTCGCACGTTCGAACGTAAACATGAACGTAGCGCTTTCAAAATAAAAGTCGCACCATTATATTGCACTCGGAATATGGGGGTTTCCCCATTTATTTTGTAATTTATAATTGGCCTCGCGGGCCGGACAGGGACACACAACGGGCCGGATGTGGCCCGCGGGCCGTAGAATGCCCAGGTCTAGTCTAGAGGAAATGTCGCACTCAGCCAAAAAACAGGTGTAGCGCCTATCGCGTTTTGGAGAGAAACTACAATTTGCAGCACATATAAACAAGGAGATATAGTGATTTGGCATGAGACATTAATGGAGCAGTGAATAGGCTCTGTACACAGCGGAATAGCGTGACGAACTAGTTTTTTTTTAATTTGGCGTTTATCGCGTTTTGGAAAAGAGCTCTTCATATATTCTTGAGCATGTGCATTTAAGTCATGAAATGGCTGGTGCAAAAATCTGATCCTTCTAAGGAACCAACATTCATGTTACAGGTGGACGTGTATACAGCTAATATTTTGATGCACAGTGCTGTAGGGTACTTACACTTCTTCTCGCCATTTCTTCAGTTAGTACATTTGAAGTGTGGTTTGCTGACATTATTAAAAACGTGGATTTTTTAAAAAATTCTTTTTTAAATTAAAATCTAAGCAACAAGACTCAATTCAGCTAACATACTGTATGAAACTAGGTCTGGGAATCAAGCTTCACGTTGTTACATTGGTTCAGAAGATTACGGAGTTTGGACTTTAGAGACTTCAGTTTACAGATTTTGTATTGTAATTCTAGCCGTATACAGTAGAAGGAAGTAGCATTCTACGTGGCCTCGGTGTGGCATTACAGAGGTCACAGACAGCAGTGTGCACAATCGACAACATGATGTGCAAAAATTGAGAAAGACAAAGTAGGTAGTACACAATAGACAGAATGAAAAAGACAATAAATTGGACAGAACAATAAATACAAACTGTGGGACAAAACAAAAATTAAATACATCACTGAAAACAGGAATACATACTGAAAAATGTCAGATTTTTCTAATGTCAGCTAGCTTTGGCTGGGGATCAACTTTTACCCTTGGCAATTTCGTGATGCCACAGTCAACACCATGTGAACAAATGTGCCGCAAACACCAGGACCTATGAATGATTAGTGTGTCAGCTAGCAAGGCATATACCACCAGACATGGTTTTTGGTCCCGCAATCTCCCACTCGTCCTGTAATAACATTTAAGCATCTACAATGAATTAGTTATTTCTTTTACTCCTGAAAGGAAAAGATTTGCAGTGTAGCTTACAATTATGACATCATGATGATGGAATGTATTACAGTGTTTTTGTGTTAGAAGTTAGAATGCTCCAATATTTCAGAGTATATTTAATGTTTTGGTACCATTTATAGACAGGTTTTATGTTCTGACTTACAATGTATCCCTTAAGCTATAGTTTGGCTATGTATATAGCTCATACCGGTACCATGATAATTCTGTGTGTGAGGTTTTAACATTTCTGTGATAAAAAAATGTGAAACTGACCAACAGAAGAGCCAATACACAGCTCAGTTACGTTTTTGGGGGAGATGGTAATCAGAAGCTCAGTGAAATCTTATCTAGTAAGAAGATTACTGGATCTCCATTCAGTCATGCGCGCGCACACACGCACACACAGAGTGCAATGCTGTGTCAGCATAGAAAGAGTTTAGCAAGAAGCTTAGCCACGGTTAGATCACTAATGACCTAATAACAGTCCTCTCCTACTGGCATACGCATCGTTCAAAATATTCTCACTTTCATACACTACCCTACTCTTTCAGGTTGAGGGCAAATTATATATTCATCATTCATTACAAGTTAATTATTCTGAAAAAGATGCAAAACAGTTTTTATAGAAAAATATCTCATATTTTTCCACTTATGCAGAATAAGTGCTCTTTACCAGTAATTCTATCTTATATATGGTGGCACAGTGGTGTAGTGGTTAGCACTGTCGCCTCGCAGCAAGAAGGTTCTGGGTTCGAGCCCAGTGGCTGACGGGGGCCTTTCTGCGTGGAGTTTGCATGTTCTCTCCATGTCTGCGTGGGTTTCCTCCGGGTGCTCTGGTTTCCCCTACAGTCCAAAGACATGCAGGTTAGGCTAACTGGTGGCTCTAAATTGACCTTGAGTGTGAATGGTTGTGTGTCTCTATGTATCAGCCCTGCGATGATCTGGTGACTTGTGCAGGGTGTACCCCGCCTCTCGTCCATAGTCAGCTGGGATAGGCTCCAGCTTGCCCGCGTCCCTGCACAGGATAAGCGGTTATGGATAATGGATGGATATGGAGATATATAAAATTTGACAGCAGCACAATGCATAAAATCATACAGATACAAATCAATAGCTTCTGTTAATGTTCACTTCAAACATCAGAATGGGAAAAATTGTGATCACAAAGTGTCACTTTCACTGTGGCATGAGTGTTGGTTTGAGCCAGATTGACTGGTTTGAGTATCTCAGAAACTGCTGATCTCCTGGGGTTTTCACACACACAACAGTCTCTTGAGTTTACACAGAACGGCGCGAAAAACAAAAAACATTGATTGAGGGACAGTTCTGTGGGTGGAAACGCCTCGTTGATAAGAGTGGTCAGAGGAAAATGGCCAAATTGGTTCAAGCTACCAGGAAGGATATAGCAGCTCATAGCTACTCTTTACAACCGTGGTGAGCAGAAAAGCATCTCAGCATGCAATAGTAGAAGAGCACATTGTGTTCCACTCCTGCCAGCCAAGAACAGGAGTCTTAGAATCATGAACAAGTTCCTATTAAAGTGGCCGGTGAGTGTCCGCCACTCGTATTTTTCATACGAACTACATCCAGGATATTGAATAACATATATATTTTCAGTATCCTCACTTGTGAGGAAATCGATGAATTGTTTTGATGAATTTGGGTACTTTTTGTTTGTGAATGTATCTATATAATAAAAAGAAAATCACACATTGAATTGAAGATATGAAGTTTATCTTCTCGTGTTGGAAAACTCATTTTTCATACAAAATACATCGCAGATCTGAGTGACGTATTTTCCAATATCCTCACTCCAGTGACGTCACTACCAGTGTTTTCCCATTGACTTGACATGTGTTGTCAAAATGGCAAACCAGTTCAAAATTAAAATTCTTTTGTTTAATTTGCATAATTTTTTGTGGATCTGTCCAGATAATATAAAGAACATTACATGTTGAAAAATATATAAAATATACATTCATCACTCAACAATGAACTTCATATCTTCGCGCGGCCATGGAATATTCTCTCTCTCGCTCTCTCTGTCTTTCTCTCTCATATATTTTACACAGTACTATGCAGGTTGGCACGGTGGTGTAGTGGTTAGCACTGTCACCTCACAGCAAGAAGGTCCTGGGTTGTTTGTCTCTATGTGTCAGCCCTGCGATGACCTGGCGACTTGTCCAGGGTGTACCCCGCCTCTCGCCCGTAGTCAGCTGGGATAGGCTCCAGCTTGCCCGCGACCCTGCACTGGATAAGCGGTGATGGATGGATGGATGGATGGATGGATGGATGGATGGATGGATGGATGGACAGTACTGTGCAAAATCTTAGGCACCCTATTTTTTTTTCATACAAACTTTGTTATAGATTTCTGTTCTTCTACAGTACATTATCGAGTCAGTACAAAAACATTTTAGAGTTCCAAACATTCGTTTTCCAGCACAAAATTAAATGTTACAGAAGAAAAAATGTTTGTATCTGAGCAGCATATTACATAAGAGACCACTTTTCGGATTAAAAAATAAAACATAATGAAGGCGAGTGGGTTTTGGTGCAGAATGAAGAAGCGAGTCTGACAGTCAAAGTGTCCAGAAGAACTGGGTCACTGTGGCTGGTTCTGTAAGATGCTCAGTAAAACCTACAGCTCATTTCCTTATAAAACTGCACTCACTGTACCTCAGACTACTATTTCTTTTTTTAAAGCAAAGGGTCGTTTCACACCAAATATTGACTTTGTTTCCTTTGTTATGGCTTACTGCTGTTTATTGTATTTTTTTTTTTAATGTTGAAACATTTCACTTCGTTATTTTTTTAAGCCATTTTTAATCTACAGCATTTCTTTACATGTGCCTAAGACTTTTGCATAGTACTGTATATACCGTATGTACAGGATTATATTGTATTTTATTATTAATTTATTATTATATTATGCATAGTTGTTGGAGCTGTTTTTGAACTCTAAGTTTATGAATTTATTTAAATTTTTTATGTTGATAAGATTCCAATGCAATTTAAGTCAATGAAATACTACATTCATGGTTTAAAGTTGTGAACAGTGAATACGTTGCCATGTTTAGTTTGGTGATGAACGTGATTACCATGTCATAGCCAATTGTCTGGCAGCCTAATTGAAAGATTGATGGACGTCTGGTTAACATGTGATATAGAGCCGGCTCACCTATAGCAAGGTGGGCGGTGAAGCGCAAACAATTTTCAGTGCGTGTCTGCATCTACGATAGAGAGCTTGTTCTGAGTTACTTGGAAAATAAACCACTCTTTATTTTTATACGCGCGTTGTCCGTAGTACCATCACTGCTCCAAGAAGCCGCAACCGAAAAGCTGCGTCTACAGTATGCTTTCTAATACTGTATATTATATGAAAAAAGAAGGAATCCAAGGCACTCTTCGTATCCAACTATATAAAAAAAAGCCTTTATTTTACATGGCTATTTCATACAGAAAACATGAGCTGAGCAGCAACCCACGCGTAGCGGCACAGCCAGCCTTCTTCAGGGCATGCTGCTCCAACAAACAATTTCCTCTTAAGAGGTAAACTAATTTTAAACACCTGAATGCTGTATATTATATACGGTACATTATGTTTTCAGTTTCCAGAAGCAATGAACTGCTAAATACCTAGCAGAAAACATGAAAACGCAGTGGAAATCTCCAAACAAACATTTAGTAAACTCATACCAATAACCCTAACCTTAACCCAAACATCTTTAGCTTAAGCCTCAGCTTTCTGCATATAATTAGGAGAAAGGGTGCTTGTCGTGCATGATTCACAGAAATCCAGCCTCACTCTGATACTCAGGTTTTGGAATTAATACATTGGATTTTTTTCAAATGTTCGATATTTCTGATTTTTTTTAACACATTTAATTCAGTATTTGAGGTTTTTGAGTGGAAAATGAACCATTTGCTAACCTTAAGCTGTTGTAATATGCTTGTAGTAATTGGCCAAAATGAAAAGATGGTTCGAGTTAAATTTGCATTGTGCTTTCAGTCTTTTCCCCAGTGACATTGTGCTGCACATGCAAACTGATTGAGTTTGTGTATCGCTGTTGTATTGCTATGATTCAACCCCAACAGCGAGCAGGCAGGCGGTGGCTCCTCCCCACTGCGAGGCTACTGATTACATTCTGATAGATTTTCAGCCCTTTGGCAATGGAATTAAAAAAGATTAACAGTTCATTATAAAGTGGGGAACATTGATTAGGATGTTGACAGATGGCCAATGACCAACATCCAAAGGTAACAATTTATATGTCAGGAAAATTGCCGCTTAACTTTCACAATTGATTTTCATTGTCCTTTTTGTGAGGATAACATTTGAGAAAGCAGGTTATGAAAAAGTGGTTAATTTGCTCTAGAGTGGTCCTATCCAGCACTAATCTCAGACTGGTTGAGAGATACGCTTGGATAACAGCAGCATGTAATCATCTTCACATATACTGGCTCTGAGAGTGTGTTCAGTATAATCTGAAATATTGCTAATATTACAATTCACAATAACAGTAAACTTATTGTATAGCTCCTCAAATACAAAAAAAACACAACTTTTAAAGGTACAAGGCCAGTACAGAGACATCGACGCAATATTTATCAGTTCAAATGGTGTTTAACACATACATGTGTCAGATAATTATGAATTGCCCCATGGGGTAATCAATAATGTTTATCTTATGTTGTTTTGTACAGTAATTGCATTGTAATGATCTTTATAAAAGGTCAACAAAATCATGATTACAATTCCATATTTAACTGCCCTAAACAAAACAAAGAACCATGCCCGTAATTTATTTAATGCATTTTATTGACTACTAGCTGCTGTGGTGAAAACAGAAGTAACCAATCAGAATCATGCATTTTCACATTTCTGTTAGAAAACTATTAGATAGCTGGTTAGCTACACTGAGTATACAGATATCGAGATGACACGTGATGAAGTACTGGAGGTTTACTGCAGCGTGAGAAAAAGCAGTGCAGTTAAGAAGTTAAGATTTTATATTGTTTTATAAGATGGCATTTCCTTCTATTATAATACATAGTGCCAAATTACTCAATTCTGATTGGTCAATCAAGGAGGGCTTTTTTCCTCAACACGGGGCTGTATTTCTGAAATGCTATTGGCTAGTTCGTTGGAATGGGTAAAAAGCCAAACAAGTCCAAAAGCCTGACAAAACAAGAAGAAGATATTCTGTGGAAATGCAGTCCTCGTGTCGTGTCGCCGTGTCATGATGAAAGACGCTTTAGAAACTGATTCAAACGTGCAAGATAGTCTTGCGCCCTGATTGGTTCAGAAACCGTGAATGACAAATGTTGTGAACTTGAATGGCTTCTGAAGTATGAATTTGGCCCTATATATTATAAACAAGTAATCGTATGGTTCCTCATAAAATTAAGGATCAATTTCACTCGTGATTTCAAAGTTTTGAAATTGCCCGAGTCGCAAACTTCGAAATCACTCATGAAATTAATCCTTAATTTTACTCAGCCCCATATGATTACCTATACTTATTAACATGCTAGTTTAAGCATTTTCAGTCTATCTGTGGAGGTATTTTATTGCAATATTATTAATATGGTAGATAAACTGATCATCTACTTCTGTTATGTTTGGCATCCACCCAAAATACATGAGTACATTGCATTTAATTGTGCACACATCATGCTATGATTTTATGTAGTATATTTCCTTATCCCCTCCTTGAAATTAATTCCTGGCTACGCCATTGGTCAGTGGTATCTGAACTATCCATCCATCCAGTTATTTGCCTAATACCAGCTACATTTCTGCAAAGAGGAGAAACTGAAGTGAGTGTCATGCCCCAGGTTCTGTAAACGGGGGGTAAATGAAATACATAAATAAAATAAAATCTATAAATAAAATAAAAAGATTGGAGCGCCACCAACATCCAACCAGTTAGGACAAGGAGGCGTCTGAACTCACCTGTCATTCTAGCATAGAGTGTATGTATGCTGCGTTTTGGGGTGTGGCTTTGTAGAAAAGCTAAACAGAAGGTCTGTGTTATTTTGAATTTAATATTGCTAGCTTTTTCTAAAATGACTGCCAAAATCTTTAAATAAGTTTATACTCTTTTTCTCTCTTTCTTGTCATTTATACGCTGCACTTCATTATTAGATGACTGGTCCCGTCATTACTAGATGTCATGTACAGTGACGTACATACAGTATGTACTGTATGTACAGTGATCTATGTTTGTCACATTTATTATATAAATAGGTTTCAGGACACGATTCTGTCCGCCGGATCATCTAACCATCCTGGTTGGCCGCTGTGTACCGTCAATTCTTACCCAATCTGCTGTAAATTGAATTGATAATTAATCTTCAAGTTGAACGGCTCAGCACTGGTTGACCTGGCAGTGCAAGAGTGCACTCTGTAAATAGTTTGAGCGATGTCTGGCATGGCTGTTCTTAATAAGGTCGATGTGTGGGAAATGTTGACAGATGGCTTTTTTACTCCCGAGGTGCTAAAGACCTTTGACATACATACAGTCGTTGCTTGTTCTTCTCCATCTCGGATTTCACAGTGTCCAACTGGCAGAAGCATTACTGTAGTTACTTACAGCCTGACACGCTATAAAATGCAACATGGATACCGATTTGAGGAAAGTACAAAGGAAGTCAACAGCTGAAAAAAGATAACCACTCTAAGGTACCAGTACGCTGCACTGCTATGGTGAAGCATGGAAAATGGAAAATAATGGCAGTGCTGTTATTGCAAGAACACATCACAGTGTCAGTAGTCAGATTTTATTGGCTGGAGTGCTACACTGAATGTTAATGTCATATGTCATGGTTTGGAATAAGGCTTTACACTCTGCATCTCATGCAACCTAGTTGCTTCATCACATTAGACAGCTGTTAGTCACCTGCCTCCAAGCCCCAGATTCAGAGGGCAGGATTTTTCCGCTAGGGAATTCTGGGCTGAGAGAGTCTGCAGAATTGTTTCCCACATGATCTTGCCGCAGCCACATAGTAGCTATTCTTGTCCTGTGATGCCTCTCGTTTTATGAGCGGCATCTGTAAGAGTTAAACACATTGAACCTTTTTTTTTTAAATTACTTAATACTTTCTAAATCATTGGAAATTTGGTTAAAATGCATAACAAAATTTGAAGCTTTCTAGAAAGGCTAGAAAAGTTACCCACAGTCCTTATTGGTATAGAAACCTGAGGACCTAATATACAAAGTATTAAAAATGATCACCTCTCAAAGCTTACAGCTATCATATCTCAGCACACACCTCATGGCACAAGATTACTCCTATCTTACCCCCCGTTCTCCCCACCCACCCAAAGCTCGCTGTTTTCTCTTTGCCATTAAATTGTAAAATCTCCTTACTGTGTTGCCGAGGCTGATCCCTCTCAAGCTGTGTAATCTCCTTGTAATGGAGTGTGAATACTGCCGGCCGATAAATCAGCACCTCATCAGCGGCCTTTATTAAATATAGACACCAACAGACAGGCCTTAGTATATTCAATTTACCCACTGACGGAGGCTTTAGCAGCCCAGATCAAGATGGATGGAGCAATCAGGTGTAGGCCCAGGCCTGACGCCCCATGCTTGAGATGCAGCACGCAGGGATGGAGATTTGAAGGGGGGCTTCCGGGACCATGCAAGGGGCATCTGCTGCTCTGGGCGGGGTTACACTCGGAGAAAGGGCAAGATCTATTTTTGTTGTGTTAGCGCTGTCAAAGCAGAGTTTGTTTATGTGCGGGGGGGGGTGTCTGTGTGTATGTACACATTCCTAATGCAAAGTCCTTCACAAAAACAAGCGCTTCTCTCTCACCTATCTTTTGTTAAACTGACTCATTTGACTGATGCTTTTATGTAAAGCAACTTACAATTAAGACAGGATAAAACTGAGCAGTTGAGGGTTAAGTGTCTTGCTCGAGGACTCAACGGTGGCAGCCTGGCATTGCTGGGATTTGAATTTACAACCTTCTAATCAGTAGCTTAATACCCAAACCACCTTAACGTGGGTGTGAGGTGGGATTACACTTAGGATGGGCCACCAGTCTAGCACAGGTTACCGTGCACAAATACATTCACCACCTTTTAGAGGTGGGAGGAAACTAGTGAACCTACAAAAAAAACCTACATGTATAAAGAATATGAGTGATTCTACGCTTATGGGTACTGAAATGAGGACATGAACTTATTTTTAAAAATTCACCTAAAACCATTTATTTTTTTTACCATCAGGTCACAAAACATGTAATCTTTAATGAATGATATGTTAAAAGATAACTTTAATTTTCTGAGATGTAATAAAAACATATTTATATGCCAAAGTCAGAACGTAACAGAAGTGTTGTGGACATATATATTCTCAATTTTAACAATGTAGAATTACTTTTTGAAACATAGGAAGGTGATGTTTTAGCAAATATAATTAATAAACATGTGTAGTAGAATAAACATACACATTCTTTCAATAAGATTAACATGGTATATAGCTAGATCGTAATTAATTTGTAACAGACGCGAGATGGACAATCGTAACAGAAGTAATGTAACAGACATCATTTTGGAACTCATAGGCTTGACTTTGGCATATAAATATGTTTTTATTACGTCTCAGAAAATTAAAGTTATCTTTTAACATATCATTCATTAAAGATTACATGTTTTGTGACCTGATGGTAAAAAAAGAAATGGTTTTAGGTGAATAAGTTCATGTCCCCATTTCAGTACCCATAAGCGTGGAATCACTCATATACAAAACTCCAATCCAGCAGTAACCCAAGCTTAGGATCCAACCCTGGACACTGGGGTTCTGTAAAATTAAGCTTAATTTGAATTCATATTTGTTTTATTTTTCTTTTTTAGTGAGAGGGGGGAAACAAAAACATCAACACATTTGCATTGAGTCTTCTTTTTTCAGATCTTTTATGCAGTAGTCAATAGGACATGGCTACTCATTAAACAGCGAATCTGCTCGGCAGCAGAAATAAATGAAGTGTAATTACATGACTGATTAAGGTTCGTCTCTTCCCTGTCACTGAGCTAAACAGAGATATATAATGTCCAGTGATGGCAGTGGCTCTCTGGGGAGGGTTAAGTAGCAGTGGAGTCAGGTCAAAAGGTCAGAAACAGCAGATTAAGACAAGGGGATTACTGTATTTAACATTACGAAACTTCATATCGTTCACACTCCACTAGCCAAATGACCCATCATACTGGCATGTGCTCATGTCTAATGGGCTTCTTATCATTTAAAGCACTGATACTGTAGATCGCCGCTTGAAGAGGCTTTCTGTTTTAATTTATTCTGTTAAAATAGACCTGTACGTCGAAGCTAAATATGAAGTGTGCACAATGCCTTGTTTTGTTTTGTTACAATGCTTAGTAGAAGCCAGTAGTTTTAATTACAACATCTTTCTTTGGCACTTTATGCATATTAGTCATCAGACTGAAAATCATTTTGAAGTTGTTCATATAGTGCTTTAAAATCTTACCCTCAGTTTGAATGTGTTGCATTTAATAAGGGTTGAAATGCAATTTGATCAAATCTGGTGTTTGTGTGTGTGTGTGTGTGGTAGCTCTTCTGATTCTCTGACCAGACTCATATCAAATTATTTATCTCGTGCATCATTAATGATATGGTCATGAAAATTCCTAAAGAATTGTGAACAGTGGTAAGAGGATGTTTTTATATTTATGCTCTTTCTCTGTCTTTAGGATTTCTGTGATTTTATTAATCTCTCTCTTTTGTTCCTCTTGTTTACACGTTACTCTTACCCAACCCGATGACACGGACTTGCAGTGCTCTTATATTATTATATACGTTTAGATAGAATGTGACCTTAACTCGAGGTCAGTGGAAATGACAGAGGCTCATTTAAGTGAAAAAGATTCGGAGCATAAACATAAGCCACTTGACACAGCAATGACAAGCGGGTGAAGCCATGGAAGCTCAGCAGACAACAGACTACTTTTGGAAACACGGCAGTGGAGAAGAGCCCTCAGCTGGTTATACCTTTGATAGCTGTTAGCTAAGAGTCTGTAAGGCTTGTCTCACTGATTAGGAGCCATGATAGAGCAGTTCTGTGTCTAAAGTGCTGGAAGTGAAGCCTTTTCTCTTTTTTTTTTTAATGGCTCCTTTTCTGTCATTCTACCGCTCTGTAATTTATCTGTTTGCTTTGTTTTTCTTTTGCTTTTCTTTTTTTTCAGTGAAGCTCTTGAAATGTGCATATCTCTCTCTCGCTCTCTCGCTCGCATACTCACTGTCTCATCAGATTGAGGGTGAAATATGAGGGGGTGCAGCTGGAGGGGGCCACTATACCACGTAATTACATCTCTTTTTATGAGCACTGCTAATGGCCCTCAGGGATAAGGAAACAATAATAAATTAATATGAATATGAAGTTCCGCTCAACACGAATGTGCAGTACTTAATTTCAGCCCCACTCCTGGTGGACAAAATGACAAAACACATCCTGCTGATTGATCACAGGATGAGAGATATGTGCAAATGCCACATCATGGCTCCTATATCTTTGGGAGCATTTACATCTGATACAAGGAGTTTGAATGATGAGATTTGAATTCACCTAAGCATTTATTCTTTATATTCCACATGGAAATACAGCACATTTTGTTTACATTAATGGCTATGGAGGGCTGTTGTACTAAACAGTAGTTAGCAAGTCTATCACCCCGAAAAGAAATAAACATCAGCAGTGCTGGATTCCACATAAACTCAGGAGGGCATGAGGTCAAGGAGGAAATACAATTTCGTATATAAGCTTGTAAATGTGGTAAGATTAAAACTTGCTGTTTTGCTTTTATTTTATTTATAAAGGACTTCTGGGGCTATAAAAGTCCTTCTTCTTTTGCAGAGCTTAGGCTTTTACCGCTTTTCAGAAATGTTGACTTTGAGTCAGCGGGCATGAAATATGTCACCGAGAGCCAGCCAAGCCTGTCTTTTGTTATAGCGGCTGTTTCGAGCGATGAGCTTTATTGAGCTGCATAAAAACAAGCTAAAAACTGATTACTTTTTATACTAGTGTTGAAGACAGACCACACAGGGGATTTGTTCACAGACTTGATAAATTGAGTTTTCAAAAAACATTTGAGCCTGGATATGAAAATGTGCTGGTAAGTGTATGGGCAGCTTCACCAGTCTCACCTGAACACAGAGAGTTAGGAAAACACTGTTTGGGGGGGGGGGGTCTTTCAGAGTTTGTTTGTTTGTTTGTTTGTTTGTTTGTTTGTTTGTTTGTTTGTTTGTTTGTTTGTTTGTTTGTTTGTTTGTTTGTTTGCAACCAGTACATTTTAAAAATATACAAAATAGTAGACTAATGTTTATTTATTGAAAAAAATATCTTTCCAGCAGTTCAATATAATAGCAATATAGAATACTTAACTAGGCATAGGTCAAGTCAAACACCCAAACTGTAGGTGATGGTATATATTTTACTGATTCCATACTATCTTTACAACTATACGTCAATGTAACCAAAGTATCACTAGTCTCAGTCGTTGGGAAAGAGCCTTACCTGCGTTTTAAGTCTTGATTTGTTCTGACCAGTCAGATTCAAAATAAAGGCCAGTATTGACTGAAAGATACAGAATTAATTTTTCTTACTGTGTTTGCATGAGGTGAATCACTTTAACTGAGTGGAATCAGTTCATGTATGTATGTATGTATGCATGCATGTGTACGTACACACATCAGTCAGTTATAACATTATGACCACTGACAGGTGAAGTGAATAACACTGATTATCTCATTACAATGGCACCTGTCAAGGGGTGGGATATATTAAGCAGCAAGAGAACAGTCAGTTCTTAAAGTTGATGTGTTGGAAGCAGGAAAAATGAGCAAGTGTAAGGATCTGAGCGACTTTGACAAGGGCCACATTGTGATGGCTAGATGGCTGGGTCTGAGCATCTCCAAAATGGCACATCTTGTAGGGTGTTCCTGGTATGCAGTGGTTCGTACCTACCAAAAGTGGTCCAAGGAAGAACAACCGGTGACCTGACAACAGGGTCATGAGCGGCCAAGGCTTATTGATTTGCATGTGGCACGAAAGCTAGCCCATATGGTCCAATCCCACAGAAGAGCTACTGTAGCACAAACTGCTGACAAAGTTAATGCTGGCTAAAACAGAAAGGTGTTCAATTCACTCACTCATGATATATTCATTCACCACTCGAAGATAAACTTCACATCTTCATGCGATCATGTAATATCATATATAAAATTGTGTAAGTTAAAAATATTAAATGTTTTTATTTAACTACTTGCAAGCAGGGCGTTGAACCAGAATTTTTTTCCTATTGGTTCGTTCCGAACAGAAACGGAATTTTAACGTTTCCGGTTTTGGGTTCCACCATTAAATAGACGTTCCCGAACCGGTTAGAACAAAAAAATTTCGTTCCCGGAACGGTTAATTACGTTCCCTGTCAGCTGTTTAACAAATGGCTATAAAATTATGTCTCTGTCTCATCCAGCTTAAGCCAAATGTAGGCTAATTCTATTACAACCTTCATTAAATAAGACAAGAAATAATTCAAAACAATTATTATTTCAAATGTTGGCGATTTGGATTCTCAGTATGTCTTCCCATCTATACAAACAGAAAAAGTGCCAAAAATGAAAGATAATTCGTTTAGTGTGTTACCAAAGGCTAGTCAGGCCCTATAGAGGGCTACCGCATGACGTCACCGTGCTGCGAGATTTTGTTAGGCGCCATATTGGAAGACCAAGTACACATCTATGCAAGTACATACATACATAAAACAAACTACACCTGAAATGTAGCCAGGGCCAGTTCTGCCCTAATCTGGACCCGGGTGCAACATCGCGCAACCCCCCCCCCCCCCCCCCCCCCCCCCCAAAAAAAAAAACACCAGTCTAAATCAGGACAACCATCACATAACTATAACTATAAACATTTTATATCAACTATTTTAACTAAATGGGCTATAATAAATAAGCCTGCAGGCAGCCACGGCGGGCTGCCTCAGAAAAGTAACCATTCAATGACACAACTGAAAGCCTGCAGCCACGGCGGGCTGCCTTAAAAAGTAACCATTTGTCCTACCTTAAAACTCGTTTTGCATTTTCTGCCTCCTTTTTTGTATTTTCGACCCTCCATTTATTTTCTTTCCTTTTCTGAAAACCTGATTTGTGTCCAGACATTTTGTTCTGCTACCAACGAACTAACTCGTCAGGTCTCGTCTCTTGAGCCCACGATGATTCCCATGGGAAGGGCAACAATTGATACATTTTTACAAACAGCCAATAGGGAGGTTGCAACGTTCAGGCTCTTCTTTGCTCAGACTCTCAGTAATGCACTTACTCACTTATTATCACGTGGAGACGTGATAGTAGTCCACCTTCCCGCTCTCTCCATTCAGTCAGCGAACGTCACACAGGAAGTGAACCTCAGCGGGTCATAGAAACTTGCACAGGAGAAGAATGACTTTTTTATTTGTAGGCTACGGAAACTTTGAGGAACGAAATAAAAACCGGTATTAACCGGTTACCATTATTTTTAATAAGCGTTTCTGTTCCGGAACATAAAAAATAATAAAGTTTCTGGTTTCGTTTCTGTTCCATGTGAAATAGAAAAAGTTCCCGGTTTTCATTCCTTGAACCGGTTCAAAGCCCTGCTTGCAAGTGACTTGATTATGATCCACAATTAATTATTTTTTAAATATGCAAAAGTCAATATAAGAAACAAGTGGAAAATAGTTGTTTTGAAGTGAGAAAACCTCAGACTAATCATTCGTGTCAGACCATGATCAGTCATTTTCAACCAAGCAAGCTGTCATACAATGTGTTTTGCTTTGTTTTTGTTCTTAACATAGAGCCCTCTCAGAGAGGTAAACAGTTCTACAAACCTTCAATAATTCTTTTCATGATCTAGGTTTAACTTTTTTTTTTCTATTAATGGCTTGCATTCTAATACATAACTAAAGACTACAAGCATTGCACACTTTTATTTATATCTGTCAGATTGTTTTCAGAGCCGTGTGACGCTGTGGAATTGTGTTAATGCCCTCACCGATGGCTATAAAATATTTGTTTTCTTTACCTTTTTCCTGACCGTTACCTGTTTTGTACAACGGACAATGTTTGTTACTGAATGAAATTGTTACTAAAGCTGAGACAGTGAGCATCACATTGGCGTCTAGTCTATAAGGCTAATGCCCATTGACACTAAGCACTCTATTTGCTAAAGTGCCAAAGCTGTAGACGCAGCAGCCAGGCCCTCCAGATTGGTCAATATTGTGTCATGTTTTGTCAAAGCACACAGGGGCAGTTGGTTGGAAATTAAGATGTAAATATTGATATTTCATTAGAGCAGGAATCACCAGCTACTCGTGCACTTCAGCAAGGCTCTGTGGAAGTGCCAAGGCCCGAGCACCGTTTGACCTGGAGAGTCTGAAAGTCACTTCATTACTTGATTAAATTGAGTGGAAAAAGGCGAGAGGAAAAACACAAGATCCCATTTGGAGTGATAATTCAGTACTGTGGAAGGAAAGAGGGCAGGAGAGAGAGAGAGAGAGATGGGGAGAGATATATATTTAGAGAGAGAGAGAGAGTGGGTGGACAACACGCACCGTTCCGCATTTCACCACCTCACAACAAACCGTAACAGACGATTAAACGCCGGGCCTTTCAGTGTGTGTAATTGCTGGCAGCTGAGGCTGATGAGTGTGTAGAGTTGGAGGATGTGTGGTGCTCGGGGGATGTTTTGTTGTGTTTTTGTGCATGTCGAACATTGCACACCCTTGCTTATCCTGTCAGGTCCAAGGAGAGAAGTATGGCTCATTGATAAGCCGTCTTTGTGATTGTCATGCAAAGTTCATGCGCTGATAAATCTGTGTTGAATATGCATTAGAGGTGTAACACAATACCAGTATCCATATCTCTGTCTGTTTAGAACTCCAAATATTTGGATTTGGATTTAAACCTAAAATGGCTATGGCCTAAACTGGAAGGTTTGTAGTTTTTGGGGGGGTTTTTGGTTGATTTTTTTTTTTTAATGAAGCCTCCTACTTTGTTACATGACATTATTTTTATTTCTACCTGTCTGTGATCGAAGCAGTTTAGATGCACACATCTGTAAGCCTTTCTAAGGCCAAGTTTACATTAGACCGTATCTGTGTCGTTTTCTTCGCGGATGCACTGTCCATTTACATTAAAACGCCGGGAAACGGGAATCCGCCAGGGTCCACGTATTCAATCCAGATCGTGTCTGGTCCGGTGCTGTGTAAACATTGAGAATACGCGGATACGCTGTACTGAGCTCTAGCTGGCGTCGTCATTGGACAACGTCACTGTGACATCCACCTTCCTGATTCGCTGGCGTTGGTCATGTGACGCGACTGCTGAAAAACGGCGCGGACTTCCGCCTTGTATCACCTTTCATTAAAGAGTATAAAAGTATGAAAATACTGCAAATACTGATGCAAATACTGCCCATTGTGTAGTTATGATTGTCTTTAGGCTTGCCATCCTTCCACTTGCAAGTGGTAAGTGATATGCGCTGGGATCACACACACAGCAGCTCAGTCCCGAATCACTGCTCGTGCGCTTCACTCGCGCGCTCTGTGAGCTGCGCAGGGCCGGAGTGCGCACCCTCCAGAGGGCACTTGCTGTTCAGGGCGGAGTGATTTGGAGCGCAGGATGCCTGCGGAGCCGAGCGTATCCGTGTATTGGTGTTGCTGTGTGCACGCAAATCGTGTATTGGTGTTGCTGTGTGCACACTAATCGTTTTAAAAACGTTAATCTGATGATCCGCTGATACGGTCTAATGTAAACCCCACCTAACACTAGTGCACCTCCTATTCTTATCTGTGTTTATCATTATCTGTTCATTTTGGATAGTTTATTCGCATTCAGTTAGATCCCAAATATGCACATGCACGTAAACGAATCATTGATAAATGATACTTAACAACCGTTTAGATGTATTAAGTGTTTAATCGTTAGTCTTCAGTTAGTTGGGGGGATTTATGTGTTAAGTTTGTTGTCAGGCTTCCTCTCTGTCTTCTCTCTTTTCTCTTTGCCACCTCCACTCTGGCCCTATTGATTCCCTTTCACATTGTGAGGGTCCCTGCAGCGCTGATCGCAATCTGTTAATTAATGTATCCCCCAGCATGCGCAGCCAGTGTTCGCCCTTCTGATAAGGGAAATTAAACACTCAGGTACCCCTTTTTCCTTTTGCCTCTTCTTCTCTCCTCCATTCTGTCTCTCGCACACCCTGCCGCCACTCCAAAGTGTCACATGCCAAGCAGATAAACATCACCCTCTTCAACTCTTCCTCAATCAAATAATTTATATGAAAGAGGGAAAACAGTGGAGGCAGGTATGCCTTGTGGCCCAGTCAATATTGTAATCTATCACCTTCCTAATCATGTGGGGGCAGACAGGACTGCAACGGTAAACTTGTAAAAGCAATCATTTTAATCATCAGATGCTGCAACCAGCGCTAATATACTGTCTAGATGGAGATGCCTGGCAGGCACTGGGTGGAGGGGGAGGGGGTTCGATGCTGGCAGAGGGCTATGAAGAGTTTATCGACAGGTGAGGGCAGAGAAAAAAGGGATGAGATGGTTATCAGTGCATCCACATGACACACTGTGTCTTTAGCCACTTTGAAATCGGTTAGCTTAGTTATTTGCCTCACTCAGGCATTGTTATCATTTTTAATTGTACAATTCATTGCAATTCTCAAACTCCTGCTTTTCAAAATTTATTCTTCAAACTGATCGCCAATTTTGTCCCTTCAGTATCTTCAGGAATGATTTCATATTTGACGATACCACGGAATCTGTTATAAAAGTATTGGACGTACAGGCATATCACCTTGCTAGCCTATTAAAATTACTGACACGACTTGCATATGAGTTGTTTGTCTACTTTCAATAATAATCAATTTATAATTAATTACAATAATCAGTTTATGACTGTTGCACTGATTCATTTGTTTCCAAATTGTTAGATCATTAAATTGATCCTTTTTCTCGCCCAATTATGTGCACAGTTCACAATCTCGTAAATTGCCACCATCGACATCTTTTCAGTGGGGTCCTCATACAGTCATACACACACGAATCTCACGGCATGTCTTTGGACTGTGGGGTAAACCGTTGTACCCCCACGCAGACACGGGGAGAACATGCAAGCTCCACACAGAAAGGCCCCCGTCGGCCATGGGGCTCGAACCCAGAACCTTGTTGCTGTGCTAACCACTACACCACCGTGCCGCCCTCTTACACCAGTCATTCTTTTTTTCAGTGACGTGAGAATGTAAGCATCAACTGTACAGAGTTACTGAGAAACAAAAAACAAATAAATAATAATAATAACTACTTCACCACTACTACCTCTGCCATCTCTCATCGATGCAATTATTATGTGCAATAATATCGGCCTTAAACTATTTTTATGCATACTTGTATATTATTTATGTATATATATATATATATATATATATATATATATATATATATATGTGTGTGTGTGTGTGTGTGTGTGTATACAGAGTCTACTTGTAATGTGCAATTTTTCCGAGCCTCTCAATAAGGCAATTTTTCTATACTTTTTCACGGTAGATAATGCAAATAGCCCTCTGTATTTAATCCTTCATTTGTCTAATTTTTATTTCAGTTTTATTTGTCATCTGTTTGACATTTTCTTGCTACTGTAACACGTGAATTTCCCCGATGTGGGATGAATAAAGTGAATCTAATGTAATGTAATAAAAATAGTAAGAGGGGAAAAAAAATACATATGGCCGAGCAGTGGAGGTGTAGGATTCACAGTTTATGATTCCTTACTACGGTTGTAAGGGAAACATGTCAAAGCTATGCTTTGATGCTTTCTCAACTAATGCAGCAGTCAGACCAAACATGAATAAAATTCAAGTAGAGAAGAGGAAAGGGATGTGAAAAGACACACTTGCATCTAGGTTATGAATAAATATCAGTTCACGGAACACATTTTATCATTTATGCTGTGAGGAGTTTTTGTGGTCCAGTTTTGTTTTGTTTTACTTTCTCTGTGCTGACTCAGCTTTCTTGTTAGTATTGTTGGCAACTTTGGAGCAGGTATGGCAAAATGAACACCATCTCTGTTCTGGACCTCAGGTTTTTCCAGCTTGTCTCTGGGAGATCAGATGAGTTTACTGCAGAGCGCTTGGATGGAGATCCTGATCCTGAGCATCGTCTTCCGCTCGCTGCCCTACGAGGACGAGCTGGTTTACGCTGAGGACTACGTGATGGACGAAGAGCACTCCCGGCTCACAGGCCTGCTGGACCTCTTTGTCTCCATCCTGCAGCTCGTCCGCAAGTACAAGAAGCTGAAGGTGGAAAAGGAGGAGTTTGTCACACTCAAGGCCATCGCTCTCGCCAACTCAGGTACACCTGAGGCCATGCTAATGATATAGAACATGATTGTGTTATATATAAGAAAGCTTTAATATTCCAGAGAAATCCAGAAAACATGGGGATATATTACAGTTAATTCCAGGTTGATGCACTCAGTCTAAGTAGGCTATAAGAGTAATATTTCTATGAATTCATGAATTTTGTTCATTTTCATGTTTCTCTGTGAGAACATTGTGGTTATTTAAACTCTACCTTGAGAGATCCACCAAATTGAACCGGGTAACCCAAGAATAGACTCCATCCTGAATGTTCTCTAATCTGCTCCATCTTGATGTGGCTTTCTGAATTGATACAGCTGAGATAAACATGAAGGACACACAGAAAGAGAAAGCGGGTGAGGGAGGAGGGAGTGCCGAGCTTTTAATTGAACGCCTTCTGTGTTGTGGCATTCCTCCATTCGTTCTCTCTCTATCTCCATAACAGTAGCCACGGGGCCCTGCAGCCACAGGAGATAAATTTAGCATTTCATTAGGAGCACAGGGGCTGTCAATAAAATGTGTTAAGTCGAATGGAATGAGTATCAGGGAGTGATGGGCCTCGTTTGTTCCGGGGGAGAAGACGAGGCACCCGTATCGACAGCATGCTTTTCAGAAGGCACGGTCTGTCCCTCTCTGATCAATGTCTGGACAGAGCCCGCAAGCAAGCATCCTCTATCCCTCTATCTCCCTCCATTCCTTCCCCCCCCCCCCCCCCCCCCCACCTCTCTGTCTCTACCTCTTTTTTTGTTTGCAGGAAAAATGAAAAATGCTGAGGGTGGGCTTTGCTTTACTTTCGGATGACAGACCTTTTGCAGAGAGGTGGGGCCAGGAGGATCAGGGTGGGGGAAGAGCAGAGCGTGCCGAGAGCTCAAACAAGGGCTCTGTGCAAAGGCTCTCATGGGAGTGCCTCTGTCTGACAGCTGTGAAAATTCATAGCGATTGATTTTGTAATTAGCAGTTTATCAATCGGATCGACGCGGCCTCTCTGATGGATTGCAAGGAAATTGTTTCTTCAAAGTTGTTTTTTTTATGCTCCCCATACACACTCCCCATACACACACTATCTCTTGGGTACAAATATATGAATGTTCCATCCTTTATTTCAATCTGTCCTGCTCTGACACACACACACACACACACGTGGCAGTGAACGTGAGAATAAACCCTAAGCCGTTGTAAATTATTTATATCAAGGCAAATTGCACAAGCTCAATATTTAAGTCTCACATTTGAAACCATTTAAGCCACTGTCCTAAACAAATTTATCAAGCGTAACAGTATGAATTCATTTTCTCAGAAGTTATTTTTCATTTGCCTCATGCATAGACTTTCTCACACAGTTTTTTCTCCCTCTGACTATCACCGCCTCATTCTCTTGTTTCAAAAACAGTCTGTCGTTCAGCACTAAGTGTCACAAATGGTCAGAGTGAGAAATATCTCAAGGTCTTGGGAGTGCAGCTGTTCCACTCAATGAATTTTAGAATTCTGAAATCTGTTTTCCTTTTTATTGTACCACATGGTGAAATATTCACCAAGGTGAGATCAGCCAGGCAGCCAATCACATCCCTCGTTCGAGGTGTCAGACACCCCTTAACAACTGCTGTCTCAGTGTCCCTCTCTGTGTGTGTGTGTGTGCTAGAGGTAATACAGAGACGGGTTTAGCCCTATGATCCTGCCTGTGTGTATTTAGGGATGTAAAATAATTAATTATTTTCCAGAACAATCGAGAATATTGAATAAAACCGTTCTATATTAGTCAGAGCCCAGTTTCCTGAAAGAATACTAAAAAATCTTAATTGGTCCGTATGATACTTGTGCTGCGAGACTTAGAAACACAGGTCATGTCTATTATACATATTCTTATAGACTCTTTATACTATATGTTAACTTGTGCCACGACATTTTTTTTCTTTGAGATTAATAAATTGTATCGTCTAATTAAAAATGACCGTATTTGAGATGAGATGTTTATATGGAACACTGCAGGAAATATAAATGAAAATTGATCATGTCGTGTAAATTATGATTTTCTTTATGAGAAGAGTATGTGATTATTGAGAATTGATTATTGGAGGCAATGTGGTGTTTTAATTTTTATTATTATTATTATTATTATTATTATTGGACTTAAACCCTCTAAACTCCCTTGCAGAAAATAATAACTAGTCACGTGACATAAAAAATCATGATTGAGTTAACGAGTAGAATTTTATATATTTTTGTCATTTATGTTCATGATGAATAAACAGTACTTTTTGTAATATTTTGTTTTATTCATTAACTTTGCAATTTCATGTTTGTGATGTTGAGGAAATTGATTGTTGCGTATAGAAGATAGTGTTAATGAATGTGTGTCGTTTGTGTTTTCCATCGTTAGACTCCATGCACATAGAGGACGTGGAGGCGGTTCAGAAGCTGCAGGATGCTCTCCATGAAGCGCTGCAGGACTATGAGAACAGTCAGCACGCAGAGGACCCACGGCGGGCAGGCAAGCTGCTCATGACCCTGCCCCTGCTGCGGCAGACTGCCACCAAGGCCGTGCAACACTTCTACAGCATCAAGGTGCAGGGCAAAGTGCCCATGCACAAACTCTTCCTGGAAATGCTGGAGGCCAAGGTGTGAACAGGCGGGGCTTTGACGGCGAGGACGTTAAGAGACACACTAACTGAAGAGAGACAAGAGGAGAGACACACTGTTGATTGACAAGCAGGTTACAGACTCACCTCTCTCCCTCTCTGTGTTTTCGAATCTCTGTCTCCCTCTATCTCTCTCACGGACACGAGATGTTTTTAAAGAACAACCTTAAAAAATAAGCAAAAGGAAAAACTCAGTATAAATATAAATGATGAAGAGTTTAAAAATATATAACAAATCCTATGTACTTGTACAGTAATTTTTTTTTTTTGTCGTTTATGGTCTGTGATTATGTACGAAGAAAGAAAGCTCTCTAAATCGGAGTGTTCTCAATGAGGTGGTCAGGCATTTTTTATTTTCAATTTTTGAAAATCTAACACTATACATGTCATGATTAAATCACAACCAGTATGTAACATGTGGAGCATCACATGTCAAATACATGTGAGTGTTCAGCCCCAAGGACTCGTCCAGGACTTGTAAATACTCATCACAGGGCGATAAAAGAATGACTGACTGGCAAACGTCCGGGAAAATGGCAGCCATGTTGTCTTGCTCTGCTCAAAGGGATGAGAAGACACGTAAATTATAAAATGTGAGCTTTTTACACTTTAAATGTTCTTGAATATACCTCTTCAGAACAGTGAACCTGCAGCAAGGATTTTATCATACCATGTACAGGAAGTGACACAGCAAACAACAAACTAGTTGAGCCAGGTAGTCAGTCGTCTTACTGTGTAGTAACTCAGCAATAAAGGGAGCTGATGGTACAGATCTAATCAAACTGCTTCGCAATGCTGCTGCCATTAGAACACATTTCATAAAACATTTCATCCATTATGTGTATGAGTGAGTGCATTTCAGCAATAAATCGCACCACTTGCCTGTTGCACTGTGCTCATTTGCTGATGGTCGTTAGTATTGCTGATGTTTCCTCCAGCCCAAATTTGGTCAGCGGTGTAAGCTGGTGCTAAATGTTAGCTGGCAGGCTGACAAACAGACCTGATTTGGGCAGAGTGAAAGATGAGTGAAGGATTGGTGGTGGTGGTGGTGGTGGGGGGGGTAGGCTGTGGAGAGGGGAATGAGGTTCAGAGGAGGAGGTATTAAATGATTTATGCCAGGTGGCATACGTCCAGGAGATTCCACGTTCAAACAATCAGAGGCCCATACGTCAAAGGAACTATTCTGAGTGCGTTAAGCCGCGGGTAAAGCCGTCCCGCACAGAGGAAGAAAGGTGCCCAGCATCTGCTCAGCCCGTTTTAGAAGTGACCAGGACTTTTTATAGTCGTGGCACTTTTATAGCAATGTATCCAAATGAAGGTGAACAGCAGGTGCAGGTTTTTCACACCAGCGATATTTTTAGGCCTGCGAAGGTGGCAGAAGAAGCCTGAAGAATAGTGTGTGCACACATCGAGGGCTCCTGACCTCATGTTGACACAACAGCAGTGACGCATTGATTACTAAAAAGGGCTTTGGAGCATAAACAGCTAATTATCCTCCTAAATCTCCCCCTCCAAAGGTTTCCAACTATGCGAGTGGCCATGAAGGATGACTAGAAACCACCGGCATCACTCTACTCCTGTCTGAGAGCAACATCGGAGCAACTGTGTGACTTGTGCTCGAAAGAGAGCTGCCATGTTGTTTTGTTTGACCTTTGTGGTGCATGATCGGAAATGTAGTTCAGTACTGTAGATTTCTGTCACCTCCTTTTTCCTCCATTTGAGAGAGTCAAGACGGAAAGGGATGGCTTATACTACTGATGTCATTTTATGTGATGTTGTAAATTGTGGCGCTGTCACAATTTGATACTGTGATCAAAGGAACTGACATAGTGAAGGGTGACGGTGGCCAGCTCACTCACTATATCATTGGCCAAGGAGAATTCTGCTGTACACTCATTGGCTACTTAATGGAGTATAGGCATGCACCTGTTCAATAAAACTGTTTAAACTTGAAGTGGCCACAGTCCTGTGTATGGAAAGAGGCTCAGCCAAGCAAATAAGGACAATGTAATACAGGGCATTTTTAATTTTATTGTGCAGACGATATGGGTGACAACAAGGACCAATTCTGACTACAACCATGCTGTTACTATTCCTAAATTATTCAGTACTGTAGGGTGTTTTTTTTGTTTTTTCTTTTCATACTGCAGTTCATAACTTGTGCATTTGTGACTCCAGCATGCAGTTTGACTTTTCTCTGTGTTTAACGCTTCCAGTTTTGACAAGACACCTATTCCTATAAAGACTTTTGTGGTCTATCTGTATGTACCTTACTTACTTGAATTAAATGTACCATCCAGTTAACCACCTCACCGTTCAAGTCTCTTTGAATAGTCATGTTATCAGCACATGCATTTCGAAAGCCCGGTGTGAGCTTCATATACACTGTACCGTACCTTCACCTGTAGCCTTCGGTTATTCCTTCGACAGTTATTTATATAATGTAAAAACCAAAAAAAAAAAAAGTTCCCACTCTTCTAAGCCCTTTAAGCATGCTCCAGTCAGAATTGGTCCACTGTGTTCAAAATGTCAGAAATGAAAAGGGATTTTATTTTCTCCTAAAATATATTTATTGTGTGTATTATATCACTTTGGTCACCACTGTACAATAATATCTCTGATTGATTGTTCATTTAAGAATTCATGTGTCACATTTCTTTTTTTGTTTTGATGTCAAAAAAATGAGAAAAACGAACAAAGAAAAGATATACTCCCAAAGTACTGTGGCTGTTTTCTCTCATGCTGTTTTGAGCACGCACCAGACACTGTACAACACAAGCTCAGTGATGTGGAAAGGCCTGGACTGTCCTCAAAGCATCTCAGTGGGCTCTCCAGGGACGACTGAATATGTCCGTGCAGTTACCGGTTTCTATAGCAGCTCACTCCAACCTGGCTGTAGATACTGGTTCAGAGATTCCTACAGTACTTTTCTTACTCTAGCTGATCATTGCTGAAAATTCAGTGAGAACCTGACTCTTTAATGGACATCTCTGTCCTTTATGCTTGTCCGTTCAATTTAGAGGCTCTGAGAATGAGCATGATTTGCAGGGCAGGTGCTGTTTAGATGGAGGAAGATCAAGACCATGAGTTTCCAAAGGTTCTGAGTAAGCAGGCCTGCACGACTGTACTGTAGCTGTCTGTTCAACAAACATCTCCAGACACCAATGCAGTCTGAGAAGAAATATTTAACAGTTAGTCCACGAAATCGAGTTGTACATGAGTTGGCTATCAGCCGTGTACGACGAGATTGAGTAGAATAACTGTTTTCTATCCACATTCACTGGATTTTGAGAAACCGCATTTTTATTTTCCGCAAATTCGATAAATAATAACTTTATACAAAACGTCCGACAAAATCATCTCCGCTTAGAATGTAAACAAACCGGCGAAATGATAGGAGCGATTTGTGAAAAATGCGACAATAATAATTCTTGAAAAGTAAAAAAAAAAGTGTTCCATATTTTGTTGCTTTTTTGTATTTTGGGGGGTTTTTGTTTTCAAGTAGTTTTTTTTTATTTCATCCTCGGTTGGTTCAGCAACACGCGCCGCCATTTTTTTTTTTTTTTCTCCTCACGGTACACTGTAAAACATTTCAGCCTTGTTTAGTTATGTCCGCTTACTTTTTAACTCAATGAGCTCCGAAAAGTGTTTTAATTTGAACGAATCTGTGCAAGTTTTCAAAGGTTAGACTTGAATTACTTAGTTGTCTTGACTAATTGAGACTTTTTCTGAGTTGAAACAAAGATAATCGTCCAATTGAGTTGAGTTAACTTGCATTTTCAAGGCAGCAGGTGAACTTGCATTTCCAAGTTAAACCAATTTGAAATGTTTTACAGTGTATATGAGCTGATATCCTAATAGTAGAGTAGCCAATCAGAGCGCGCGATTGCTCGTATCCAGTGAATGTGGATAGAATAATTGTTTATACATTTTGTCACAGCCATTATTAAATGTCTTTGTAATCTTACTTTACCTTATATTTGAATGTATTTGTCGTAGAAGAGTTTTGATGTTTAGGGAAGGCTTTAGATGATAGTAAGATACGAAAAAATAACAATTTTCAGCCTATAAGGCTTAGGAAATAATCAAAATCTCATGCAAAATAATTTTGGGAAATAATAACTGAAAAATATTCAAAATCATATTGAGAAAAATACAGCAAACCCCCTATGAGTGTGTTCTGGAGTCTACCTAAGGCTTGTATAAACACTTTCCTGGTCTTGCTTCATTCCTTAGACTACTATATAATTAATTTTTTTTTCCTTTAACATAAAAATGTACAGTAGCAGCTAGTGGCCTGCTAATTTGGAATCATGTCTGGTGAAACATTTATATTTATATTTGTGTTCGTCTGCAGCTGAGCGCTTAATGTGCAGCTAGTTTTTGTGACAAGACTAAAACTAGTCTGCAAATGTCTACTAATATGACTGTTGATACCTCTTTAATATCTTTAACCTCTTTAATGTTGATATTCATCGACATGCTTAACGAATAAGAATACAATACGCCTTGATTTGTGTAGTGATTTTAATAATAGACATTGTCACAAAGCAGCTTTACAAATGGAGCTTTAGATCCATATTAAGCAAACCAGAGGTGACAGTGAAAGTAAAAACTCCCTAAAATGGCATACGGAAGAAATATTGAGAGGATTCTTCCTCTTTTGGGTGACACTGGAGAGTGGCGTTTTAAATCATTACTCTTCTACAGCTTTATACAGTAAAGTCAAAGAGTCCTAAGTGTCTTGAAAGCGTATTGTGAATAAGAGTCCTGGGATGAGCACAGAACAGTCTTTATGATTTCAGCAGCAGTTGTAATAATAATAATACAAACAGTCATGTTCTTATCCATCAGGTTATTTTGTGGGATTTGGATATGTACAGTAAAGTCAGAAATAATAATCAAACATATGGTTGAGGGAAAAATGAACAAACAGGAACATATTTCACTAGTAATATACGGTGTGTGTGTGTGTGTGTGCGGGCGCTAGCACGCACGTGTGCTATTCCCAGTGTTAGGGCTTCCCTCTATCCTACTCGTATATTACCATTCATCAGGATGCAGTCTTCATCAGTATGTGTTCAAGGCCTTTATACTTCCTAACTTAGCTCCATTATTCTCAGTGTTGATGATGGCCCGAGAAAGAATTGCATGTCAGTGTGAGTGATTGAGTTTGAACTGAGCTGCAGTATACACTTTGCATAAAGCAATGGCTCAAATTACACTTAGGATTGAAAACGGAGCGTGCGAACGTCCCCCGAGAGCTTCTGGCACAGAAATAAAATATAAGCCTCAATCTTTCATCAGTCTCTTGCTTTTCTCCTCCTCGTCTCTGCATCCCTGCCACATTTCTATTCTTTTTAATGTTTTTTTTTTATCAATTCTCTGCTACATTCTTATGTTGTGGTTTGCAAAGTGGTGTTTGTACATCTTTAGTAGTTGAAGAATGTCCTTTTTCTAGCCTGCTGCAAAGAATAAGGGTGTTCACCAGGAAAATCTTACTACTTCAGAGGCAGTGGTGCAAAATGGACACTGTCCACATAATTCTGGACTAAAGACAATAGGTCTGTGTGTTTTCATGTCAGTGAGACGACAGGGGCAGGAGAGGTCTTTCTGTTAAACACAGGGGGATAGAGCTGGAAGTTTGATCAGGGCAGCAGTTGGTGCTAAAATGGAATAACTCTGGGATCCAAATATGTGACCGAGCATGTTGAATATGAAACTTTATTAATACTGTAGTTATACATACAGTGCTCAGCGTAAATGAGTCCACCCCCTTTGAAAAGTAACATTTTAAAGAATATCTCAATGAACGCAAACAATTTCCAAAATGTTGACAAGACAAAGTTTAATAGAACATCTGTTTAACTTATAACGTGAAAGTAAGGTCTCATCTCATCTCATTATCTCTAGCCGCTTTATCCTGTTCTACAGGGTCGCAGGCAAGCTGGAGCCTATCCCAGCTGACTACGGGCGAAAGGCGGGGTACACCCTGGACAAGTCGCCAGGTCATCACAGGGCTGACACATAGACACAGACAACCATTCACACTCCCATTCACACCTACGGTCAATTTAGAGTCACCAGTTAACCTAACCTGCATGTCTTTGGACTGTGGGGGAAACCGGAGCACCCGGAGGAAACCCACGCGGACACGGGGAGAACATGCAAACTCCGCACAGAAAGGCCCTCACCGGCCACGGGGCTCAAACCCGGACCTTCTTGCTATGAGGCGACAGCGCTAACCACTACACCACCGTGCCGCCCTGAAAGTAAGGTTAATATAAACTTAGATTACACATTTTTCAGTTTTACTCAAATTAGGGTGGTGCAAAAATGAGTACACCCCACAACAAAAACTACTACATCTAGTACTTTGTATTAGTCTGGCTAACGCGACTTCAAAGCTCTGCGAGCATTTGGTCTGGCAAAGATATTAAGCCCAACCGTTTCCCAAAGGCGTGGTTGACCCGCCTCCCTGAAATGCCTCAGTTTGTTACTGGTCGAAGCCAGAAAAGGCTGTGACGAAGCTTAAACCAATCACATCACTCTTTCCTCTGACGTATGTGATGCGACGGAAACTGCTTGAGTAACAGGAAGAAGATAAATACCTCCAGGGCTGCTCTTTGCTCCATTTTCAATGGGAACTTCCCGTTGAATGCTTTCAATACAGCATCTACCGCTGTGTCAAAGGCTTGCCGCTGCTCCATGTTCGTAATGTTTCTAGTGAATGAAGCGCTTCCGGCATAGATTCTGTAAACAATCTATGGCTTCCGGTCGCAGTTCTACTACGTCAGTGCCTTGAACACGCCTCTACCCAGGGCCGTTGGAGATGCTCAAAGTTGATTGGCTCCCGATTTTTCGGGAGCTTGGAAGAGCTGGAGATAGCTTGCCTTGCCAGACTAAGCTCGCAACAGGCCCTCGTGTTGCGTCACACTTAGGATGGGCGGGCCCAGGCTAACTTTGTATGGCCTCCATGAATTTTAGTGACAGCACCAAGTCTTCTAGGCATGGAATGAACAAGTTGGCGACATTTTGCAACATCAATCTTTTTCCATTCTTCAACAACGACCTCTTTTAGTGACTGGATGCTGGATGGAGAGTGATGCTCAACTTGTCTCTTCAGAATTCCCCAAAGAAAAAAAAATTTTACACCACAAAGGTGAAGGCTACAAGAAGATCAGCAAAGCTTTACTTATCAGTCAGAATACTGTAGCAAAAGTGGTACAAAAATTTAAGAAAGATGGAACTGCAACCATCTCACAGAGACGTCCAGGTCGTCCACGGAAGTTAACACCTCGACAGGAGCGTCTTCTGATGAGAAGGGCTGAAGAAAATCGGCATGCAAGTTCACTGCAGTTACGGTGGGGCAAAAAAGTATTGTCAGCCACCAATTGTGCAAGTTCTCCCACTTAAAAAGATGAGAGAGGCCTGTAATTTTCATCATAGGTACACTTCAACTATGAGAGACAGAATGGGGGGAAAGAATCCAGGAAACCACATTGTAGGATTTTTAATGAATTAATTGGTAAATTCCTCTGTAAAATAAGTATTTAGTTACCTACAAACAAGCAAGATTTCTGGCTCTCACAGCCCTCTAACAACTTCTTTAAGAGGCTCCTCTGTCCTCCACTCATTACCTGTATTAATGGCACCTGTTTGAACTCGTTACCAGTATAAAAGACACCTGTCCACAATCTCAAACAGTCACACTCCAAACTCCACTATGGTCAAGACCAAAGAGCTGTCAAAGGACACCAGAAACAAAACTGTAGACCTGCACCAGGCTGAGAAGACTGAATCTGCAGTAGGTAAGCAGCTTGGTGTGAAGAAATCAACTGTGGGAGCAATTATTAGAAAATGGAAGACATACAAGACCAGTGATAATCTCCCTTGATCTGGGGCTCCACGCAAGATCTCACCCCGTGGGGTCAAAATGATCACAAGAACGGTGAGCAAAAATCCCAGAACCACACGGGGGGACCTAGTGAATGACCTGCAGAGAGCTGGGACCAAAGTAACAAAGGCTACCATCAGTAACACACTACGCTGCCAGGGACTCAAATCCTGCAGTGCCAGACGTGTCCCCCTGCTTAAGCCAGTACATGTCCAGGCCCGTCTGAAGTTTGCTAGAGAGCATTTGGATGATCCAGAAGAGCCAGAAGAGGATTGGGAGAATGTCATATGGTCAGATGAAACCAAAATAGAACTTTTTGGTAAAAACTCAACTTGTCGTGTTTGGAGGAGAAAGAATGCTGAGTTGCATCCAAAGAACACCATACCTACTGTGAAGCATGGGGGTGGAAACATCATGCTTTGGGGCTGTTTTTCTGCAAAGGGACCAGGACGACTGAGCCGTGTAAAGGAAAGAATGAATGGGGCCATGTATCGTGAGATTTTGAGTGAAAACCTCCTTCCATCAGCAAGAGCATTGAAGATGAAACGTGGCTGGGTCTTTCAGCATGACAATGATCCCAAACACACGGCCCGGGCAACGAAGGAGTGGCTTCGTAAGAAGCATTTCAAGATCCTGGAGTGGCCTAGCCAGTCTCCAGATCTCAACCCCATAGAAAATCTTTGGAGGGAGTTGAAAGTCCGTGTTGCCCAGCGACAGCCCCAAAACATCACTGCTCTCGAGGAGATCTGCATGGAGGAATGGGCCAAAATACCAGCAACAGTGTGTGAAAACCTTGTGAAGACTTACAGAAAACGTTTGACCTTTGTCATTGCCAACAAAGGGTATATAACAAAGTATTGAGATGAACTTTTGTTATTGACCAAATACTTATTTTCTACCATAATTTGCAAATAAATTCTTTAAAAATCAGACAATGTGATTTTCTGTATTTTTTTTTTTCTCATTTTGTCTCTCATAGTTGAAGTGTACCTATGATGAAAATTACAGGCCTCTTTCATCTTTTTAAGTGGGAGAACTTGCACAATTGGTGACTGACTAAATACTTTTTTGCCCCACTGTATCTAAAGAAGTAGAAAGCCAAACTGTAGTGACTATTTCCCGTGACACAATACGGCGTACACTGCAGAGGAATGGCATGCATGGAAAGAAGCCTCTCCTAAAGCCCAGGCATAAAAAAGCCTGCCTAGAGTTTGCCAGAGCCCATGCTGACAAAGATGACTACTGGGACTCTATACTCTGGAGTGATGAGACCAAGATAAATGTTTTTGGAACTGATGGCTTCAAAACTGTATGGTGTCGCAGAAGTGAGGAATACAAAGAAAAATGCCTGGTGCCTACAGTGAAACATGGTGGTGGCATTGTCCTTATGTGGGGCTGCATGAGTGCTGCTGGTGTCGGGGAGCTGCATTTCATTGATGGCATCATGAATTCACAGATGTATTGCTCTATACTGAAAGAGAAGATGCTGCCATCACTCCGTGCCCTTGGTCATCATGCACTTTTCCAACATGACTAAACACACATCTAAGGCCACTGTTGGATTTCTGAAGAAGAACAGGGTGAAAATGATTCAGTGGCCAAGTACGTCTCCTGATCTGAACCCAATCGAACACCTATGGGGAATTCTGAAGAGACAAGTTGAGCATCACTCTCCATCCAGCATCCAGTCACTAAAAGAGGTCGTTGTTGAAGAATGGAAAAAGACTGATGTTGCAAAATGTCGCCAACTTGTTCATTCCATGCCTAGAAGACTTGGTGCTGTCATTAAAAATCATGAAGGCCATACAAAGTACTAGATGTAGTAGTTTTTGTTGTGGGGTGTACTCATTTTTGCACCACCCTAATTTGAGTAAAACTGAAAAATGTGTAATCTAAGTTTATATTATTAGCCTTACTTTCACGTTATAAGTTAAACAGATGTTATATTAAACTTTGTCTTGTCAACATTTTGGAAATTGTTTGTGTTCAATGAGATATTGTTTAAAATGTTACTTTTCAAAGGGGGTGCACTCATTTACGCTGAGCGCTGTACATAGTATACTGTATATAGTGTTCTGTGTGTCTCATATATATATATGGCACACACACACAGGGTGTTTCAAAAAAATTGATATTATTTGAGATGTAAATATCCCAGAAACTACATAGTCCAGGCAAATGAAACTGAACAGGCTTAATGTTGAGCAATATAAGACTTATTCCTCCAAATCTGAATGAGAAATTCAAAGGTATGTGGATTCCATGAACAATTTCACAAATTTTCAATATTTGCGATCGCGCTCGACCGTCTCTTCCGATGCTGGTGGTCGTCCAGATCCTTTTGCCCTGCTGCACAGACAGCCTTCTTCCTCTTTGAACTTTTTGTGCCATGTCCAAATCTGCATTGCAGTTGGTGCATTTTTAGAGAATTCTCTCATAAATGCACGCTGCACAGTCTTGTTCAACTGTGTTCGAGCGTACTCTAACACACAAAACGCCTTTTCTTTTCCAGTGAATGGCATTTCTATACCTAAAAACAAAAAAATATTAAACATAAAATTTTGACCTGTTTCCACACATGCTGTTAAAATTGGAGGTCAATTGAACAAGAACTGGCAAAGTTATTAGATTGTGAAATGATATCAAATTTTTTGAAGCACCGTGTGTGTGTGTGTGTGTGTGTGTGTGTATATATATATATATATATATATAGAGAGAGAGAGAGAGGGCGGCACGGTGGTGTAGTGGTTAGCGCTGTCGCCTCACAGCAAGAAGGTCCTGGGTTCGGCGAGGACCTTTCTGTGTGGAGTTTGCATGTTCTCCCCGTGTCCGCGTGGGTTTCCTCCGGGTGCTCCGGTTTCCCCCACAGTCCAAAGACATGCAGGTTAGGTTAACTGGTGACTCTAAATTGACCGTAGGTGTGAATGTGAGTGTGAATGGTTGTCTGTGTCTATGTGTCAGCCCTGTGATGACCTGGCGACTTGTCCAGGGTGTACCCCGCCTTTCGCCCGTAGTCAGCTGGGATAGGCTCCAGCTTGCCTGTGACCCTGTAGAAGGATAAAGCGGCTTGAGATAATGAGATGAGAATGAGATATATATATATATATATATATATATATATATATATATATATATATTTTCTATCCACATTCACTGGCTATGAGAAAAACAAAATGGCGGTGCGTGCTGCTGAACCAACCGAGGACAAAATAAAAACTCTCCTCAAAAACAAAACGGCCAAAAATACCAAAAAGCAACAAAATATGGAATAAAAATATTTGATGGTAAAAACTGTTTTTTTCCAAGAATTATTATTATAGCATTTTTCACAAATTGCTCCTGTCATTTCGCCGGTTTGTTTACATTCTAAGCGGAAATTATTTTGTTGGAGGTTTTGTATAAAGTTTTTATTTATCGAATTTGCAAAAAATAACAAAAAAATGCTCTGTTTCTCAAAATCCAGTAAATGTGGATATAATAAAAGTTATTAAATATTTATACTACTAATATTTAAGTACTAATTCAAGTACTAATATTTAAACTATCAAGTAGTTTCTTCAGTACAACGGAACAGTAAAATCCCAGTACTGAGGTGGTGGTGATATTATTTTTGCTGAAATAAAGGATGTAAGTTAGCTACTGCCAAAGCTACAGGGTAGTGTCGCAGGTAACACTGCTGCCTCACAGTGTGGAGTTTCACATGTTTGCCCCATATAAATGTGGGTTTCCTCTGGGTTCGCTGGTTTCTTCCCACCTTCCAAAAACATGTAGGTAGGTGAACTGGCTACTATGTTTCCCCTTTGTATTTGTGTGTTGTTTGTTTCCCACCTCACACCCAGTGTTCCAAGGATAGGCTCCGCATCCAGGAGAAAATGGTTACTGAAAATTAATGAATAAAAGTGTGAATGTGAAATGTATATCAATATAAAGTATTATTGTATATACAGGACACTCTTTCAATGGAATAAAAACATGTATTCTATTCCCTTCTAGCGGGTTTCATTCATTTGGTTTGAGAGCATGCAATAATGTTAGCATATCGCTTATCCTATCTGCATTATGTCACTCTACCCAATCGACAATGAGCATTGAATATGGTTTGCAATATTGCATGGTTGTCAAGACAACATGAAGTCACACATCGGAGCTGATGCAAATATTCAACAAGAGAGTTTTCTGCTACGCATGAAAGACACGTTGAACATCCGAAAGACTACCAAAACTTCATTAGGTATTCTTCATGCATATGTACAAGAGAAAAACATACCAGTGGATATTAAAAAAACTGGAAAAGAGACACATCGGAGACCTAAAACTTCTACGCTAGCAAGCGACTGTGACACTTTGTAAACAAACATGGCCGCCAAGTTTACTTCATTAAATATGGAAGATTTTGAGACAATTTTGAAAGAGAAAGACGTGTTAAACACCCAAAAGGAATGTGTATGTATAATAATAATAATAATAATATTGGCTGGCTTTTTTTCATGGTATATCAGATATATTCCATTCAGCTACTCGTCTTTGACTCGTTCAATATCATGCTTGCTGAATGGGAATATATCTGATATACCACTCAAAACCAGCCAATATTATTTAAATATTTGCCACATTATCTTACAACCCCGATTCCAAAAAAGTTGGGACAAAGTACAAATTGTAAATAAAAACGGAATGCAATGATGTGGAAGTTTCAAAATTCCATATTTTATTCACAATAGAACATAGATGACATATCAAATGTTTAAACTGAGAAAATCTATCATTTAAAGAGAAAAATTAGGTGATTTTAAATTTCATGACAACAACACATCTCAAAAAAGTTGGGACAAGGCCATGTTTACCACTGTGAGACATCCCCTTTTCTCTTTACAACAGTCTGTAAACGTCTGGGGACTGAGGAGACAAGTTGCTCAAGTTTAGGGATAGGAATGTTAACCCATTCTTGTCAAATGTAGGATTCTAGTTGCTCAACTGTCTTAGGTCTTTTTTGTCGTGTCTTCCGTTTTATGATGCGCCAAATGTTTTCTATGGGTGAAAGATCTGGACTGCAGGCTGGCCAGTTCAGTACCCAGACCCTTCTTCTACGCAGCCATGATGCTGTAATTGATGCAGTATGTGGTTTGGCATCGTCATGTTGGACAATGCAAGGTCTTCCCTGAAAGAGACGTCGTCTGGATGGGAGCATATGCTGCTCTAGAACCTGGATATACCTTTCAGCATTGATGGTGTCTTTCCAGATGTGTAAGCTGCCCATGCCACATGCACTAATGCAACCCCATACCATCAGAGATGCAGGCTTCTGAACTGAGCGCTGATAACAACTTGGGTCGTCCTTCTCCTCTTTAGTCTGAATGACACGGCGTCCCTGATTTCCATAAAGAACTTCAAATTTTGATTCGTCTGACCACAGAACAGTTTTCCACTTTGCCACAGTCCATTTTAAATGAGCCTTGGCCCAGAGAAGACGTCTGCGCTTCTGGATCATGTTTAGATACGGCTTCTTCTTTGAACTATAGAGTTTTAGCTGGCAACGGCGGATGGCACGGTGAATTGTGTTCACAGATAATGTTCTCTGGAAATATTCCTGAGCCCATTTTGTGATTTCCAATACAGAAGCATGCCTGTATGTGATGCAGTGCCGTCTAAGGGCCCGAAGATCACGGGCACCCAGTATGGTTTTCCGGCCTTGACCCTTATGCACAGAGATTCTTCCAGATTCTCTGAATCTTTTGATGATATTATGCACTGTAGATGATATGTTCAAACTCTTTGCAATTTTACACTGTCGAACTCCTTTCTGATATTGCTCCACTATTTGTCGGCGCAGAATTAGGGGGATTGGTGATCCTCTTCCCATCTTTACTTCTGAGAGCCGCTGCCACTCCAAGATGCTCTTTTTATACCCAGTCATGTTAATGACCTATTGCCAATTGACCTAATGAGTTGCAGTTTGGTCCTCCAGCTGTTCCTTTTTTGTACCTTTAACTTTTCCAGTCTCTTATTGCCCCTGTCCCAACTTTTTTGAGATGTGTTGCTGTCATGAAATTTCAAATGAGCCAATATTTGGCATGAAATTTCAAAATGTCTCACTTTCGACATTTGATATGTTGTCTATGTTCTACTGTGAATACAATATCAGTTTTTGAGATTTGTAAATTATTGCATTCCGTTTTTATTTACAATTTGTACTTTGTCCCAACTTTTTTGGAATCGGGGTTGTAGAAAAGGGTAAAGATGATCTCATATCCACATGCATAATAATTTAATTAAAATTAAGATTTTTACTAACAGTAAAAAAAAAAGGAAAATCACAGAACTTCAACACTTGACAGAAGGATAAAAAAATACGAAAGCATGAAAAATATATATATTCTCAAACAATACCATGGAAAACCAGTTTAAGCAATATTAGGAACTCCTCGTTAAAATGTATTCGAAGGGGTTTTAGTCTAAATGAGTGAAGTAAACTGATGGGATAAAAAATGCTTAGAATTCATTTGATAGAGCACAATGAAAAAGGGCATATATTCAACAAAATGCAACACGTCAATTAAAAAAACACTCACCTAGCTGAAGTCATGCATACACAAACGTCTAACACACCTCATTTTCAGTCCACACCTCCAAATATTTTTGTGCTGCATACAGCTTTATATGAGGCATGTTAAAAGCTTGTAGGAAAGCATTTTTTTAAATGAGTATGTATTACTTTCTCTTGCAATACAATGTTCCTTACCATTAAAACCATTAATATAAGTACTGTCTGTTCTGCTCTGTAATGTATTAAGCAGATAGGAACATGTGCCCAGATGGAGAGGAGCAGAAGCACAGAGATGCTTCAACACACTGCTGGAGCAGAAATGTTGAGGATCGCTCAGGGCTCAATGCTCAGGATGGACCTGACCTTTTCTGCATGTCAGCCAAAGGTTAGAAATCTCCACTGGCCTTAAAGGAAAGCCACATGTTTGCCGTTACGCTGGAGATCCTCCTAACTGCAGCAAGCAGGAATCTCGGGATGATCCCATGAGAGACCGCATGACATTCTTGTGTGCATACAAACCCTGTTTCTTGCTCTGTTTCTCTCCTGCACTTTCACTCAATGAAGTTGACATTTCTGAATAATATACAGTAAAATACCTACATTTACAGTGGTTTCAGTATGAGCAACAATTAAATAACTCAAGTATTACTGCATAGATTACAAAAGCACATACCTGTCTATAGAAAGGTGACAAATTAACCTTTTAAAGCATATACGCAGAACCACGGCCTCACTTTCGTTTATAAATGCCTTGAGACCTCAAGAATGGCACAGGAATAGTTTTAAGTGCTAACAATAAATCTAATATAGTAATTTTTACGATTAAAGTGATTTATATAGGTAGCGGTCTGAGTGAATGACCTTGAAGTCCATAACGTCACAGCAGGAACTCTATCGGTCTCATCGCCATTTCCGCTATACTAAAACACAGAGCTGACTGCAACTCCGATCCTCCATTTTGAGCTAATTTAGCGCCATGCCACATAGATGTGTTTTTGGCCGTTGCAGCAACACGACAGAAGGTGGATTTATGTTGCATTCATGGCCCAAGAATGTTCAAACTGCAAAAATTTGGACGCGTTTTGCGAGAAGTTCACGGGCACATTGGGCGCCTACAAAGTGGTCTCTCCTCTGCTCTGCACATTTTACTGAAGACTCGTATGAAACCTCTGATCTGTTGAGGAGCGTTGGCGATAAGCCCGTACTGAAAGAGGGTGCAGTATCAACAATTAAAGAAAACTACAAGAAAAAGAAAGTATTTATTTTATTTATTTAAAAGGAAAGTGAGTTCAGTTACACCACAGCGTGAGCCAAGGGTTGTTGGTAAAACCCAGGACGGAACGGGACAGGACATATCGCTCAGGCAGTGACCTCCCTGCGGTTGTTGCTAAAACCAGTGACATCCCGTCCCGTCCCGGGTTTTAGTAATTGCCTGAGCTGAGCAGTAATGGCGGAGTACTCAGTATGGAGAAAATGGAGAATGAGTGGACCAGCCATCTGATTTCTGCGCTGGATATTGCTGCCATCTCGCCCTTACGTGGAAGACACAAATGGACGGAGAACTGAACAAACAACTGAACGTCAGATTGTTTCAAAACAATCGGCCACAAGATCGGCCTTCAAGAAGCGAGAACACAGATGGGTAAGCTCCGACTCTCATTTGGATTAAAAAAAGCAACAAAAACAACACGTTGTTTACCTGCATTTAGATTAATACATGTAACTTGTATTGTGTGTTTAAGTTACCGGTATAAGATTATTTAATTTGCTTCAGAATGTGATTGTCTCAGTTCATCTGATTATTTAATTAGCCTTTTACGTTTTATCAGTGAAAATGCATGCATGTACATGTATGTTGCATAAGTTATAACACCTATCCTGTTTTAATGAGAGTCAACCCACAATCAGTGAAGTCAAATCAGTCTTAGTTGAGCAAGTTGGTAACGGGATTTCTTACTTTCACCATACATTTTTGTTTATATGACTTTGGTCTGTAGCTGTCAAAGGCCTCGGCCTTAAAACCGGTTACCGCTGTGACGTCACGCGCTCAGGGCTGGCTGGCTCAGCGGGGCAGCTCGAATGCCAACTTTGCTGTCGATTTTAACTCTCAAAAAAATATATAGATTTTTAAATTCCCATTTATGCAGCATACAAGAATCAAGGATGGAGATACTATCCACTCAGAAATGTATTTAAAAATAAAGGTTCTCCTTTAAGCCCTAGGGTGCTGGGAGGTGTGGCTCGCCTGGACAGACACACCGAAAATTAATCAAAAATAGTGCCACAATTATCAGGTCAATATACATTATTTTGTTCTGTATGGATATGTAAGAACTCAGAGAATATATTTCCATGATAGCAATGGGTCCATGGACAGAGATGCCACTTTAATCATTCAGCAACAGTGTGACTACAGGTGGACCAAAAAAAAAAACACTGAAATACCATAAAGTATGTACAGTGGTGCTTGAAAGTTTGTGAACCCTTTAGAATTTTCTATATTTCTGCATAAATATGACCTAAAACGTCATTAGATTTGCACACAAGTCCTAAAAGTAGATAAAGAGAACCCAGTTAAACAAATGAGACAAAAATATTATACCTGGTCATTTATTTATTGAGGAAAATGATCCAATATTACATATCTGTGAGTGGCAAAAGTATGTGAACCTTTGCTTTCAGTATCTGGTGTGATCCCCTTGTGCAGCAATAACTGCAACTAAACGTTTCCAGGAACTGTTGATCAGTCCTGCACACCAGCTTGGAGGAATTTTAGCCCATTCCTCCGTACAGAACAACTTCAGCTCTGGGATGTTGGTGGGTTTCCTCACATGAACTGCTCGCTTCAGGTCCTTCCACAACATTTCCATTGGATTAAGGTTCGGACTTTGACATGGCCATTCCAAAACATTAACTTTATTCTTCTTTAACCATTCTTTGGTGGAATGACTTGTGTGCTTAGGGTCATTGTCTTGCTACATGACCCAGCTTCTCTTGAGAGTCAGTTCATGGACAGATGTCCTGACATTTTCCTTTAGAATTCAGTGGTATAATTCAGAATTCATTGTTCCATCAATGATGGCAAGCCGTCCTGGCCCAGATACAGCAAAACAGGCCCAAACCATGATACTACCACCACCATGTTTCACAGATGGGATAAGGTTCTCATGCTGGAATGCAGTGTTTTCCTTTCTCCAAACATAACGCTTCTCATTTAAACCAAAAAGTTCTATTTTGGTCTCATCTGTCCACAAAATATTTTTCCAATAGCCTTCTGGCTTGTCCACGTGATCTTTAGCAAACTGCAGATGAGCAGCAATGTTCTTTTTGGAGAGCAATGGTTTTCTCCTTGCAACCCTGCCATGCACACCATTGTTGTTCAGTGTTCTCCTGATGGTGGACTCATGAACATTAACATTAGCCAATGTGAGAGAGGCCTTCAGTTGCTTATAAGTTACTCTGGAGTCCTTTGTGACCTTGCCGACTATTACAAGCCTTGCTCTTGAAGTGATATTTGTTGGTCGACCACTCCTGGGGAGGGTATCAATGGTCTTGAATTTCCTCCATTTGTACACAATCTGTCTGACTGTGGATTGGTGGAGTCCAAACTCTTTAGAGATGGTTTTGTAACATTTTCCAGCCTGATGAGCATCAACAACGCTTTTTCTGAGGTCCTCAGAAATCTCCTTTGTTTGTGCCATGATACACTTCCATAAACATGTGTTGTGAAGATCAGACTTTGATAGATCCCTGTTCTTTAAATACACCAAGGTGCCCACTCACGCTTGATTGTCATCCCATTGATTGAAAACACCTGACTCTAATTTCACCTTCAAATTAACTGCTAATCCTAGAGGTTCACATACTTTTGCCACTCACAGATATGTAATATTGGAACATTTTCCTCAATAAATAAATGACCAAGTATAATATTTTTGTCTCATTTGTTTAACTGGGTTCTCTTTATCTACTTTTAGGACTTGTGTGAAAATCTGATGTTGTTTTAGGTCATATTTATGCAGAAATATAGAAAATTCTAAAGGGTTCACAAACTTTCAAGCACCACTGTACATACATACTACCAAATTTTAGGAAGTACTGAACTTATCAAAAACAGCATTTTTAACCCTCTGGGGTCTGACGGTATTTTCTGGTACTCTAACGATTTTGTCATGCTCTGATTTTGTTGTCAGTTTCAACAAATCTAAGCAGTATTTTCAAAGTCATATGACTTTTTTGTATTCAGCACAAGTTCAGCTACAATAATATCTCTGTAGTCTGTATGTCATGATTGCACTTTTAAAAAAATAATAGATAAATGAAGATGTTATAAAAAGCAGGTTTAGAATTGTGTTAGAATATGTGAAAAAACATGACCTTACCCATAGTGAAGAACCGTTTTGGTCACTTGAGGTGATTCTGTTCAGTCTTAAGACTGTATCAAGCACAAAAACTTAAATCTGCGTCATTGATTTGGACAATTACAGTTAGGTCCATAAATATTTGGACAGAGACAACATTTTTCTAATGTTGGTTCTGTACATTACCACAATGAATTTTGAACAAAACAATTCAGATGCAGTTGAAGTTCAGACTTTCAGCTTTAATTCAGTGGGTTGAACAAAATGATTGCATAAAAATGTGAGGAACTAAAGCATTTTTAAAACACAATCCCTTCATTTCAGGGGCTCAAAAGTAATTGGACAAATTAAATAATTGTAAATAAAATGTTCATTTCTAATACTTGGTTGAAAACCCTTTGTTGGCAATGACTGCCTGAAGTCTTGAACTCATGGACATCACCAGACGCTGTGTTTCCTCCTTTTTAATGCTCTGCCAGGCCTTTACTGCAGCGGTTTTCAGTTGCTGTTTGTTTGTGGGCCTTTCTGTCTGAAGTTTAGTCTTTAACAAGTGAAATGCATGCTCAATTGGGTTGAGATCGGGTGACTGACTTGGCCATTCAAGAATATTCCACTTCTTTGCTTTAATAAACTCCTGGGTTGCTTTGGCTTTATGTTTTGGGTCATTGTCCATCTGTATTATGAAACGCCGACCAATCAGTTTGGCTGGATTTGAGCACACAGTATGTCTCTGAATACCTCAGAATTCATCCGGCTGCTTCTGTCCTGTGTCACATCATCAATAAACACTAGTGACCCAGTGCCACTGGCAGCTATGCATGCCCAAGCCATCACACTGCCTCCGCCGTGTTTTACAGATGATGTGGTATGCTTTGGATCATGAGCTGTACCACGCCTTCGCCATACTTTTTTCTTTCCATCATTCTGGTAGAGGTTGATCTTGGTTTCATCTGTCCAAAGAATGTTCTTCCAGAACTGTGCTGGCTTTTTTAGATGTTTTTTTAGCAAAGTCCAATCTAGCCTTTTTATTCTTGAGGCTTATGAGTGGCTTGCACCGTGCAGTGAACCCTCTGTATTTACTTTCATGCAGTCTTCTCTTTATGGTAGATTTGGATATTGATATGCCTACCTCCTGGAGAGTGTTGTTCACTTGGTTGGCTGTTGTGAAGGGGTTTCTCTTCACCATGGAAATTATTCTGCGATCATCCACCACTGTTGTCTTCTGTGAGTGTCCAGGTCTTTTTGCATTGATGAGTTCACCAGTGCTTTCTTTCTTTCTCAGGATGTACCAGACTGTAGATCTTGCCACTCCTAATATTGTAGCAATTTCTCGGATGGTTTTTTCTGTTTTCGCAGCTTAAGGATGGCTTGTTTCACCTGCATGGAGAGCTCCTTTGACCGCATGTTTTCTTCACAGCAAAATCTTCCAAATGCAAGCACCACACCTCAAATCAACTCCAGGCCTTTTATCTGCTTAATTGAGAATGACATAACGAAGGAATTGACCACACCTGCCCATGAAGTAGCCTTTGAGTCAATTGTCCAATTACTTTTGGTCCCTTTAAAAACAGGGTGGCACATGTTAAGGAAACAGGTAAAAAAACAAAATTTGTGTCAGTGTCCAAATATATATGGACCTAACTGTAACTGGCCATCAAAAAATTATGTCCTATTGTTTTGGGATAAAGTGTTGACAGTCGGAGGGGTATTCAGTGAGAAGAGTAAAAAATTCAATTCCATTCAATGAAAAGAGTGAAAAACCCTCCCACTGCCAACTCTTAAACCAGTCAGGTCAAGTGGACAAAACAGTTCATCACAATGGGTAAGGTAGTGTTTTTTTTCACACATTCCAACACAGTTCTAAAAGTGCTTTTAACAACAGCTTCATTTATCTGGTACAGTATTTGACTTTATTTTGGTATTTGACTGTTCAGTGTGTCTTGAAATGAACTCTTTTACTGTTTTACTCAGTTCAGAGCCACAATCACCTCTGTTATACAATTACTCTGTAATTTTGCTCCCACTCCAACTCCAAATTTTACTCTCTAAACTCAAAATAGTTAACTATTTTTTGAGGAAAATAATTTTAACTCTGGAAAAACTGCTCAGTCATTTTTCCTGTGTATGCACTACAGTGCACGCATATCAACCGATCTGCTCATAATAAATAGAAGAAATATTTACACTTACTCGAGTTGATCTTCGGCTGGATCAAGTCAAAGTAAAAAAATTAAAAAATAAAGGCACTGTTCATCAACAGTGTTGCAGTTCTCAAGATTGAATTGAATCGCTGTCCTGAATCATGAATTGAATCGCTGTCCTGAATCATCCAAAGCGCATAAAATCTGCGTAGCCATCTAGCAACAAGTTTTACCTCCAAATAGCCTAAACTTTGGCTGACAGATTTTGTCCAGTTTACAGTGGGCGTTCCCACAGTGAAAGAGAAACCAATCGAAACTGAAAGAGTGAAAGTGATTATCATGCTGTTACCATGTGAATAGTCTTTTATTAATGTGTAAGTGTGCGCTCAGCACTCCGTCTCCGGTGTGACTGAGTAAGGTGACAAGTTTTATGTTTCATCTAATTTATTTAATTTAAAAAATACAATATTATTTGGCAGCGGGCACATAGGAAAGTGTAAAGTATAAAGTTTCTGTCAATATGTTTATCATGCTTGTATGATGAAAAACACGCAAAGATATTTATCTAAATACATGACCTACTCATTCTAAACCTGCCGAGCTTTGCCAGCAAAGCTCTTGACCCCAGAGGGTTAAACTTTTTACCAGAAGTCAGTTATAGTAGCGTTCTATTGGACCCAGTACCGGATCTGTTGGGTTTAAGAAATTAAAGGGGAAAAAAATCTTCCAAAGTGTCTTGGTAAGGTGATGAGCCAATACACACTCCCAGAACAAGTTTAGTGCACCTTGGAATGGATTCTACAAGTATTTGAAACTGTACTGGAGACATGAACACCATTCTTCCAATAAATATTCTCTCAAATGCTGTTTTGATGATATTGGTAGAGAGTGCTATGTAACATCTCACTCCAAAATCTCTCCTAGGTGTTCAATTGGCTGCGATCTGGTGACTGCGAAGGCCAAGATTTGATTGATATCATTTTCATCCTCAATAACCCGTTCTCTTGTGCCCTGTGGTTGGAGCCAGGATCATCCTGGAAAAGACCACTCCTATTATTTCAGAAATTTCATCACAAAATCAAGGTGACCAGTCAGAATAACTTTGCCTGTATAGTACTGTATGTAGGCATGAAGTTGCAAGCTTATTATTATTAGTTATAGGGATCTAATGACTAACAGACAACTCAGTGTCTCTACTATTGGAGCATGCATTTTATAAATACACGATCTGCTCCACGCTGCTTTCTTTAACCATTAAAAGGTGAAAATGCACAGAGCCGGGCATATATTGTCATTGTAAATTTGACCTTGTTTAACAGTGAAAAGCTGAAGACACTAAGGCGCACTTTGTCTTTTACAGATGAGATCAAAAATCATAAATACTGGCCTGCTTACTTGTCTTGAGCTCATGGACATACAGTACTTTATGCCGTATAATGCATATGACCAGCCATAATTCACACATTTATATTCATAAATGTGATTTTGTATTTAAAATATGACCTATAAAGCTTGATTTATGGAAATTGACAGATCATATGTGATTCCTGGATTAAATGTCTTATAGATCACATGGTTTATGTCGTTTCCCCCCTCTCTCTCTCTATCTTTCTCGCTTGCCTTGTCTGAGAACGGAACCTTGACCATGCAGGTAATTTACAGTGTTATGGGATGAGTGCAAAACATGCTGTAAATAAATAAGAGTCAAATCCATTTTATTTTAGGACGTGGGGGGAGGTTAGACACCCACACCCTACCACCCACCCATCCACACACACCCTCACCACCACCACTTCCTCACAATGATGTCCTGCAAATGGTGATGTTCCGTCACAGTTCATGTCAGCATATCATTGAGAAAGGGAAGGGCCCACAAATGGGCCAGAGAGCTGAAGTGTGCGGTCCATTTGCTAATTTCAATATGATCACCGTCTGCATGGGAATGGCCTTGGGCGCACTGCTTCTGTCTCCTCGCTGTCCGCGACGACCTTGTTTCCGAGAGTGAGACTTTCATAAATAGGCTGCACTATTCTGTGCGCATATCCACTACACCCAAATCTCACTCTCTGTCTAGAAAGCACGGGGCAATGCATTCTGGGTCAGTCTGAGAGGTCATTTCCAGAGTCAACATGGACGCTATAAGGAAAGATGAATAAAGATACACTCATGAATGTATTATTTGAACAAATTTGGACATTATCCAGCAAATATAAGCATGCACATATAATAAAAACTATAAATACACCGAGTCTATTCAGCTACTCCAGTCTTGTAGCCCAACCAATATTCATAACGTAAGCAGGCCGGTATCAAAGTAGAATTTACCTTGACATTTGAAGGCTCTTTGTGCTTTATAAAGGGAGAATGCAGTCGAAAGTGTCTTTTACAATGTCAGTGTGCCACGGCACAATACAGAGATATACAGAGAATGCCTCTGTCTGTCCCTCACACTGATCAATACCAGGCTCCTGCAGCTGCTGTGTCTGCCTAATGGCTTTGTGTAGTTAAAGCTCACATATCGGCAGGCATTTTGGGGCTCTTTTATGGGGAATTAGCATTGTCACTTCTCAGCTAATTGAGAATGGTTGGAGCATAGATTATTCCAGAAAATATCAATTAGACAAACAAAGAGAACGCAAAGGTGATTTTCTTTTCTCAAAGTCACTGCAGTTTTATATCCGAGTGTCACTTTACCATCCGTGTGTCTGGTGTGTGTGTACAGGACCGTGCAAAAGTCTTAGGCAAGCTTTTTTTTTTTTTCATACAAACTTTGTTATAGATTTCTATTTTATGACTTCGACATTATCGAGTCAGTAGAAAAACATTTTCAAATTCCAAATGTTTGGTTTTTTCCAGCACAAAATTAAATGTTACAGAAAAAAAAGTTTGCATCTGAGCAGCATATTACAATACATATTAAGAGAGCACTTTTCAGATTAAAAAAGAAAACATAATGAAGGCGACTGGGTTTTGGTGCAGAATGAAGAAGCGAGTCTGACAGTCAAAGTGTCCAGAAGAACTGGGTCACTGTGGCTGGTTCTGTAAGATGCTCAGTAAAACCTACAGCTCATTTCCGCATAAAACTGCACTCATTGGACCTGAGACTACTAATTTATTATTTTTTAAAGCAAAAGGTCGTCTCACACCAAATATTGACTCTGTTTTATTTATTATGGTTTATTGGTTACTGTTTATAGTATTTTTTTTTTAATGTTGAAACATTTCATTTCATTATTTTTAAGGCATTTTTGGTCGACAGCATTTCTTTACATGTGCCGAAGACTTTTGCACAGTACTGTGATATATATGTATTATAGACACGAGTGTTTTACTGGGAAATACGCTGCTTGTATTTTTCATCCAAACAACATCTGGGACATTGAGTAACATATTTTCCAATATCTTCACTCAAGGAAATTGATGAATTGTTTTGATAAATTTGGGTACCTTTTGTTTGTGAAAGTGTCTATATAATAAAAAGAACATCACATGTTGGCTTGGAGATGTGAAGTTTATCTTCTCCTGTTGAAAAACTCATATTTTTCACACAAAATACATTGTGGCTCTGAGTGACATATTTAAATAATATTGGCTGGCATTGAGTGGTATATCAGATATATTCCATTCAGCTAGTATGATATTGAACGAGTCGAAGACGAGTAGCTGAATGGAATATGTCTGATATACCACGAAAAAAAGCATTATTATTATTATTATTATTATTATATGTTCCTTTCGGGTGTTCAGCGCATCTTTCTCTTTCAAAATTCTCTCAAAATCTTCCATATTTAACGAAGCAAACCTGGCAGCCATGTTTGTTTACAAATTGTCACAGTCGCTCGCTAGCGCAGAAGTTTTACATCTCCGATGTGTGACATCATGTTGTCTTGACAACCATGCAATATCGTAAACCATATTCAACGCTCATTCTCTATCGGGTTGAGTGATGTCATACATGTAGGATAAGCGATTATGCGAACAATACTGCATGCTATCAAACCAAATTAATGAAACCCGCTAGAAGGGAATAGAACACATTTTTATTCCATCAATAAAGTGTCCTGTACATATAATAATTCCTGATATTTCACTCTGATGACGTCACTCCCAGTGTTTTCCCGCTGACTTGATGTACGTTGTCAAAATGGCGAACCGGTTCAAAATTAAAATTCTTTTGATTAATTTGTGGATTTTTTTGTGGATGTGTCCAGATACTATAAAGAATATTACATGGTCTAAACTCACTCATGAAATATATTAATATATTCAACACTCAAAAATAAACTTCATATCTTCGTGCCATGGTGGTGTAGTGGTTAGCACTGTCGCCTCACAGCAAGAAGGTCTGGGTTCGAGCCCCGTGGCCGGCTTCCCCCACAGTCCAAAGACATGCAGGTTAGGTTAACTGGTGACTCTAAATTGACCGTAAGTGTGAATGTGAGTGTGAATGGTTGTCTGTGTCTATGTGTCAGCCCTGTGATGACCTGGCGACTTGTCCAGGGTGTACCCCGCCTTTCGCCCATAGTCAGCTGGGATAGGCTCCAGCTTGCCTGCGACCCTGTAGGACAGGATAAAGCGGCTAGAGATAATGAGATGAGATGAGATGAGATCTTCATGCCATGGTGGTGTAGTGGTTAGCGCTGTCGCCTCACAGCAAGAAGGTCCGGGTTCGAGCCCCGTGGCCGGCGAGGGCCTTTCTGTGCGGAGTTTGCATGTTCTCCCCGTGTCCGCGTGGGTTTCCTCCGGGTGCTCTGGTTTCCCCCACAGTCCAAAGACATGCAGGTTAGGTTAACTGGTGACTCTAAATTGACCGTAGGTGTGAATGTGAGTGTGAATGGTTGTCTGTGTCTATGTGTCAGCCCTGTGATGACCTGGCGACTTGTCCAGGGTGTACCCCGCCTCTCGCCCATAGTCAGCTGGGATAGGCTCCAGCTTGCCTGCGACCCTGTAGGACAGGATAAAGCGGCTAGAGATAATGAGATGAGATGAGATCTTCGTGCCACCGTGTAATATCCTCTACACACACACACACTATACAGTACAAATTTTGTTATAGATTTTTATTTATAACTTATACAATACTGAGTCAGTATTAGTTGAGCTAATTTCAAACAGTTTTATATACATTACCAAAAAAGTTTGTATGTCAGTAAAGAAATCAGCATATGAGGCCACTTTTCAGACCAAAAAAAAAAAATCATTTGGACCTGTGACTATTTTTTAAAGCAAAATGCTGCCACACCAAATATTGACTATGGTTCATTTATTAATGTTTTACTGTTATTTATAGCATTTTTAAAAATGTAGAAACATTGAATTTCATTATTTTTGAAGGCATCTATGCTCTTTAGCATTTCTTTGCATCATGATCCTAAGACTTTTGCACATTTATTCTGTTTGTTTATTAATTTATGGGCTACAGTAGGTCAACAGGAGAGTACACGCTTCCTGAAACTGCTCACACCAGATTTAAAACTAGCGCTCAAAGCCAAAAACAGACCACCTCGACCTACCTTTTGGCACTTATCAAACCCCATTCTGCACCATGTGCCCTATGAGCCACTAGCACGGCTCAGGTTGACCCACTGTCTCTCAAGACACAAAGCTGGGCAGCAGGACTCTAGGTCCTGATGCTGTAGTGGAATGAACCTCCTCTGGTTGTCTGAACAGTGAGTCAAGACTAAGGACCCTTAACTGAGCATCAAATACACACTAATAATAATAATAATAATAATAATAATAATAATAATTATTATTATTATTATTATTATTATTTAACTTGTATTGTTTTCATGTCTGTACTAACCTGCTACTGTATTTACAGATTTTTTTTTTTGTTGTTGTTGTTATTTTGTTTTAATCTGAATGGTATCCCCCCCCCAGTTGGACACGACATATCACATCGAAGTCATTTCAGAGAAGGGGATGTGCTAAATGCTGTAAATGTATTCAGTGCAAAATCAAATACGGACACAGTAGTTCAGAAACATACACAGCACAGCATTGTATTGATCCCAGAGCATGTTTCACACAACTGAGAGCCCATATTGTCCCATCTGTTTTTGTAACTTTACAAGCCTGTGAATTCTGATTAAAACCCCTCCAATTAAAGCCTTTACTGTCACTGCTGACTTTGGGTGTGTATTAACTCCCCTTCTGACACCCAGTGTGAAGCAGACATCTGTCCACAAGGAAAAATAAATAAATAAATACATACATACATTTTATATATACGAGGGTAAGTCAAAAAAGGTCTAAGACAGATGTTATAATTTCAAAAGGAATTCAAAAAAGGAATACAAAGAAGGAATTCTCCAATGGAAACATCACTTGCAGAAGTGTTTAGACTTAAATGGAGGATATGTAGAGAAATAGCTTTGTTATTTTCATAAATAAAGATTTTTTTCATTTGTCTTAGAACTTTTTCACTTACTCTTGTGTGTGTGTGTGTGTGTGTGTGTGTGTGTGTGTGTGTGTGTGTGTGTGTGTGTGTGTGTGTGTCACTCGTACACTCTTCTTTGGAGGAGCACTGAGCAGTCCAGTCCACACAGTGTATTTTTATAATTAGATTTCCCTAGATAACTAAATTAAGTCATTCTGCTTCAGGGGATCATGGGCGATTGTAGTTCTCTCACTTTTGACAGTCTGGTGTGTTAAGTAAAGAATAAAAAGACAACTGTTTGGGGTGGACTGGGTGCATGTAGCTTAATGCAGTTCCTCTCTCACTTGCTTCAGGACAGGGAAGTTGAATCTTGAAGCTGGATTGTATGCAGGACAGATGGGTGTAATGTATTCTAATGAGAAGAGCTCCATCTATGGACCACCTGTTGAACTGCACCAGTGTCACTTGACTTTGTTGGCCTATCCAGGCTCCATCCCTGCTGAAATACAAATGAATGGTCTGTTTCAATTATATTCTAATATCATAAATTTTCTTTTTTTTTGTGCTCCAGTGTAACCACATATCATATAAAAGTGCTGAATTTGGCTTTTTCAGGGCACCTGACACCCAATTCCTTTTGTTTGTAATCTTATTTGTAAGTTTCAGCCATAATGTGAATATGTTTTGGAGGAATTGCATGTCACGCGCAGAGACAAAGAGAGATTCAGCACTTTTGATGATATGTGGTTACATTACGGCTCTCAAGGCTGGTCACGGAGTTAAAATGTCCCAGTAACATTTCCTTTTATTTATATCTGTAGACCTTGGTTGGGGTAAATGAGTTGAGACAAAGAGTGTACGAGAGGCTACGAACAGTTTCTTGCGACGAGGAGAAAACGCACCATTCCGCTTCCTCGTGACAGCCGTTTCCGGCACAATGGCGGTTTTTAACTCCGGTTACTCAATGTCGAAAGTCAGCGTGTCATTATCTTAAATCTTAACTATCCCGCTATGGCAGAGTGAGCGACAGCCGTGTCTGTCACAGAGCTGAATGGAGAAATGGTTTATTCGGTGTGTGTATAGTGAGAGAACATTAGCTGCTTTAGCAGGCCGAGCCGGGGCCTGTCGCTTGTGCGGTCTCATTTCCTCCCGCCTGCTTTAGATTTACTGCCTCCTTTAATATTCTGTCATACTTAAAGTTTTATTGCTCCATTTTTATGACCGTATCCTTATGTCCCAATGAACTTTTCTATGCAAATCGCTCAGTCTCATCCTTTCACGCCTCCAAAGAAGTTGTATCGGCAGCGTTTCCGTTTTGTTTATGAGGAAGATGAAGACATGCCATGTTCAATCAGAGCTTCAGTGCTCCTGCTTTGAGGCAAACCGACGTGCAGGTTGGATGGCAAACGACCCTGTTGTGTGTGTGCAGTAAATCACATTACCTCAAACAGTGAATTAATTGGTTTTACTTGATGGTCATGTCTGGAGCTTGTCCTAAAGTTCAGTCTGATGCAGGCAGACAGCAGGATTATTCTTAGTTCTAAGTAAAACTTAGACTTGGAAGGTTTTGTGTCATGTTGCATCCTGACCTAAACCCCTATTGGCAGGACAACTATTTCAATAACTCAACATGTTATTTCACTTGCAAATGTATAGCTATGACAGTTGTAAACGTAACTCATCCTGAACGTTTTCTTTATCCACGTCATACATGGAAGTTTTTTTTTTTTTTAAAGATATTTTTTTGGGCTTTTTGCACCTTTATTGGATAGGACAGCGTAGAGACAGGAAATGAGCGGGAGAGAGAGAGACGGGAAGGGACCGGGAAATGACCTCGGGCCGGAACCGAACCCGGGCCGCCCGCATTCATGGCACGGCGCCCTAACCACCTGAGCCACGACGCCCCCATACATGGAAGTTTTGAACACAAAATTCCTGACATTTTACTTTTCCCGAGGCTGGTTCTGGTCCGTTACATTACAGCAGAATAACTGTATGAAAACAGAATGGATTGGTCGAAAGTATTTAAAATATAACTACTTTGACAAAATATATTCAATTCCACACCGCAATTTATGATCTACGGCCCGGCATGTTGCCGTATTGTTTTTCAAATACTGATGGCATTGAAAATGGCGACTCACTACTTAGCTCAGTGGCTTCTGAGAAGCGTGAGCTGGCCCCTTTAATGAATCTAAAATAAGTTTAAGAAAATAACAAAAGTAAGTTGATATGTTAACATAATTGATGTTTGTTTAAATGGTAATGACGTTCTCCTGCACCGAATAATGTTTATTCAAACTTGTTCTTAAATGTTGGTAACTTCCTGAACTCTGGTGTCGTAAGTTCAAGTAAATATAAACGGTTTTGTTCGTTACTGTAACACATCCATTCATGCTCATATTGATTACTTAATTCTACTCACTTCTGGAATCAACATTGATTCAGAATCAACACTGAATCAATTTTTTTTTTTTAATCATAAACAAGTGTTACCAGGCAAAACAAACCTTGCCCGGTAGCACTTATGATGAATATGAAGGAAGATATCGTGAAAAAAATAGGTACGGGTCCATGTGGCTACTGCTTATAAATAAAATAGTTTTCTGATCCCATGTCCATACAGTAAATATAGCATATATATTTACTCAATGAGTCAGTAGCCACAAAAATGAAGCGTAATCCAAAAATGAACAATTTAAAAATCACAGAAAAAAAATATACCAAGTGTCTGTACTTTATATTATTCTACTCTTACCTCTTACAGTTTTCGAAACTGAAACCTCCGAACCAAGGCTGACATACACATGCTGTCGCCATGACCCAAACTCTTATTTCCTGGAAATGGCCTGGTGCTAGAGCTCAGTGGAATGCACTTTCCCTCTGTAATAAGCATAAACATGTCTGAAAGCGATTTCTTTAATCTAGTCCATTTATTTCGAATGGTGAACCGAATTGTATTCACTCACCGGCCATTTTAATTGGATCATGTGTATGCGCAGTGCATGATTGTTGCACGATGACGTAGTGGCTAGCGCCTTTATATGAGGCAGTAGACACAACAAAAAAGATTTTGACCTTTTTGGTGACCTTGACCAGATGATCCCCAAAATGTTGGCGGTTCTATTTGAGACCAATGCCCATCTATCCTGAAAGTTTCATGAAGATTGATCCAGCTGATTTCCTGTAATATTGTTAACAAAAAAAAACTAAGAAACCCAACCGAAAACAATACCTTGCCCCCGGTGGACTCCGTCCCAGGTGAGGTAATAAAATCATCAATACAAGTGTTAGTTGCTTTGTTAATTTTGGCATATTAATACGGAAGGTCATGGTTTGTTCATGTTAACTAACACACTAAATTATTTAAATTAACATCACCTTAATGTAAAGTATTAATGACGGTGGTGTAGTGGTTAGCGCTGTCGCCTCACAGCAAGAAGGTCCGGGTTCGAGCCCTGTGGCCGGCGAGGGCCTTTCTGTGCGGAGTTTGCATGTTCTCCCCGTGTCCGCGTGGGTTTCCTCCGGGTGCTCCGGTTTCCCCCACAGTCCAAAGACATGCAGGTTAGGTTAACTGGTGACTCTAAATTGACCGTAGGTGTGAATGTGAGTGTGAATGGTTGTCTGTGTCTATGTGTCAGCCCTGTGATGACCTGGTGACTTGTCCAGGGTGTACCCCGCCTTTCGCCCGTAGTCAGCTGGGATAGGCTCCAGCTTGCCTGCGACCCTGTAGAACAGGATAAAGCGGCTACAGATAATGAGATGAGATTAATGACAGTTATAATGGGTGATGATATATATGAAGTCGAATGATATCTCTGAGCAATGTGCTTTGTTGTATTCTGGATGTCAGCGGGTAGAAAATCTCACTTGAAATGACCATGACATTTGAAATGTTATTTTTATGAATTCCTATTCAAGGGTAATGTATAGGGTACTTGAATCATTAATTTGTCAAACTAAGTAAAACACTGGCAAAAACATTCCTAATTTGGTATAAACTTATAACAAATTTAAAGTCTAGTTACCCCAATAGTGAAAAAGCAGAAAATTACATTTAAAGATTCCATTCGCACTGAAAGACACAGTTTGATTATTTGTTACTAAAAGCAACAGTTTATTGATCTAAATTACATTGAATTTAACATGCAATATATGTTTTATATATATATATATATATATATATATATATATATATATATATATATATATATATATATATATATATATATACACACACACACAGTGGGGCAAAAATCAGTCACCAATTGTGCAAGTTCTCCAACTTAAAAAGATGAGAGAGGCCTGTAATTTTCATCACAGGTATACCTCAACTATGAGAGACAAAATGAGAAGAAAAAATCCAGAAAATCACATTGTCTGATTTTTAAATAATTTATTTGCAAATTATAGTGGAAAATAAGTATTTGGTCAATAACAAAAGTTCATCTCAATACTTTATATACCCTTTGTTGGTCAAACGTTTTCTGTAAGTCTTCACAAGGTTTTCACACACTGTTGCTGGTATTTTGGCCCATTCCTCCATGCAGATCTCCTCTAGAGCAGTGATGTTTTGGGGCTGTCGCTGGGCAACATGGACTTTCAACTCCCTCCAAAGATTTTCTATGGGGTTGAGATCTGGAGACTGGCTAGGCCACTCCAGGACCTTGAAATGCTTCTTACGAAGCCACTCCTTCGTTGCCCGGGCAGTGTGTTTGGGATCATTGTCATGCTGAAAGACCCAGCCACGTTTCATCTTCAATGCCCCTGCTGATGGAAGGAGGTTTTCACTCAAAATCTCACGATACATGGCCCCATTCATTCTTTCCTTTACACGGATCAGTTGTCCTGGTCCCTTTGCAGAAAAACAGCCCCAAAGCATGATGTTTCCCCCCCTATGCTTCACAGTAGGTATGGTGTTCTTTGGATGCAACTCAGCATTCTTTCTCCTCCAAACACGACAAGTTGAGTTTTTACCAAAAACTTCTATTTTGGTTTCATCTGACCATATGACATTCTCCCAATCCTGTTCTGGATCATCCAAATGCTCTCTAGCAAACTTCAGATGGGCCTGGACATGTACTGGCTTAAGCAGGGGGACACGTCTGGCACTGCAGGGTTTGAGTCCCTGGCGGTGTAGTGTGTTACTGATGGTAGCCTTTGTTACTTTGGTCCCAGCTCTCTGCAGGTCATTCACTAGGTCCCCCCGTGTGGTTCTGGGATTTTTGCTCACCGTTCTTGTGATCATTTTGACCCCACGGGGTGAGATCTTGCATGGAGCCCCAGATCGAGGGAGATTATCTTGTATGTAGTCTTGTATTGTAGTCTTGTATGTCTTCCATTTTCTAATAATTGCTCCCACAGTTGATTTCTTCACACCAAGCTGCTTACCTATTGCAGATTCAGTCTTCCCAGCCTGGTGCAGGTCTACAATTTTGTTTCTGGTGTCCTTTGACAGCTCTTTGGTCTTGGCCATAGTGGAGTTTGGAGTGTGACTGTTTGAGGTTGTGGACAGGTGTCTTTTATACTGATAACGAGTTCAAACAGGTGCCATTAATACAGGTAACGAGTGGAGGACAGAGGAGCCTCTTAAAGAAGAAGTTACAGATCTGTGAGAGCCAGAAATCTTGCTTGTTTGTAGGTGACCAAATACTTATTTTACCGAGGAATTTACCAATTAATTCATTAAAAATCCTACAATGTGATTTCCTGGATTCTTTCCCCCCATTCTGTCTCTCATAGTTGAAGTGTACATATGATGAAAATTACAGGCCTCTCTCATCTTTTTAAGTGGGAGAACTTGCACAATTGGTGGCTGACTAAATACTTTTTTGCCCACTGTATGTATGTATGTATGTATGTATGTATGTATGTATGTATATATATATATATATATATATATATATATATATATATATATATATATATATATATATTCACTGGACACTGGATATGAGCAATCACATGCTCTGATTGGCTACTCTACTACTAGGCTATCAGCTCATATAATGTGGGTAGAGAAAAGCAAAATGGCGGCGTGTGTTGCTGAACCAACCGAGGATGAAATAAAAACTCTACTCGAAAACAAAACCCCCAAAAATACAAAAAAGCAGCAAAATAAAATAAAAGTATAGAATAAAAGTATTTAATGGTAAGAACGTATCTTTCTTTTTTATTTTTCAAGAATTATTATTTTCGCATTTTTCACAAATTGCTCCTGTGATTTCACCAGTTTGTTTACATTCTTCATCTTTAAGCATTAAAATTTGTTGAATTTTTTTAGACTGGTTCAAAAGCTCAAAGAAGTTTGAAATTTACATCACTGAAATGTCCAAGGAAGAATTAAATAAGTGTCTAAAACTATTCTATACCTCAGCATGACAGCAAGGCGGCACTTTCTACAAAAAACAAAACAACAACACTAAAGTCAACTCATGCATCATAGGTTTTTAAGAAGTCCACCTAAGCAGAAATGATTTTGTCGGACATTTTGTATAAAATTTTTATTTATCAAATTTGCAAACAATAAAAATAAAAAATGCTCTGTTTCTCAAAATCCAGTGTGGATAGAATAAAACAGTTATTCCACTCAATCTCGCCGTACATGGCTTATAGACAACTCAGTGCTACGCACCTCATCGGCTATCAGCTCATGTGCGACTCAATTTCATGGAATAACTCTTAAATTATTACATTAACATATATTCACAAAGTTAATGGTGAAACAGAAAGAATGAACTTTTTCAGCAGCTTGTTCTATACTACAGTAACTCTTCTGTGGGATTGGACCATATGGGCTCGCCTTTGTCCCCCATGTGAATCAATGAGCCTTCAACACTCATGACCCTGTCGCCGGTTCACCAGTTGTCCTTTGGATCCTTGGACCACTTTTGGTAGGCACTAACCACTGCATACTGGGAACGCCCCACAAGATGTGCCAATTTGGAGATGCTCAGACCCAGCCATCTAGCCATCACAATGTGGCCCTTATCAAAGTCGCTCAGATCCTTACACTTGCCCATTTTTCCTGCTTCCAACACATCAACTTCAAGAACTGACTGCTCTCTTGCTGCCTAATACTAATATATCCCACCCCTTGAAAAGGTGCCATTGTAATGAGATAATCAATATAATTCATCTTATTTATGGCTTATTAGTGTGTGTGTATACAAAATTCAAAAACTTTACTGCTTAAAGATGAAGAATGTAAACAAACCGGTGGAATCACAGGAGCGATTTGTAAAAAATGCAATAATACTTCTTTAAAAAAAAAAAGATACGTTCTTACCATCAAATACTTTTATTCCATATTCTGTTGCTTTTTTGTATTTTTTGGGGTTTTGTTTTTGAGTAGAGTTTTTATTTTATCCTCGGTTGGTTCAACCATTTTGTTTTTCTCTACTCACGGTATATTAGCTGATAGCCTAGTAGTAGAGTAGCCAATCAGAGCACAGGATTGCTCATGTCCAGTGAATATATATATATATATATATATATATATATATATATATATATATATATATATATATGAGTGATTCCACGCTTATGGGTACTGAAATGGGGACATGAACTTATTCACCTAAAACCATTTCTTTTTTTACCATCAGGTCACAAAACATGTAATCTTTAATGAATGATATGTTAAAAGATAACTTTAATTTTCTGAGATGTAATAAAAACATATTTATATGCCAAAGTCAAGCCTATGAGTTCCAAAATGATGTCTGTTACATTACTTCTGTTACGATTGTCCATCTCGCGTCTGTTACAAATTAATTACAATCTAGCTATATACCATGTTACTCTTATTGAAAGAATGTGTATGTTTATTCTACTACACATGTTCATTAATTATATTTGCTAAAACATCACCTTCCTATGTTTCAAAAAGTAATTCTACATTGTTAAAATTGAGAATATATATGTCCACAACACTTCTGTTACGTTCTGACTTTGGCATATAAATATGTTTTTATTACATCTCAGAAAATTAAAGTTATCTTTTAACATATCATTCATTAAAGATTACATGTTTTGTGACCTGATGGTAAAAAAAGAAATGGTTTTAGGTGAATTTTTAAAAATAAGTTCATGTCCCCATTTCAGTACCCATAAGCGTGGAATCACTCATATATATAAAAATAACATACATTGCATGCTAAATGAAATGTAATTTAGATCAATATATAAACTCTTGCTTTTAGTAAAAAAAAAAAAAAAACAATCAAAGTAGTATTTTTGGGGGGTTTTGTTTTTGAGTAGAGTTTTTATTTTATCCTTGGTTGGTTCAGTCATTTTGTTTTTCTCTACTCACGGTAATGTAAATGTCGTGGTCATGTTTACATGAGGTGGAGCAAAATTAAGTGGTATATATCCACTGCTGTCTTAAATTATGTTTGAAGCAACACTGAAAAATTGAGGTTACCGGTCAGCAAACACACCGTGTACAGACTTTTCAAAATCAGGTTCCGGTAATTACAGTGGGCCATGCTACTCTCTCCTCCGTTCTGTGGTGTTGGACTGTCTCACCCTTCTGAGTGGAGAGTGCCCTGGCACATTAAGTTCTGAGAAAGCTAATTGCAGCCAACAGGCTCGCACTGCTTTTCTCCACCTCATTTGTCAAACTAAGTCTCTGTTTTAACTTTGTCGATTTCTTCCTAACCCCTTCCAATTAAAGCCCACTAAAGCTCGCCATGGGAGATAGAGAGAGGAGAGGACAGCTGTCCCGCGTTACAAATGACGGTGGCTTACTGTCTACCTCAGTCACCAGGAATCCATGACATCAGCACTACAGTGCCCTCATTGTGTGTTCAGTAGAGGTTAGGGTCTTTGGCTTCGACTGCCTGAAACAATACAAGAGGGATGATTTCCAAAAAGACTGGCAGCTCTGTTTTCATGCACAAAAGTATTACTGTTATTGTGTTCAGAACAGCATCAGTCATGGCACTGTTCACCCGGTCTAAGTAATGTCAAATAGTTTTTTATTTTTTTTAACTGTTTTTCTTGTTAACTTGTAACTTGATAATGTAGAACTATTGTGTGTGACGATCAGGACAGATGGTAAAGTGTGATGACTGTGTTTGTGTGTAGCGTGAGGTTTTTTTCCCCCGCTGCTCCATGCCGACGCTCACAAGGGGGACTGCTTGTTCTTGGCTCAACACTTGTAATCACCTCACCTCTGTGTGTTGTCTCTCTATGTCTCTTCCCTGTCCTCCTCCCCTGTTTTCTTTTCTAGTCTCTATTTTCCACAGGAAGAGCTCAGCTGGTTTGACAAGCCTGTGGCAAAAGGCTGGGGGTAGGGGTGGTGGTGCATGAGGGAGAGATTTATGAGTGTGGATGTACCTCTGCGGAATTGAGTTTAGGTATATGTTTCATTTTTTACTTCACTGTCTGCCTAGCATTATTGTCTGAGAGGGCAGAATGGGCAGAGTGTATTATCTGTGGCTCAACCAGACTGAGCAAAGCTATTTGAGCTGTCATATGGTTTTATGCATGTGCTTACAGCCTTATAAGCTACCTCTAGCTCCTGAACTCCGACATGGCAGATTTTTCAATTTTTCTATAAGTAGCTGATTAAAGTAGGTATAGAAAATGCTCAGTGATGAATCATTATAGTTTGTGAAATTGATTGTACGTATTCGAGATCGAAGGACCTAGTCATATGGAATGAGGGTATACAGTGAAGGTCTTAGTCTCTGTATGTTGCAACAGAAACTAAAAGATAAATAATAACAAATAATATAGTAATGAAAAGTGAAAATGTCATAATGTTGAAGGAATAGTTGACATAGTCTTTATTGAGAGTAGACAGTGTATGCATGTGCTGTATTGTGCCAGATTGCAACAAAATTAACAGTATGGGACAAAATTAGGAAATTGTGGTTCAGAAATAATTAGCATTGATGTAAATGTAGTGGTCATGTTTACATGAGGTGGAGCAGAATTAAGTTTAGACATTTTATACACCATATATATGAGTATGTATATGTGTGTGTGTGTGTGTGTGTGTGTGTGCATGCGTGTGTGTGTGTTGATGTAAGTTCTCTGCTTTCGATTTAGCCTACCTTATCATCTTACCCTTACTCAACCCACTCTCTATTTGCATCCGCACCTCATGCTGCACCTGATGACAGCACAGTTCAGGTTTGACACCATGTACTTGTCATTAAGTAGCTGAAGGTGGAACGGGGGACAATCCTGGCGAGGGCAGGATGCCGTCCTGATATGCAGGGTGCCTCTAAGTGTCTGCAAATGGTCCTAACGAGGGTGGCAAATGGAGACATAAAGAGAAAATGGGTACACTTTTCATTTGAGCCTGACATACTGTTGCTGCCCCCCTGAGCCCTTGAGAAGGGCCGAGGACGGTGGGCGGCCATGCTTAAAATTCCCCTCCTCCTCCTTGAGCTAATTGTTGAAGATATTGACCTTGGATAGGGGAGAGTGGGAGATGGAGGGGGGGAGCAGAATGCTGGTTGGTTGAGGCGCGCTGATGAAAAGACTCAGGCTTGGGTTGACCTAGAGATAACACAGTCAAAAAAAAAAAAAAAACAAGACCCACAACATAAGAATCATGCATCATGAAAACTTGATCTGACCTCAATAGATATACACATCAGCACTGATACAGGGACACAAAACTCTCCTCCATCACACACCCGAACATCTTCCGCAAATGCTGTTGGAAGTCAGCAATGCAGAAATTTACAACAACAACAACAAAAAAATCTTTTTCCGATCCACCCAGAGACACTGATTAGCGATGGCTGTGCACCAATATACAGGATCTTCCCTGCCACCAGCACACATCGACACAAACACACACTGGTCTCCTTATGTCCTGACCCCAATCCTTGTACAACAAGTTCACCATTGCATTCTCATATAGACCAGTCGATGAGTGTCAATATGGTGGATTGGATGGGTGAGAGGAGAGTCGATTAGGGGCTGATAAGCAAACGAATGCTTTGTTTTAGTAATGATGGCTTAAACAAATACCTCTCGCCGTCAAGGCAACACTTCAAACATGATTTTACATCAATAGACCAACAGACGTGGGGAAACAAAGCCAGATGCCTCTGTGTGCGGGAACACCGATGCTGCGTTTCACTGAGAGTACACATGAGTATACAGATACATGGATGCAGGCTGGACTGATCTGCATGAATGATGAGGAGTTCGGCCCTTCCGATTTCTTTCTTGTCACTCTATAACAGTAATCTATAACAAATTTATAGATAAATTTATAGGTGAAGTAAAGTTAGGGGTGGTTTTTATATATATAACCACCCCTAACTTTACTTCACCTATAAATTTATTATAGATTACTGTTATAGAGTGACAAGAAAGAAATCGGAAGGGCCGAACTCCTCATCATTCCACGAAATCGAGTCGTACACGAGCTGATAGCCGAAAAGGCACATAGCACCGAGTTGGCTATAAGCCATGTACGATGAGATTGAGTGAAATAACTGCTTCATTCTATCCACATTCACTGGATTTTGAGAAAAAGAGCATTTTTATTTTTATTTTTTGCAAATTCGATAAATAAAAACTTTATACAAAATGTCCGACAAAATCATTTCCGCTGAGAATGTAAACAAACTGGCGAAATGACAGTAGCAATTTGTGAAAAATGCGATAATAATAATTCTTGAAGAATTTAAAAAAGATACGTTCTTACCATCAAATACTTTCATTCCATATTTTTTTTTTTGAGGTTTTGTTTTCAAGTAGAGTTTTTATATCATCCTCAGTTGGTTCAGTAACATATGGTCTGCCATTTTCTTTTCTTCTTTTTTTGGCAGTCAACTTAAAAATGCATTACCACCATCGACTGGGCTGGAGTGTGGAACAGGAAATATTGGGGGGAAAAACCTATATTCTTTTATTTAGCTATTTCTGCTTCTTTTAAATACTTGATAACAAAGTGGTATATCTGACTTGATGCACTCTGCCATTTTGTTTTTCTCTACTCACGGTCTATGAGCTGATATCCTAGTAGTAGAGCAGCCAATCAGAGTGCGCAATTGCTCATATCCAGTGAAAAAAATAGATATATTTATTTTTTTCGCGGTCCAAATCCTGTGCTCTGATTGGCTGGTGAGTGGGTCCGTATCTGGTTGGCTGGTGAGCGGGTCCGTATCTGATTGGCTGGTGAGCGGGTCCGTATCGTTACGGACCTCTGGCAACTCGCTCATTCACAACAACAACAAACATAGTAGCATTTTTTGTCAACATTTATCTTTTTTTAATAAGATTTATTTATAAGATTATCAAAAATCTTCTAAATTTTTGCCAGCATTTCTCAGGAGAATAGCATTAATTTTACAGCATGGATAGCGATAACGACAGTGTTCACAGCAAAAGCGAGTTTTACTACCCTGAGGAAGAAGAAATAAAAGAAAACATTTCAGGAGAAAGCTAAAAACCTGTAATTTGCTAACGCCGAGCAAAAACATGGCTGAATCCTGAATGACTCCTATTTGCATAAATAGGGGACTACATAGGCGGCAAAATGTAGTTTTTTTCCTGCCATGGAAGTGCACTTGTATACCGAGGAGGAAGCAATTTGCATTACAGCCATGAATGAGGATTCAAAATAGCATTAATTTTACAGCATGGATAGCGATAACAACAGTGTTCACAGCGAAAGCGAGTTTTACTACCCTGAGGAAGAAGAAATAAAAGAAAACATTTCAGGAGAAAGCTAAAAACCTCTAACTTGCTAATGCCAGGCAAAAACATGGCTGAATCCTGAATGACTCAGTTTTGTACAAATAGGGGACTACATAGGCGGCAAAATGTAGTTTTATTCCTGCCATGGAAGTGCACTTGTATACTGAGGAGGAAGCCATTTGCATTACAGCAGTGAATGAGGATTCAAAATGGTGGCTCGCCTCGGCTTGGCTCGGTTTTCCCTTTCGGGCGCTCTTGTTTTCTGTTAGAATTTGTTAAAGAAAAAAATAAATATATTATTTACCAGCTTAAGGTCGGTCCGTATGGTGAAATACCGTGACCTCGGCCTTGAATACTGACCTCGGCCCAGAGGACCTCGCTCAGTACTTTCAAGACCTCGGTCACGATATTTCACGATACGGACCGACCTTAAGCTGGTAAATAACATACATATATATATAAACACACACTTTTTTTTTTCAGGCTGTTTGGACCAAGCAAGGCTTCCACTGCAGTATGGCTTCCAAACTAGGGGTCTCAACCTCATGCAGGTTCCTTTGATTTATAAAAGGGGTTGTGAGAGAAATTCGCATTCTCCTCTTTTGTTTTATTCATTTATTTTTTTACCAGCGAACATCACAAATATCGTTCTAACTTGGCAGGCAAATTTTGCTACTTTTTCGAAATTTTATGAGTCACATTCAAACAAGCAACATTTTAATGAAGTGTGTATGTTCTGTCTTCGTCCTTTTTGCTGTCTTGACTTACACTAGCATCAGAGTTCAGCAATAAAAATGGACATTTCTCTGTCTGTCTCTCTTGGCTAGCTCATCAACAACATTGAGTGGCTCAGAGACAGTGGAACAGCAGAAGTCAAGAAAACGACCATGACGTTATACTGAAACATTTATTACATTTTGGATTTACAAATACGATAGGAAATAACCAGAAGAAACCATATTCAAAGGCTTTGGGCTCACAGAAAGCCGTCATAATGTCCAATTGGGTTTGTTTCCCCAAAAAGCTCAGAAGCCCCTTGTTTATATGAAATTGAATGAAATCCAAAAGCAGTGCTGGTAATCGGTGCTGTGTTTCAGCAGGTCCTTAACAAGTCTTACTCTGTCTGAATGTCTAGAAAGCCTAAACAATTCATTTGGGACAGTATATACAGACACTAAAACAAATATGAGTTAAAAGTGAACATCAGAACTGCAACTAAACAAATGTTACAGGTCATGTAGCTTTAAAGATTTTAAAATTTAATTTGTACATTTCTCTGTATTGAAAGTGATGTACTCGCAGTGAAGCACAATCAGGACTCTAATGAGTTTCTCCGTGTTCTAGCATTTGGGATATTTCTTGACGAGAAGTTCAGTTATTTCAGATGATTAATTGCTTCTTTAATGGTATTTTGCAATATAATTTGAACATTTTAATGTGTTGGTCTTGCAGATAATAATTCAAAGTTCATTAGATATGAATCAAATCTTACTGCTCACAATGCAACCATTAAATTTGGTCTAATTATTATGATCTCCTTTGCCCTGACGTTTTATGGCAGAAATATCTAAATTACGCACATACGTCATGACAGGCATGAAAGCAACGCTTTCCGTCTCATGGTGAAGGTGACAGAGATACAGTAGTTCTGTGTATGTACAGTACATACATTATGTACATGATCCACGAATACAAACTCATCCATGTTTTGCAAACAAATGCGACTTGACAATATTCTATCTAACGTGCTTTTAGAAAAACTGCCGTGTTGAAATGAATTCTCCAGTCGTTAGTTGGATGTAAACATGCCTGACACTGGACTCGAGGAACTCAAGCATCCAGGAAGCAGTGAAACAGCTGTGTTTTCAGTCTGTTATTCTGTAGGAGGTCACATGTGTGATCTGGTGAGAGATTTTTACTTCGAACACCTTGTAATTGCTGCCAAACAACAGGCCTGTACGTGCCAATGCTGCTCCTCTTCAATAATCAGGCTCTTTATGGAGTGACAGTTGCACTATACCTCCACAATTACTTTTCAATTAGTGCGATGAACATTTTCAACACTGGAGCGCAATCATTTTATAGCCCAGTGTCTTAGCCAATTAATGGCGCTAGCAACAGCGGCGAAGTGATAAACCATCTGGCTTCGCTCCCAAAGAGATAGAGCACACTTAATGGAGTGAAAAAGTAAAAGCAATTAATGTCACATTAATATAACGATAATAATACCTTCCCTTGCAGCGGTAGCAAGCTGAAGAAGGAGCTGGATTTGAACTGGAGAACTGGGGAAACTGGGTACTCTTTCCCAGGGGAGGAAAATACCTGAGAAGGCAATTTCTGGGTGAGTTTATGGAGAACATGTGGAGCTTACAGGCATGAGGTGAAGACAGAAAAGACATGAAGTGAGTGGAGTGATGTGTGCGTATATATATAAAAGATGCTGTGTGTAAACTAGAAATCTTCATGCCTAAGAGGAAGTCAAATGTGTGTCTCATAGAAATACAGAGTTGTTTAAATATGTCCATGTGTACGGTATATGTGTGTGAGAGAGAGAGAGTGAGAAAGAGAGATCCTGTCTCCCCTGACACTCCCCTGTCCCTTTCTATCTCCTGACCCTCTATGTTCCTGCCTCCCCTCTCTGTTTGTGTTAATTCCTCTACATCCGCAGGGTGGCTTATATTAGAATATCTTAACCAGCTGCCCACATTAGCATAGTGTGATGGATGCTGCTGAATCTCTGTGCCAGATAATGTCCACATTTTGCATTTTAAACTAAGCTACGCCACGGACGTGCTATCCATTCTCACGGGAGACAATTAGGCTCCATTGGCGAGGCATGGATTTCTCTTCATAATGGTTTGGACTGGCCTGTGGAAACCATGTGAAAGGATTAGGAAGCTTTGAGAGGTGGTTGTTGGTGGAATTGCTGGGTTTCAGTCATGTGACTTTTCTTAGCGGTTTTACCGGAAGTGAAATAGCTGGTGGTCTAAACGGCTGCCGTAGTGCAAACAACTAGTAATAACTTATCAGAGTATGCTTGTAATCTAGAAGCCACTGCTCACTTTAGATATATTCATTAGATTGCTATGTGCAATGGAATCGACCCCTACAGTCTGGGAAAGAAGGATTTGTCATACGATCTCGAAAACTACCCTTCAGTCGAGTTCCCCGACATCTCGAACTATCTGGTGTTGCAGACGTCCTTCTACACCGCAAAATGGATGAAAGCGTGGAAGAGTATAGAGGCTTACAACTTTTTTGTATGTGGCTGGGTAAAGGACCTCAGGATCAAGTCGCTGCCAAATGAATCCTGTATTGTTTTTGCCCATGCAAGTATGTTCTTTTAAGCTTTTCTTTTGCGTCTTTACAACGAAGTGCTGCAAGTTGAAGTGTAAACAAACAACAGTTGGCTTGATTCTCACTTGTATTGGCTCTTATCTCTCAGCTAAATCATTCACAAAGATCATCAGAAACCCCTTTAAAGACCTGGATCTTAGTTAAACAAGACGGAGAAGAAGTGATCACGGCGCATTGTAACTGTACGGCTGGGGAAGAATTTTGTCACGACCTTCATGCATATGGACTTTGTGAGGAGGAAACAAAGAAACAGCTGGGGACTTTAGCGTTTCGTGACTCAAAAAAGTGCTGTAAAATAACAACATATAGCAAGAAAAGTACTTGGAAAACGCTAAGGACAGAGCTGAGAGGGAAATACAAACCTTTCACCAAGTGATCACTACAAACTCGAGCGTGCTTCGACTCGACTCCCTTTGATTTCAGTGAGAAGTTCACTGAAAAGCCACCTTTCTCGACGTCTTTTTGTGAAATCCTGTGTTCATTCACCCTTTTTTATTAGTTCACGGGGAACCCTGAAGAAACTTTTATCAGTTTCACGGTTTGATCGATTCGAACAACGCAAGCATAAGGCATTTTTCATGCGAGCAATGCACCTTCTCCGTACAAACGCTTTGTCAACCGAGCTTTGGTAGACCATCAGCTAAAGTTCTGAATAACTAATGAGGCGGATGTGACGTCACGTGAAACCCAGCAATAAGACAGGGTTCATCAACATGAGACACAACATCCTCATCATCATAACCATCCTCCTCCTGGCTTTTAGTAAGAACCTTTGGTGATGCATGATTAATATTCAAAATCTATTTGCACCCTATACTGCACTGTAGTGAGTCTGGGTGAACATAGCGACACTAACGTTCAGCATCTGAGGCTCCATTCAAAACTCAGTTTGTATCTGTTAAAGAGGCATCTGTACGTCGCCAGTGTAAAGGGTGTTGATGCTGTCTACAAAGCTGTCAGACCCTCCGGCAGCTAATCAATGGCCATAAATCATGGCTGCTCTTTATGTGGCGAGAGCGACTTGTACATTTATAAGCTCCTTTATGAGATAACATCTTGACACTTGAGCTCACGTCATACACACTTGCACTCGCTTGCTCAGCTGTGATCTAGCACGCCTAAACACAAGATCATACGCTGGATATTTTATTGATGATGTAGTCATGTTTAATAGCAATGGATTAGACTTTAGTGATTTGTAGCCTCATGGCTCCTTCCCATATTTTGATTAAATGCACGACTGTATGTAGGATTATGAGATGAGGTGGATGATTATTCGATGCTTGGAAAATAAGTGATATGTGAAGGAAATTTAATGCATTTAACATAAAACTGAAAAGAAAATTCATGCTATCTTGGAGATATTGAAGGATACACAAGGAATGAAGTGTGGAGAGTTATGTAAGTTATTTAACTGAGATATTTATTTAGTTATTTATTTATGGATAAGTTTGTCTCATTCTTAATGGTGGATTTGTATTATTATCGCGCCCGCAGTGGAGTAAGAAGGGTGAGGTATTGTAATCAGTTTTTGTTTGTTTGTTTGTCTGTCTGTCTGTTAACAATCTAGCGCAGGGGTATTCAATTAAAAGTCACTGAGGTCCAGTTATTAAATTTTGTCCAAGTAGAAGGTCCGAACCGAAGTCCAGCTTGTGTCTTATAGCCTTCCCCTATGTCCACATTTTCATATGGTTTCAACAATACTTATTGTTCATTTCCAATGCAGGAAATGAACTGAGTGCACAACTATCTCTTTTACCATAAATAAAAGTCGTCCCAGGAAAATAAATTCAAGGCCTTTATTTCAGATTAAAGAAAACAGAAACCTCAGAATAAAATAAATAAAGTGCAAACAGAGTGGAATAACTCCTTTTTCTCTTAAACTAAAGAGGTCCCAACCTGAAGAATTGAAGGCCTACACTTCAAGTAAAAAAGTCAACTCAAAAAACATTAACTAAAAAGTGCAAACAGAGCACTGACTTCACATTTTCTCTTCTTTGTTCTTAAAATAAGGAGGTCCCAGCCTAAAAAAATGAGGGCCTACTTTTCAAGAAAAAAAAGTCCACATCTTCAGAAAACAAGTGGCTTTTTTTTGGGGGGGGGGGAATGCAAACAGAACATTTTTCTTTGAACTTTTCTCTTTTAATTCTTCTTTTACTTTTCTTAATGAGAAAAACGGGCATGTGGCTGACCTGCCAGTAATTTAATGGCCCTTTTCCACTACCCTTTTTCAGCTCACTTCAGCCTGACACGGCTCGCGTTTCGACTACCTCAGAGCGGCGCGACTCAGCTCGCTTCAGCCCTACTCAGCACCCAAAACTCGCACGGTTTTGGAGTAGGGCTGAAGCGAGCCAAACCGAGCCGAGTGGGGCTAGGGGCGTGAGGAGACACTCCCCTGTGCACTGATTGGTGAGGAGGCGTGTCTTCACATGCCCACACACGCCCCGTAAGCACGCTGGGATCTGTAAACAACATAAACCCGGAAGAAGAATAATTACGAATTACGAGAATTTCTGAAGCCTTATGCGCCTCGCCTCATCTATACGCTCTTGCCAGTATCTGTTGGCGTTGTCGGTGACAAGCCACAGCACCAAGACCAGCAACACTAACGACTCCATGTCCTCCATGTTTATTGTTTACTATCCGGGTCGTGAGACTACCGCTTAAAAGGTCACTGATGTCACTGTTTGCGCCGCCTAACGACATCACGTGACGTCCACCCACTTTCGCTAAGTCCACCCACTTCCAGCCAGCACGGTTCAGCGCGGTTGTAGTCGAAATGCAACTCCAACAGCCCCACTCAGCTCGACTCAGCCCAACTCAGCCGCGTTGGTAGTGGAAAAGCAGCATAAATCTTGGTTGGAGTGCCATTCTCATGCAGATATGTAGGTGTTCATTGTTGAGCCTAGAACGGTACTTGGTTTTGACAATGTTCATAGTGGAAAAAGCTGACTCACAGCTGTAAGTTGATCCAAACATAGTCAAGGTGTGCAGTGCTACTTTGATTAGACCAGGGAACACACTCCAATGTGTTTATGTTGCCCCAAAATCCACGCTACTTTTAAGGAACATTCGTTTGCACGTTGCTGGGCTGTAAATGTACGTGTGATGAGTCGGGTAGACCTGTCATACTGTGCTTGCAGTTGGGTTATTTTGCGTGCCCTCAGCTCGGACTTCAGGGGATAACTTTGCTCAAAAGAGCTGTGCTTTGTTTCGTAGTGGCGCTTCACGTTGCCGCTTTTAATTAATGCCACGTTTTCGGAGCATATAAGGCACACTGGTTTTGAACTGCTCGCCGGAAGAATGAACATATATTTCTCCGTCCATTCATCTTTAAAACAACGATTTTCCTTGTCTACTTTCCGCCGCCTTTTGGAGCAAGCCATGTTGTCTCGGTCGGTTGTCTCTGAACTTAACTCTCTTCCTCTCTGCTTGTTGCTGTGCTGTGGTGCGCTGGGTAAACTAACGATTTTATTGGCTCAACTGAGTGAAGCTATTGTCGCATTAACTGGAGTAGCAGTGCCCGCTGTCAATAGCCACGACCGTCCAAAATAATGCTTCATGAAAATTACTTAATCTCCTGAATTTACCATTGGTCACGGGTCCGGACAGAACCATCACTGGGTCCGGATCCGGACCGAGGTCCGCCATTTGGTGATGCCTGATCTAGCGTCTCGACGGTTGCACCGATTGACTTCAAATTTTCAGGGTAGGTGGGCAATGGTCCGTAGATTACCTAATTAAATTTTGTGGGTAATCGGGTCAAGGTGACGGTCAAGGTCACTGGAAAGGTCAACCTTTCGTCAAAATAACATATCTTCCATTATAACTCAAAAACGGTTGCAGATAGACAAATGTTTACTATTATGAGCGTATAGGAACTCCTATATAGTCTTTCATTTGGCACCATGATCTTTGACCTTGAGTGACCCTGAAATGTCAAACTCAAGGTCACGAATTTTCAGAGGGCTGTAACTTGAAAACAGTTGATGGTAGACAGATATTTACCATTATCAACTTATAGGAAGTGCCATATGGGCTTTCATTTGGCACCATGACCTTTGTCCTTGAATGACTTTGAAATGTCAAACTCAAGGTCATGGGTTTTCATCGGACTATAACCTGACAGCTGATGATTGAGAAATATTACCATTATCAACATATAGGTATAAAATAAGTGCTGCCGGGTGATGTGATGTATCACACGTAATGTGACAATAAACCAAATCAAACCTTATTTAGAAGTTCATGGATTTTGATTAATTTTCCCACAGTCATGCAAATACTTCTTTTTTTTTTTCAAGTGTTTTTTTTAGTGATTTAAATTTTTAAATTTTAGCATTTTGTAGTGACAAACAGGGGCGATTTCTCAGAGACAACAAGGGAAGCCGAGCTTCCCCTAAAATTCTCTCCCCAAACTGCGGCGTCTACGACGTTGAATTCGCATTAAAAGAATAACTTGCATAACATAATATATGCCCAAGATTGTATTTATGTTCATAACTATCCTGTAACTTATTTGAGTGATGTCTGACGAACTTGCAGTTCGCTACGAGAATCACCTTTGCTGCCAGGCTGTAACCTTTCTTATTTCAATGGGCTCTATGGACCGGCAGCAGTGTTGCCAGATTGGGCGGTTTTAAGTGCATTTTGGCGGGTTTTGAACATATTTTGGGATGGAAAACGTCAGCAGTATCTGGCAACACTGACTGGCAGCCGGGTATCCGTTGCAGTCTACGAGACGGCTCTGAACAGCCAATTTCGGCTAGTTGTTATTGGTTAAAATCAACAAAATCGTCACTTCCAGGGAAGCCAGGCTTCTCTGGGACTAAACGAGACAGTGGGAGGGACAAGAAGCCGGGCTGATAAAGGATTATTGGAGGTAGTGTTTGAAAGACATGAGGAGGGCGGTACTTCGGCGAGGAACACGGAAGTATGATCAGTCAGTCCCTAGCAGATGTCGAGAAAGTGTAGTCGTGTGCCAAAGTGCTGTCCGAATTTCTTTTCATATAAACGGTTCTTCTCATTGATGTCTCTGTACATTACTCTGTAAATAAATGTAAATATTACTCGTTGTGCTCCGTTAACTTTCATCCATTCTATCAGTTTGATCATTCATGAATTCACTGGTTTATTTCATTTGTAGTTCAATCTGGTTGTAGGCTAGCTTGAGCCTTATTGGGATCTGCAGTGCTAGCTGCTAACAGAAATTGGTGAAGTCTCTGGAAAGCACAACCAGCTGGTATGACAGGGTCACAGACCATTTTCTGGAAAAGGAGCGGAGGGCAGAATTTGTGTATAAATAGTGTTCATGTTCATGAATCTGAAGTGTGTATATTGTTCAGTAATGTTAAGAGAATGGTGGGCTCTGTGTTATAGGTTATACCTGGGTATAATATTCAAGGTTCTGTGTGTTGCATAGCCTACCTGGTTATGAATTTCCAGACTGTGTTGCAGAAGATGTTCAAGGATGTGTTGCACAGCTGGGTGTTGTGTTAAAGACTCTGTGTTGCATATCAGGGTATGATGTTCAAGGCTCTTCGTTGAATAGCCAGTGATTTTTGGATGTTTGATATTTTTGATTAAGGATATGAGGCACTAGCCTGGCAAGCCAGACTATAACATGAAATGTACAAGCAAAAATACTTTCTGCCACTAGATAGGGTTGTCTAGTTCACTGTGCTAATGGGGCACACCTTTCTATGCTTTGATATCCGGCCTACAGGTTTTACGATGAATGCGTAAAATGGGCTTCCCCTGTTTTAAAAACCAGCAGCTGCCACTGGTGACAAAGTATGCTTGAGAAGACAAAACGATATTACTAATTTTATTATCCATAAAGTCATATTCAAATATGTACACATGGCCAAAAGTATGTGGACACATGGCCATAACACCCGTATGAGGGTCTTCCCCCAAGCTGTTAATATTACTGGCAGCGGAATTGGATACTGACTGGTAAAATGTCTACATGTTTTTGGCCATATAATGTATATTTGCTAATGAAATCAGATCACATTGCACCTGTACTTGTTAGTGAGTTGAATTCTGCATTGAAAACTTATTACATGCAGTTGTTAATTGTGATTACGCTTTGACATTCAACATTTGCTTCATTTCTTATGCTTGAGATTGAAGGGTGTGTGTGTGTGTGTGTGTGTGTGTGTGTGTGTGTGTGCGTGCACATGAGAGAGAGTGATGTGTGTGTGCATGCATCCTTGTCACTCTACTCACTGCTGTGTTTACAGGTGTACAAGATATCGAAACAGTAATGTACTAGTCGCTCTTAAACTTTTAAAACAAGGGCATTTCTATACATTTCTAGACATAGTGTACCAAAACACTACACAGTTACATTTAAAAGTAAAATTAATTATTCTATCCACATTCACTGGATACGAGCAATCACACGCTCTGATTGGCTACTCTACTACTTGGATATCAGCTCATATACTGTGAGTAGAGAAAAACAAAATGGCGGCGCGTGTTGCTGAACCAACCGAGGACGAAATAAAAACTCTACTCGAAAACAAAACCCCAACAAATACAAAAAAAGCGCAACAAAATATGGAATAAAAGTATTTGATGGGAAGAACATATTTTTATTTTTCAAGAATTATTATTATTATTATTATTATTATTATTATTATTATTATTATCGCATTTTTCACAAATTGCTACTGTCATTTCACCGGTTTGTTTACATTCTAAGCGGAAATGATTTTGTCGGACGTTTTGTATGAAATTTTTTTTCTCGAATTTGCAAAAAATAAAAATAAAAATGCTCTGTTTCTCAAAATCCAGTGAATGTGGATAGAATAAAACAATCATTCCACTCAATCTCGTCGTACATAGCTAATAGTCAACTCGGTGCTACGCGCCTCATCAGCTATCAGCTCATGTACGACTTGATTTTGTGGAATAACTGTTAATTGTTTTCACCAGATATTTCAACCAATATTTTGCTGATTTTATTTGATCTTTAATCACAAGCATGAAGGTATATGATCCATAGTAATACTGCACCTCCACATGGTGAACAAGTCATAACTGCGTAACTGTTTGTGTAAAATGTGGGAGCATTTACTGTGCACTTTTTCCCCCTCATTCCTACTGAATGTTACCTACATAGCAAATTCATTATGTACTCACTGAAATAAAATGCTGTGTGTGTGCAGCTGAACGTTCTGGCTGTGTAAGAATTAACACTATATTTTGTTCCAGTGTGAGCAGCCATGTTACACGTAAGTCTTAAAGCCATTTACAACTAATTACCTGAGTGTCCTAAGGTCCACCATTTATTAAGTCAAACCTGTGTGATTTTACAAACATGCACCTGTACACCTGGCTATTCACGCAGTTATCCAATCAGCCAATCATGGCCCAAACATATCAGCATTTCAAATCTCATCTCATCTCATTATCTCTAGCCGCTTTATCCTTCTACAGGGTCGCAGGCAAGCTGGAGCCTATCCCAGCTGACTACGGGCGAAAGGCGGGGTACACCCTGGACAAGTCGCCAGGTCATCACAGGGCTGACACATAGACACAGACAACCATTCACACTCCCATTCACACCTACGGTCAATTTAGAGTCACCAGTTAACCTAACCTGCATGTCTTTGGACTGTGGGGGAAACCGGAGCACCCGGAGGAAACCCACGCGGACACGGGGAGAACATGCAAACTCCGCACAGAAAGGCCCTCGTCGGCCATGGGGCTCGAACCCGGACCTTCTCGCTGTGAGGCGACAGCGCTAACCACTACACCACCGTGCCGCCCAGCATTTCAAATGTTATATTTAATTTCTTTCATTCTTTCATTTCTTTCATAATTTCATTATAATTATTCTCTTCTAATTCTAATTTGGCCTCATTTTCTATCAAATTTGCTTCAGAAATGAAAGGGTTCCTGTCCTGAAAACATTAAAATAGTTATCCAGTGAGATTGTTTTTTGTTTGTCATTGGTTAGGACTTCATTGCCAGGACAGAAGGCCATGGCAGTGTATGTTTAGGAAGTGACAGATGAATTAACCAATCAGATTTTGATTTATAGTGGGCCAACTATGCACAACGGAGCGACCTGGCAGCCTGCCGCTAATCCCTTGCAAAATCCTTTGGCCTGTTGGTTTCTTGGTGTCTCTGGCTAAATTTTGGCTGAGCTCAAAAATTTATCACCCTCAGCCTACTCGAAGGCCAACGCGAGCTTAACTGCAAGTCGTTCATCAGTAGTGTTAGCGAATGCTAATAAAGCAGTCAAGCCAGTGCTATCGAGAGCAAGTAGCACAGGCTAACGACTGAGAAACTAAGATCTCTGTCTCCAGACTCTTCTTCCATGCACGCTCGCTGCAGTATTTTTCACTCAAACGTAAGTATTCATTTCCCGATGTAATTTACTGAGTTACTTTTAAAATCAACATCAACAACTACGCACAACGGAGCGACCTGACAGCCTGCCGCTAATCCCTTGCAAAATCCTTTGGCCTGTTGCTTTTTTTGTGTCTCTGGCTAAGTTTTGGCTGAGCTGAAGTCCCAGCTCTGATAGTAACACTTCACCAGTGGTTTACACAGAAAGGTGCAAAAGACAAAAATATCTAGTGAGCTCCAGTTCTGTGGAATAAACACTTTGTTAATGAGAGAGGTTAGAAGAGAAAGGCCAGACTGGTTCAAGCTGACAGGAAGGTTATGGTAACACACACAAAAAAACACTCTTTACAACCATGTTGAGCAGAAAAGCATCTCAGAACAAACAACATGCTGAACACATCCAGATTTCTGGAAAGCTGCTTTGTGATAGCCTGGCTAACGCGACTTCAAAGCTCTCCGAGCTATTGGTCTGGCCAAGATATTAAGCCCAACCGTTTCCCAGAGCCCGTGGTTGACCCGCCTCCCTGAAATCCCTCAGTTTGCTACTGGTCGAAGGCAGAAAAGGCTGTGACGAAGCTTAAACCAATCACATCACTCTTTCCTCTGACGTATGCAACGCGACGGGGCTAACTGGTAGATTAAACTCTTACCGAAGCCGGTCGGGAGCAAGGCGAAAACGTCCTTCCTTTCAATAAATACCTCCAGAGCTGCTCTTTGCTCCGTTTTCAATGAGAACTTCCCGTTGAATGCTTTCAATACAGCATCTATGCGTAATAGATGCGGAAGCGTGAATGAAGCGCTTCCGGCATAGATTCTGTAAACAATCTATGGCTTCCGGTCGCAGTTCTACTACGTCAGTGCCTTGAACACGCCTCTACCCAGGGCCGTTGGAGATGCTCAAAGTTGATTGGTTCCCGATTTTTCGGGAGCTTGGAAGAGCTGTAGATAGCTTGCCTGGCCAGACTAAGCTCGGAACAGGCCCTTGTGTTGCGTCACGCTTAGGATGGGCGGGCCCAAGCTAGCTTTGTGATAGGGGCGGCATGGTGGTGTAGTGGTTAGCACCGTTGCCTCACAGCAGGAAGGTCCTGGGTTCGAGCCCAGTGGCCGGCAAGGGAGTTTGCATGTTCTCCCCATGTCTGTGTGGGTTTCCTCCAGGTCAGGGGTGGGCAATTATTTTTTCCATGGGGCCACATGAGAAGCAGAAAATTTTGTGGAGGGCCAGACCAAAAGGCTGAACTAAATTCTGCATAATATTAATTGTATTTCTTTATATAAAGCAATAAATAACATTGTTTTTACAAGCTGCTAAGACTGGTAAGAGTACGGAAAAAACAAGGTTGCCTTACAAAAAAATTCATTTATTTAATCAAATTTCCCAAAACAATGGTTAACAAAATGTGAACGTTTGCACCATTTTTTTCAGTCACATTCACCCCAAAACACAATAAAGACATCACAATATTGTCTTTCTACTCCAAATATCAAGCAAGATGCATCGTATAATAATGATGCCGTGTCGATTCGGTGTAGGTATCAGATCTACAGATCGGCTCGGGCTCCGGCGCCTGCTGGTGACGTCACACTATGTGATTGGCTGGACCGTTTGAAGGATGACGTACAAGTTTGTGGTTGGTCTGGACAAATTACGGAAGTAGTTATCGCGGGATTAGGTTTCGTGGGATTTCATGTCATGTTCATGTCGCACGCATTACGTTTTTGTTGAACACAACTTCAAAATAAAAGCAATGCACATTCAGTCCATGCATGAGGTAAAATTAGAAAATACGTTTATTTTGTAATTTTTAATTAACCTTACGCGGGCCGGTCAGAATGAACCAAAGGGCCGGATGTAGCCCGCGGGCCGTAAAATGCCCAGGTCTGCTCCAGGTGCTCTGGTTTCCCCCAAAGACATGCAGGTTAGGCTAATTGGTGGCTCGAAATTGACCGTAGGTGTGAATGTGAGTGTGAATGGTTATTTGTCTCTGTGTGTCAACCCTGCGATGACCTGACGACTTGTCCAGGGTGTACCCTGCCTCTCGCCCATAGTCAGCTGGGATAGGCTCCAGCTTGCCTGCGATCCTGTAGATCAGGATATCCAGTTTTGTAATAGTGTCTATTGTTAAAATGGATTTAATTTAACATAAAAAAGTAATACAATCTTACATAGAAAATCTACTCTAGCATACTGCAGTGTGCTTGGTGTTTCTTGAAAGAGCATACAGTATTTAATGCTCTATTATTAATGATTGATCTAAACTATGCTGTTTTTGTCATGCTGATATATTTGACTATTCTTTCCTCGAAATCTCCAGATTAACAGTGAAGTCCTGCATGGGGAGAGTAGCCGCACAAGATGCCTTCACAATTGAGCATGTACATACTCATCGACAGGCATTAGATGACAGACGATTCCTAGAAGTGGTTTGATCTGAAACAACAGTGAGTCAAAGAGAAGAGCTGGACCTGTCCCACATTCTGCATTCTCACGTGGCCTGAACAAAGCGAGCCAGAGGATTGGTCTTTGGGTTATGTGCTGAATGCGGGGACTAATTTAAACATGTATGTGTAGATGAGTTTGTGGAATCAAAGGGGTGTGTGTGAGCGAGAGAGAGTGAGAGAGAGTGAGTATGCAAGTGTGTGTGCAGAGAAGGGGGTGTGCAGCAATGCGTCCCGACTTTCCATGGATGATAGATAGCAACAGTAGGGGGAACAAAACCAAGCATTTCTCATGCTGTCACCGCAATGAAACAGGGACAGAGCAAGATTTGGCCACAATGTGAAAGCGAGGACTTCGGAGAAATGCCAGGCCATCATGCCAGTTCTATTGGAAGTCAAAGACTCCATCCATCACTACGTTCGGTCCCTTTAGCATTTGACTGAGAGCAGTGTTCGGCACTACCTCACTGTCTTGTGTGGGACTTCTCAGAGTCACTTAAGAGTGCCCGCTTTGATAAATTTAGTTTTTTCCACCATTGTTTTCTATTCCACTGAGTTACAGAAACAGGTGTGTGTGTGTGTGTGTGTGTGTGTGTGTGTGTGTGTGTGTGTGTGTGTGTGTGTGTGTGTGTGTTATATACTACTGAGGACCAAATGTCCCCAAAAATATCGTAAAATCTAACAATATTGACCTTGTGGAGATGATTGGATGGACCTCACAAGGAAAGTGTTGTTGTTGTTTTAACAATCAATAAATAAATAATAAAGAGCCAAAAAGATTTCTTTTTATTCCTGAGGTTAAAGCTAGACGGCCTTTCAATTTCATAAAATCGATGAAATTTAGTTCCCTCTGAAATTTGGTCATTGCGATATATGTTTATTTCTGTAATACCTCAAAAAGTAATTTTTAGCTGGGAAGTTATTTAATTTGAGAGGATTCCCTAGCAAATAATGTGCATGAAATCGCTCTCTTCACGCAGTCAAGCAGACAGAGGAAGTCCATGTGCGTATGCGCAGGTTTACCTTGACTGTGCACTGACAGTTCCATCATTCTGTTGCTAAACGAACAGCTGATCACACCGAGGTGCTCATTGACCACCGATATTTATTAGTTTGGTCCTGCGTTTCCTTTCCTTCGTGTATAACATAACATCTTTTCTTCTCGCTTTCCATTAGTGTCGTCGGTCTTTCACGTTTCATTCGCGTCCTCCATTTTCCTCTCCTGTTTCAAATTTGTATCCCACAGTGCCTTGCATGAAAGGGGAAAGCCCACCACGTGATGCATGATGTAGTATCTTGTATTGGCTCATGGTGAAGGAGGAAAAAATAGCAGAGAATTTTGGGCCATGTGGCCCTAAATTCATTAATTGTTCTATTTTAAAAAAACTAATAAAATTGGAAGTCTGTGATTCGAATTCAGTAGCTTTCGGTCCACTAAACAAAAATAATTGGGTGTCGGGGAAAATTCTTTTTATAACCTAAACTTGAAAAATCTGAAAGGCAGTCTAGCTTTAAGATTGGGGTTAGATTTAAGTGCAGCCATAGCATTAATTAACTGCATTAGTAGTTATTAATAATTATAATATTAGGATAGAAAGACAAATGTGTGTGTGTGTGTGTGTGTGTGTGTGTGTGTGTGTTTATATATATTACTGAGGACCAAATGTTCCCACAAGTATAGTGTGTGTGTGTGTGTGTGTGTGTGTGTGTGTGTGTGTGTGTGTGTGTGTGTGTTAACAAAAGCTGCAGCTTTTATTTCCTTTTGCTTACTGAGGTTAAGGTTAGGGTTCGACTTCGGTCTAGCATAGAATTAATTAGCTACATTAATAATTACACCAGTGGGAGGTCCTCACAAGTAAGTGTACGTGTGTAGTAAGACAAATGTGTGTGTGTGTGTATGTGTACTTGAACTTGCTACTTGCTATATACTGAGGACTGGGCAGAGTTACGTAGGACATTTTTGGGAAGTGAGGACATTTTGTGTGGTCCTCACTTCTTCAAAGGGCTGTATGAGGGTTAAGACTTAGTTTTAGAGTTCAGATTTAGGTTTGGGTCAGGGTTGGGCATTTAGTTGTGATGGTTAATGTTAGAGTAAGGGGTTAGGGAGTACATTACGCGTCGGTGAGAGTCCCCATAAAGATAGAAATGTGTGGGTGGGTGGGTGGGTGTGGTCATGTTTTTATTATTGATATTTGAACTCAACAGGCAACCAAATACACATCTCCCTTCAGTGCTCCTTCAGAAGCTCCGCCCCAAAATTCATGGACATGCAATTCCAAGTAAATGTCTCTTTCTCATAACTGAATCAAAGCAAACATTATAATACAAAACGCCATCAGATGAACGACATGCAAGCACACAAACACATCATCTAAACCACAAGGAAGTAAAAACGAGCGAGAGTTAGTTGTTTCAATTATTTTTACAAAACTACAGTGACCAAAGAGAGGACCGTATGTTTGTAGATAAGCTAACAAGGAAGCTAACATTACCTAGCATAGCATTTCAAATTATGCATCAGTCCAAATAACCTCACTGTTCTAATAAACTTGTGCTTTTAGGTGTATGTGGCTATAAAACTCTTTGCAGGAACAAATACCGTGTTCAAATCAAGTGGCTTTATTGTCATTTCAACCATATACAGCTGGTACAGTACACACTGAAACAAAACAATGTTCTTCCAATAGCATGATGATACATAAAAAACACAGAACTCCATGAGACCACAAATAACCAAAGACGATTACACAGACCTACACAGGACTACATGAAGCGGATATAAAAAGTGTACACACCCCGTTAAAATGCTAGGTTTTTCTGATGAAAACAAAAATGAGACCATGATAAATAATTTGAAAACTTTTCCCACCTTTAATGTGATCTATAACCTGTACAATTCAACTGAAAAACAAACAAATCTGTTGGAGGGGGACATAAAAAAATAAAAAACGTACAATAAGCTGGTTGCATAAGTGTGCACACCCTTAAACTAAGACTTTGTTGAAGTACCTTTTGATTTAATTACAGCATTCAGTCTTTTTGAGTCAGAGTCTATCAGCCTGCCACATCTAGACTTGGCAATATTTGCCCACTCTTCCTTGCAAAAGCGCTCCAAATCTGTCAGATTGCGAGGGCATCTCTTGTGCGCAGCCCTCTTCAGGTCACCCCACAGATTTTCCATTGGATTTAGGTCTGGGCTCTGGCTGAGCCATTCCAAAACTTTTTTGGGGTCATTGTCATGTTGAAAGATGAAATTTCTCTTCATCTTCAGCTTTCTAGCAGACACCTGAAGGTTTTGGGCCAAAATTGACTGGTATTTAGAACTGTTCTTAATTCCCTCCACCTCGACTAAAGCCCCTGTTCCAGCTGAAGAAAAACAACCCCAAAACATGATGCTGCCACCACCATGCTTCACCGTGGGTGTGGTGTTCTTTTGGTGATGCACAGTGTTGTTTTTTCACCAAACATACCTTTTGGAATTGTGGCCAAAGAGTTCATCCTTGGTTTCATCAGACCAGAACACATTTTCCCACAGGCTTTTGGGAGAGTTGATGTATTTTTTTGCAAAATTTAGCCGGGCCTGAATGCTTTTCTTTGTAAGAAAAGGCTTCCATCTTGCGACCCCATAGTCCAGACATATGGAGAATATGGGAGATTGTTGTCACATGTAGTACACAACCAGTACTTGCCAGAAATTCCTGCAGCTCCTTCAGTGTTGCTGTAGGCCTCTTGGCAGCCTCCCTGACCAGTTTTCGTCTTGTCTTTTCATCAGTTTTGGAGGGACGTCCAGTTCTCAGTAATGTCACTGTTGTTCCATATTTTCTCCACTTCTTGATGACAGTCTTCACTGTGCTCCATGGTCTATCTAATGGCGTGGAAATTTTGCTGTACCGTTCTCCTGACTGATACTTTTCAACAATGAGATCCCTTTGATGCTTTATAAGCTCTCTGTGAACCCTGGCTTTTGCTGGAGGATGCAACTGATGCCATGTACACACGTAGCCGGGTATTTTTAAAACCGAACATTTTTCCCCCCTCCGTTTATAAAAATGTTTTATCCACACCACCTCGTCTTCGAAAAAAATCCCTTCCACACATAACCGAACATCTGCGTTTTCAATCACATTCATAAGCATTCCAAACCTGTAGATGGCATTATTTCCCCAAATCCTACCCCCTAATCACATCGCCTGTGCTCTTGGAGCAGTAGTTGGGCTTCTAAAATTAAACATGTAAATAGCACCTGCACAATAATTAACGCTTTCAAGGCACTACTCCGATCCATTACTCTTTAGCTAGCCGCACACTACGCCGATTTTCAGCGTACCGAGCCAACTGAAGTCGCGAGTCAGGCGTAAAGACTAGTTTTCGATGGTACCGACTCATCTCACAGCCGATTCGAAAAACTAATCGGGAGCCAGACTGATCGGCGAGAGTCGCTAGCAATAGCCAATCATATCTTTCGCATATAACACGTGACATCATTGAACACAATTTCTAGCGCGAGAAATACGTGTTGGTAGCACCTAATGCAGGTATATACTGTAATTCCATAGACTGAAGCTTTATCCATAGACACAGTGGGCTGGAAAGCCACTCTGCTCAAGTTGTGTGGCTGAATTCCAAATCGCTTTAACTCCCCTATATAAGTGCACTATTTAAGGTTGGGAATAATAGCTCATGCAGCCTAGATAGTGCGCTACATATTCCGTGTTGTGTCATTTGTAATTCAGCCTGTAGCATCTTCAAGTGTTGGATTTAACAGTAACTATATCCAATAGCCAATCACAAAGCTATTAAGTTGTCACGTGTCGCTTCAATCGCGACTGCACTTGTCAACAGTCGGGGGATATGTGCATGCCCTGTCGGGAGTCGGCTCTGAAATGGGTCGGTTCGGTACCGCGTGGATCGCCGTGGTGTGCGGCTAGCTTAAGTCCATGCTTAATCTGGCTTCTGCAGTAAACAAAGGTCGCACGTTTGACGTCAGGGCAGAGTTGTTGTCATTTTTTTGGCGCAGATTGTGACGTTCTAAAACGCAAAACTCCGGTTATCTCTGTCTACACGAAAAGGCATACACGGAGTTTTCAAAAATCTTCACTTTGCCCGGAGTTTTTTTAAATATTCGTTTTTGATGTGTTTTAATGTGGATGACAGGCCAAAACGTAGAAAAATATCTTCGATTTAGCAGATACCCGGCTACGTGTGGACGGGGTCTGAGTAAATGTCAGGAAAATCCTACTACGACAGCTGAACTTTATTTGGGGTTAATCAGAGTCATTTGAATTAATGGCAGGTGAAAACAAAAAGACTGAATGCTGTAATTAAATCAAAAGATGCTTCAACAAAGTATTAATTTAAGGGTGTGCGCACTTATGCAACCAGCTTATTGTACATTTTTTTATTTTTTATGTTTTCCCCCCTAAGAGATTTGTTTGCTTCTCAATTGAATTGTACAGGTTATAGGTCACATTAAAGGTGGGAGAAGTTTTGAAATTATTTATCGTGGTCTCATTTTTTTACATCAGAAAAACCGATCATTTTAACGGGGTATGTACATTTTTATATCCACTGTAAAGTGTACACGTGCAAACATCGTAAGACAGTAAAATAAATACTAAAACAGAACAAGAGTAAAAGCAGAAACAGTAAAAGAGTGCAATGACGATCAGTACACATTTCTAAAGTGAATGAAGTGATTAGAAGTAACTTAGACACTGGCAAGGTCAAGGGTGGGGTTAAGGCTAGGAGTAGGTAGAGCATGAAATAGCTAACAGTAGCTAACAAACAAGTCAATGGAAATACCCCACAAAGACAGAATTACGTGAGTGAGTGTGTGTATGTGGTGGGGGGTGTTGCAAAGATCAGCTGGCATGAACATCTAATAAAACCTTTTGGATAGACTTTGTGGTGACGTTTAGCAGCACCTGTAAACCTCATGGACATATTTCCATGGCTGCACACATGCACATAAATTAAACGATGTGCCGGTTTAAAATCTCATATGCATATCTCATACTGTACTCATGCAAAGCTTATAAGACTGATGCTTATTAATAGGCAGATGGCCTTCGTAATAGGTCATTATGTAAACACACAGTGAGGGCTTGAGTTATGTTTGTCCCATGCGTGCTCTGACTATTCTGACTGAAGGCTAATGTGGAAAATCGTCTTTAAAGGAGTGACTTTCACACACATTAATTCTAATTCAAAAGTATTCAAACAAGATTGAGAATTAAAGGCTTTAACTTAATTTTGGTGCTATTGTTTTGTCTGAATGTAAGCTTAGGATTCCCTGCGTAGCTCTGCTTTAAACAGCAGCCTCTTTTGCCTGCTACTGGAGAAGGCAATGACCCCGGAGTCCCCAGTGGCAAGAGATCAACTCTATCTCTACCACATGCTGAACGGCCCTCAAAGCACAAAGCCACCCTGGAATTCTGCTGAGAGAAATCTAGTAAACACTCCTGTGCCACAATCAAGAGGAGAATTACTGCTGGTTGATGGTGATCAAAATTGCTTTATGCTCCTATGTGAATTGTGTGTTTGCGGGGGGAAGCAAATGAAAGGTTTGTATTGGGGGCAGTGGCCGTGGGGCACTCAGGGCATTCTTAAAATTAAAAGTTGTAGCCTATTAGTCTGTGTTTGGTAGCTGAGCACGCACCCATGCCTAGCGTAGGAGCTAATGGGAAAAGATGTGTGGAAGTGTATGATTTATGGTTGCACGCAAGCAGGGGTGGAATAATTTGGTGCAGAACGGGTACTTACTGAACGGCAACAACTCGCCTACTTATCCGTACTTTCTGGTGATAAATTAGCTCTTGTTTAAAGTAGCCGGGGACCCATTTTTCATTTTGATTACTACACTTGATATCTCTTTCTTTCTTACTCTTTCTTTGTCAGCAATGGTCCTTTGCATTTTTGTGTACCAAGTCTATGTGTTTGAGTATTCCACCACTCCACCTTCACTGTCTCTCTCAGTCCAACCCCCCCCCAACATAAACACATACAGACACACACACACCCATACACACAGTGTCTTGCAAAAGTATTCATCCCCCTTGGTGTTTGTCCTGTTTTGTCGCATTACAAGCTGGAATTAAAATGGATTTTTGGAGGGTGAGCACCATTTGATTTACATAACATGCCTACAGCTTTAAAGGTGAAAATTGTTGTTTTATTGTGACACAAACGATAATTAAGATGAAAAAAAAACAGAAATCTGGAGTGTGCCTAGGTATTCACCCCCTTTCATATGAAACCCCTAAATAAGAGCTGGTCCAACCAATTCACTTCATAAGTCACATAATTAGTTGATTAAGATCCACCTGTGTGCAATCAAAGTGTCACATGATCTGTCACATGATGTCTGTATAAAATCAACCTGTTCTGGAAGGACCCTGACTCTGCAACACTACCAAGCAAGCAACATGAAAACCAAGGAGCCTCCAAACAGGTCAGAGACAAAGTTGTGGAGAAGTATAGATCAGGGTTGGGTTATAAAAAAAAATCCCCAACTTTGAATATCCCATGGAGCACCATTAAATCCATTATAGCAAAATGGAAAGAATATGGCACCACTACAAACCTGACAAGAGAAGGCCGCCCACCAAAACTCACAGACCGGGCAAGGAGGGCATTAATCAGAGATGCAACAAAGACACCAACGATAACACTGAAGGATCTGCAAAGATCCACAGTGGAGATGGGAGTATCTGTCCATAGGACCACTTTAAGCCATACACGCCACAGAGTGGGCCTTTATGGAAGAGTGGCCAGAAAAAAGTAATTGCTTAAGAAAACACATTTGGAATTTGCCCAACAGCATGTGGCAGACTCCCCAAACACATGGAAGAAGATTCTCTGGTCAAATGAGACTAAAATTGATCTTTTTGGCCATCGTGGGAAACGCCATGTGTGGCACAAACCCAACACCCTGAGAACACCATTCCTACAGTGAAGCATGGTGGTGGCAGGATCATGCTGTGGGGATGTTTTTCATCTGCAGAGACAGGAAAGCTGGTCAGGACTGAAGGAAAGATGGATGGCACTAAATACAGAGCAATTCTGGAGGAAAACCTGTTTGAGTCGGCCAGAGGTTTTAGACTGGGTTGAAGGTTCACATTCCAGCAGGACAATGACCCTAAACATACTGCTAAAGCTACACTGGAGTGGTTTAAAGGGAAACATTTAAATGTCTTGGAATTGCCTAGTCAAAGCCCAGACCTCAATCCAATTGAGAATCTGTGGCATCACTTGAAGATTGCTGTACACCAACGCAACCCATCTAACTTCAAGGAGTTGGAGCAATTTTGCCTTGAGGAATGGGCAAAAATCCAAGTGGCTAGATGTGCTAAGCTAATAGAGACATACCCCAAGAGACTTGCTGCTGGAACTGCAGCAAAAGGTGGCTCTACAAAGTATTGACTTTGGGGGGGTGAATACCTATGCATACTCCAGATATTTGGATTTTTTTTTCATCTTAATTATTATTTGTGTCACAATAAAACAACAATTTTCACCTTTAAAGTGGTCGGCATGTTGTGTAAATCAAATGGTGCTAACCCTCCAAAAATCCATTTTAATTCCAGCTTGTAATGCAACAAAACAGGACAAACACCAAGGGGAATGAATACTTTTGCAAGACACTATATAGAATGATGCCTTCAAAATAATTAAATTATCTCATCTCATCTCATCTCATCATCTGTAGCCGCTTTATCCTGTTCTACAGGGTCGCAGGCAAGCTGGAGCCTATCCCAGCTGACTTACCGGTAAAGTAATGCTCGTATGGCTGAGGACTACAGTTGACTTGCTAACTTTAGGACTGCAGTCGTCATGAACAGTTTTGCACTCAAGTTTCCATCAATGAAGAGTTATAACATCAACAAAACAGACTTCATGTTAAAACTACAACCCCAATTCCAAAAAAGTTGGGACAAAGTACAAATTGTAGATCAAAACGGAATGCAATAATTTACAAATCTCAAAAAATGATATTGTATTCACAATAGAACATAGACAACATATCAAATGTCGAAAGTGAGACATTTTGAAATTTCATGCCAAATATCGGCTCATTTGAAATTTCATGACAGCAACACATCTCAAAAAAGTTGGGAGGGGCAATAAGAGGCTGGAAAAGTTAAAGGTACAAAAAAGGAACAGCTGGAGGACCAAATTGCAAAACATTGGGTCAATTGGCAATAGGTCATTAACATGACTGGGTATAAAAAGAGCATCTTGGAGTGGCAGTGGCTCTCAGAAGTAAAGATGGGAAGAGGATCACCAATCCCCCTAATTCTGCGCCGACAAATAGTGGAGCAATATCAGAAAGGAGTTCGACAGTGTAAAATTGCAAAGAGTTTGAACATATCATCATCTACAGTGCATAATATCATCAACAGATTCAGAGAATCTGGAAGAATCTCTGTGCGTAAGGGTCAAGGCCGGAAAACCATACTGGGTGCCCGTGATCTTCGGGCCCTTAGACGGCACTGCATCACATACAGGCATGCTTCTGTATTGGAAATCACAAAATGGGCTCAGGAATATTTCCAGAGAACATTATCTGTGAACACAATTCACCGTGCCATCCGCCGTTGCCAGCTAAAACTCTATCGTTCAAAGGAGAAGCCGTATCTAAACATGATCCAGAAGCGCAGACGTCTTCTCTGGGCCAAGACTCATTTAAAATGGACTGTGGCAAAGTGGAAAACTGTTCTGTGGTCAGACGAATCAAAATTTGAAGTTCTTTATGGAAATCAGGGATGCCGTGTCATTCGGACTAAAGAGGAGAAGGACGACCCAAGTTGTTCTCAGCGCTCAGTTCAGAAGCCTGCATCTCTGATGGTATGGAGTTGCATTAGTGCATGTGGCATGGGCAGCTTACACATCTGGAAAGACACCATCAATGCTGAAAGGTATATCCAGGTTCTAGAGCAACATATGCTCCCATCCAGACAACATCTCTTTCAGGGAAGACCTTGCATTGTCCAACATGACAATGCCAAACCACATACTGCATCAATTACAGCATCATGGCTGCGTAGAAGAAGGGTCCGGGTACTGAACTGGCCAGCCTGCAGTCCAGATCTTTCACCCATAGAAAACATTTGGCGCATCATAAAACGGAAGATACGACAAAAAAGACCTAAGACAGTTGAGCAACTAGAATCCTACATTAGACAAGAATGGGTTAACATTCCTATCCCTAAACTTGAGCAACTTGTCTCCTCAGTCCCCAGACGTTTACAGACTGTTGTAAAGAGAAAAGGGGATGTCTCACAGTGGGAAACATGGCCTTGTCCCAACTTTTTTGAGATGTGTTGTTGTCATGAAATTTAAAATCACCTAATTTTTCTCTTTAAATTATAAATTTTCTCAGTTTAAACATTTGATATGTCATCTATGTTCTATTCTGAATAAAATATGGAATTTTGAAACTTCCACATCATTGCATTCCGTTTTTATTTACAATTTGTACTTTGTCCCAACTTTTTTGGAATCTGGGTTGTATGATGAATACGTCATTTCAAAGCTTAGACCATCTCACCAGACACACACATCCATCATAAGAAATACAGAAAATGCAACTGTCTAGTTATCATCTCATCTCATTATCTCTAGCCGCTTTATCCTGTTCTACAGGGTCGCAGGCAAGCTGGAGCCTATCCCAGCTGACTACGGGCGAAAGGCGGGGTACACCCTGGACAAGTCGCCAGGTCATCACAGGGCTGACACATAGACACAGACAACCATTCACACTCACATTCACACCTACGGTCAATTTAGAGTCACCAGTTAACCTAACCTGCATGTCTTTGGACTGTGGGGGAAACCGGAGCACCCGGAGGAAACCCACGCGGACACGGGGAGAACATGCAAACTCCGCACAGAAAGGCCCTCACCGGCCCCGGGGCTCGAACCCAGACCTTCTTGCTGTGAGGCGACAGCGCTAACCACTACACCACCGTGCCGCCCTAATTAAATTATATGTTTCCAAATAATAAAAAATATTATAAAGTGCAGTAAACAGCAATAAATTAAACAAAATCAAAATTTGGTGTGATGGCCCTTTGGAAAAAAAAAATAGTAGCGAGACTCATCAGATGACTGACAGCTTGGTCAGTGAGGAAGGCCACAGAGTTTTGGATGCCCCAGTTTTCTCAGTTTTATAAGGAAATGAGCTGTAGGTTTTACTGAGCATCTTGCAAAACCAGCCACAATTCTTCTGGACACGTTGACTGTCACACTCGCTTCTTAATTTTTCAGCAAATCCCAGCAGCCTTCATTATTTTTTTTGTCTGAAAAGCGGTCTCTTGCATAATATGCTATGCTCTTTCCTAACATACAAACATTTTTCTGTAACATTTAATTTTATGCTGGAAAACTAATGCTTGGAAATCTGAAATGTTTTTGTATTGACTTGATAATGTAGACAACATAAAATAAAAACTCTATGACAAAGTTTGTGCTTTAAAAAAAATACGGTCGCTAAGACTTTTTCACAGTGCTGTATATCCTAGCTCTTACCCATACACCATTCTCCTCTTACTTTGGTGCAGCCAAAGCTCTGTGGCCTTCCTCATTGACCGTTGGCTGTCAGTCATCTGATGAGTCCAGCTTAGATTTTCCTCCTGCCAAGATGACATTCCCATTGATCCTCCTCTGACTGGAGTGACAGGACTCAGGGAAATAAGCAGATGAAATATTAAGTTATAGAGTCAGGTCCTAATCAATAAACAACCCCCATGACTGCAGTGGCTGCTGAGGTTATGTCTCTTGATAGTTGACCCTGGTAATGTGTTTGACGTGGATCTGGACCAAAGCTATAAGCACTCAACCCAGCCCTGATCAACCCACATTGTAGCTTTGCCCTGCAGCCAATTTCTTAGCTGGCATCTGCTGCTTTTTTCCTCCGTTCTCTGGCACTGTTGCCAGTGCCTGTGCCTGGGGTAGTGTTGGCAGAACCGGACACACTACAGAGCGCATAAATAAAACATATGACCACCGTAATGAGGAAATATGGACAGGGCAAGCAGCAAGCACTGGTCATTGAGACGAAGGACAGGCTTGGGTCTGATAGTGGCCAGTCACCTGAAGCTCTGCCTTCATCCCGGAGCAGTGGGATACAGTATTTGACATTGAGCAGGGTACATAGCATGAACTCTAAAGTAATTAAAGAAAAAAAAACATAGCACCTGCCTTGAACACATGGTCAAAGGTTTCTGTCATGCAAGAAGTATTACAGGTTTGTAACAGGACTGACTGACAAATTCCCATCCCAGAATGCATTATATTGAATTCTATATCTCATAGATTCTTTAAATATTCAACAACCTTTGTTTCTTGTTTATTTCTGCTTCCATAAACTAGCCCACTGTATCCACCCTGTGAACAGTTCCAGTTGTATGATGCATAAAAGCACCCAGCTAGAAGTCATTAGTCATTTCCTTGGCTTGTGGGACAGGGGTCAGGACAACAATGGCCAGGCAGACCCTGTGTGTCACTGACATTTCTGCCCCCATTTAGACCCAGAAGAGCAGCTGAGTGAGCAACTGAGCTTGCTCTGTGCACTGCCCTGTCAGGACTACCCCCACTGTGGTTTTGGTTTTTGGGGGGGTTTTTTTGTGTTTTGTTTTTTTCGCTTCACACTTTTGAAATGTGCACCAGCTGACTGACAACTATCTCCTGCTCCCCGTACCCGCCTCCCCCCACCTGCCACGCCGCTGATAAAATGTTAATGTAATTAACAGATAATGACTGTTGTTTTTAGCTGTCGATACACAGACTGCGAGAGGGATAAAGGATCCGAGGCCCACAAAGTCACTTTCAGATATCTGCCAGCCATTGTAGAATTCAATTATTTGCCAAACACTCCCCCTCCACCTGTCTTGATCAGCCATCCCTCCCACTAGCCCATACCTGCCTATCTTCATCCTCCCTGGGCTGACAGACATGCTGTGCTGCTGACGGAGCTGGACCAAACCTAGCTATGGTACCTTCCAGTCTGGACACCATGGGGGCATCTTATTACGGTAACTCTTACAGTCCTGATGGTCTTTTTTGGAGAAACAGAAGGAAGTGAGTGTGTTCATAAATCATAAACCCCAACCTGGCAGCTAGACACCTTTTTCACCTCAGACATGGACGGGGACACCTGGCACCAACAAGACAAATGTATTTATTTTGAACAGGAAGCACCACTTAGACCTATCAGGACATGGAGAAGAGCAGCCAGTGGCATGAGTTCCTTCCTATCCCTACATTTTTAATAAGCATCATACCCAAACAAGATTAGGTGCTTCCAGTTTACAAAATGTCAAAGAAGGCAGCACTATCACTCATAATAAATGGGCTTATGCAAACAGTAGGGTTTGTGCCATGCATAAGCATGTATTCGGAGTGTGAAGCAGTGATGTTGTGTGCTGATATGCAATTATTCTAAAGAGTATCAAAGTTGAGGCACAGACTGTGCGTTTGTCTTGCCAGGCTTTGGCTTCTACGTAGAAAGAACTCATGAATAAAAAACAGAAATACCAACAACTAATGATAAGCACAAACTTGCACAATATAGGCACAGATTTTCAAACAAAATGTCTTGTTTGTAATTGTCTTCTGGATCCATCTGTACATCCGTACCCAATTATCGTCTTGGTTTCTCACCATTTCAAGCAAGCTTTTAAGATTATTACTGGATTATTAACTTCTTGACCAAATTTCCTAACATTGTGTCATAACATGGTGTCCATGTCAGATTATATGATGAAGATCCTGTAATGATAGACCTGTGATTAAAGAAAATGACCGCAGCCAACTTATGTCATCAATCAGCATGAACGTTCAGAAAATGGGGTCGGATAAACAGAAACATTCTTCAAAGTGTACTTGAGGAGATAAGGATATATTTTCTGTCCATTAGAATGTTTCGTTTATGTTTCGCCATTGCCTCGACTGTATTTGTAGCTGTCCTGTGAGGTTCACATAATTCTATGGGGTCCTCCTCTTACTGGCTTTTAGATAAGTGTTCGAGCAGCAGTCATGCATAGATTTTAGTCTGATTTTAATTTAAATTTTAATGGCACTAAAGAATTTAGAGTAGTTACTGAATAATGTCCTTTTAGATTAAAAGCTATGACTTTAAAAGGTGAACATTCATTGTTCTTTGGGAAAGAGATCTAAACATTTGTGTTGAAGAAAAGATGCCATGATAGTGTCTTATCCTGAAATTAGATTGAATGAACTAATCAATTTCAGCAAATTTCCATTACAAAATCAGCACATTCTTTATACTTAGCATTATATTTTGTCATCTTCATTATATATAACAATATCGGCAAGATGGTGGCACGGTGGTGTCGTGGTTAGCACTGTCTCCTCACAGCAAAAAGGTTCTGGGTTCGAGCCCAGTGGCCAACGGGGGCCTTTCTGTGTGGAGTTTGCATGTTCTCCCCGTGTCTGTGTGGGTTTCCTCCGGGTGCTCCGGTTTCCCCCACAGTCCAAAGACATGCAGGTTAGGCTCATTGGTGGCTCTAAATTGACCGTAGGTGTGAATGTGAGTGTGAATGGCTGTCTCTATGTATCAGCCCTGCGATGATCTGGTGACTTGTCCAGGGTGTACCCCGCCTCTCGCCCGTAGTCAGCTGGGATAGGCTCCAGCTTGCCCGCGACCCTGCACAAGATAAGCGGCTACGGATAATGGATGGATGGACTATTAGCAAGATTGAAAAGGAGAAATAGTCAATGCAGATCTAACTTTTATAAATAAATAATTCATACAATTCAATACTACTACTACTAATAATAATAATAATAACTAGGGGCGGCACGGTGGTGTAGTGGTTAGCGCTGTTGCCTCACAGCAAGAAGGTCCAGGTTCAAGCCCCGTGGCCGGTGAGGGCCTTTCTGTGTGGAGTTTGCATGTTCTCCCCGTGTCCGTGTGGGTTTCCTCCGGGTGCTCCGGTTTCCCCCACAGTCCAAAGACATGCAGGTTAGGTTAACTGGTGACTCTAAATTGACCGTAGGTGTGAATGTGAGTGTGAATGGTTGTCTGTGTCTATGTGTCAGCCCTGTGATGACCTGGCGACTTGTCCAGGGTGTACCCCGCCTTTTGCCTATAGTCAGCTGGGATAGGCACCAGCTTGCCTGCGACCCTGTAGAACAGGATAAAGCGGTGAGAGATGATGAGATGAGATAATAACTAGACAGTTGCATTTTCTGTATTTCTTATGATGGATGTGTGTGTCTGGTGAGATGGTCTAAGCTTTGAAATGACGTATTCATCATAGTTTTAACATGAAGTCTGTTTTGTTGATGTTATAAACTCTTCATTGATGGAAACTTGAGTGCAAAACTGTTCATGACGACTGCAGTCCTAAAGTTAGCAAGTCAACTGTAGTCCTCAGCCATACGAGCATTACTTTACCGGTAAGTGTCCAGAGCGTCTTCCAAGTGCGACTTTTGACTGTCCATATGGAGCCGTCCTCCACAGGAGCGATGTGATGAGACTCCAGCTAGACGTAGGGCATCAGGATGGATCAGGCCGGTCCGAGGAGCAGAAGAGGTCAGCATCTCGGTCTCAGGATTGACATGTAACTCAAAGGGACAGACAGAGTGTGTGTGTGGGGGAGAGAGAGAGAGAGAGAGAGAACACAGGTTGTTAGGTATGCCCAATGTCACCTAATGAGTAAGAACAATATACATTTTGCACTGAGTCCAAGCAGGGACTCCAGCTGTAGTGTGTTATCTTTGTGGTATTTTGACCGAAGTATGTCACAGACATTTCAATCAGAAAAGGAGTATAATATAAGTTTGGTGGCTCTTTGATGAAGTGAGACCAAGCAGGAAGACTGAAATTCCATGTATTCCTATGGTAGGAATAAATGACAGAAAAATGAAAGACAGAGTGCATCTTTCCAAAAGCTGTATACAAGCACACAATTTGGACACAGGATGGATGAGTTGTTTGAGGTCAATATTTCGAAAAGCCAGCAAAAAAGTGGTCTGATCGTTAATAATAGTGTGCTTGTTTCACAATCACACTAATAATTCAAAAACATAATTGTCACTTTTTTTTAATTCTATCCATTCAGACACTACAGCTACAGCTCATCTCATCTCATTATCTCTAGCCGCTTTATCCTGTTCTACAGGGTCGCAGGCAAGCTGGAGCCTATCCCAGCTGACTACGGGCGAAAGGCGGGGTACACCCTGGACAAGTCGCCAGGTCATCACAGGGCTGACACATAGACACAGACAACCATTCACACTCACATTCACACCTACGGTCAATTTAGAGCCACCAGTTAACCTAACCTGCATGTCTTTGGACTGTGGGGGAAACCGGAGCACCCGGAGGAAACCCACGCGGACACGGGGAGAACATGCAAACTCCGCACAGAAAGGCCCTCGCCGGCCACGGGGCTCAAACCCGGACCTTCTTGCTGTGAGGCGACAGCGCTAACCACTACACCACCGTGCCGCCCGGCTACAGCTCAGTTTGAATTAATTTTATACATTATCCTAGATTGCCTTGGAAGGTGTCTGTTTCTCCCAGTTTCAGAAAATACACCTGCATAATTAAAGCAAAGTGTGTGTTTGCTTGAAATAAGACACAAGTGTACATGTAGCAATACAGGTGACATTTTGCACAGCTCATCATAACGATAGCAATCGTGAACTTTGTCTAAAGTGTTTGTGTTGCTCCAAATAACCCAGTTTGTGCATGTGTGTTAATGACATCTAATTATCATTTCTGTAATAACATTACCCTGTGCATCATAATGAGCAGCTACCCAATGTTTGCCCTCTTCCGCTGGGTTCCACCCTTTATTAGCAGAGTTTTGTATGCAATTACGGCTAATTGAAGTGTTAATTAAATCAGGTGTAGCGTGTTTGTAAACAGAAAAGGAGCCTGTATAATGTGCAGTTTGTCTGTGTGTGCTTTAAGAAGCACATTGATTTATGGAGATGTCTGATAATCTAGCTTCCAATTCCCTCATGATCCCATGTGAGAAAAAGATACATGTACCAGAGTAGATGCTGGCATTTTCCTCCGCTGCTAAAATCATACCCGGTCCTCTCTTGGGTCTTGCCTAATTGCCATGCAGTAGAGAAAAGAGGGGCAGCTACACTTGACCTTGTCTGACAACACGCTGTTGTATATTTGCATTGCGAAGTAATAAGGGTATCAAATAATCAGCTATTTCAGTGGTCACTGACAAACAGAATTTTAAGGTGAGAGGAAGTGATGCGCAGCAGAATTCAAAACAGCAATTAACCCTGAAAAAGAAGCTGTATTATTTTTGACTGGCTTTCACAAGCAAGATTACTGAGTCAGCGGGATCAGGATGACAGTTCATTGCAAATGATGTGAACTGCACTTCGTGTTGATGTAGGCTGTATTGACATCTAAATCTTGTGGGAGATAAACATGCATGCACTGATATGGATGCCTACATCCACACTCATTACCTCTAAACCCTCACACTGTCCCTGAATTTATAGTATTTACATTACTCTGTGATTGCACGAGGAGAAGTCATGAAGACTCATTTGGTCATTATGTCTACCTAGTGTTTATGGATTTTGCTTTAGTATACTGCCCATTTCACATTTATTACTCTCCATGAAATTGGGAGACAAAGTAAGGTAAATACCAGTGGCTCTGTTTATACTGTGAGAGGCATTTTCTGGAATGGTTTGAGTCGACTTTGCTGGTCTCCTTCAAGAGATGTGTCACTCCAAATCAATTCAAAGCTCTTGTGACTGCTCACCTTAATTCTACGCTCAGCATTTCTATCCTGATTGCTGTGGTCTCTTCCAGGATGACCCTGGCCCCATCTATAGGGCATGAGGGTTCAGTGAATACTTTGATGAGTATGAAAATGATGTACAGTAATTCATCCGCTACCTCCTTCACCATCACTGGTTCTCAACCCACTTAAACACATATGGGATATTTTGGAGCAACGTTCTCCACAACCATAATCAAAACAACATTTGAGGGACTATATTTTAAAAGAACAGTGTTCTTCCCTTCCCTGCAGTACAGTCCAATAAACTTGTAGAATCTACAACCCCAGCTCCAAAAAAGTTGGGATGCTGTGTAAACTGCAAATAAAAACAGAATGTGATAATTTGCAAATCATGGAAACCCTATATTTCACTGAAAATAGTACAATGACAACATATCAAATGTTGAAACTGAGAAATGTAATTGTTTTTTTTAAATAAAATATATTACTCATTTTGAATTTGATATCAGCAACATGTTTCAAAAAAGCTGGGCCAGGGGCATGTTTACCACTGTGTTGCATCACCTCTACTTTTAACAACACTCTGTAAATGTTTGGGAACTGAGGAGACCATTTGCTGTAGTTTTAAAAGAGAAATGTTGTCTATTTCTTGCCTGATATACAATTTCAGTTGCTCAACAGTTTGGGGTCCCATTTGTCATATTTTGCACTTCATAATGCACCAAATGTTTTAAATGGGAGACAGGTCTGGACTGCAGCCAGGCCAGTTTAGCACCCAAACACTCAGTGCGTTTACATGTACATCCAAATCGAGCTGTGGTCGGTAATCGAGCTAAGGGTCCCAGCAGGGGTGCCAGAAAAATCCAATCCTACATGCACACAAGGAAATCGAGCTATTGTGCGAGGTACATTGTGCACCCGAGCCACAGGTGGCGCTACACGCCCCATCGTGTTGGTGCACTTCCGGTTGTCGTCATGAAGAGCTATTCAAGAGTATAAACAAAGTTATCAGCAGTGTTGCCAGATACTGCTGACGTTTTCCAGCCCAAAACATGTTCAAATCCGCCAAAATGCACTTAAAACCGCCCAATCTGGCAACACTGGCAGTTCCGTGTTCACAAGTTCCATGCTCAAGCTCTTAGGCTTGCTCTAACAGACTGTATGGCTACAAACTGTCCTGCGCAGACCACTGTTTTGTAAGACAACTTATTTTGCACAATTGTATATTTTTCTAAAGTCCATTTTTTGCTTACAAAAAATATTTTTTTTGCTTACAATTTAACTTACAGTGGTGCTTGAAAGTTTGTGAACCCTTTAGAATTTTCTATATTTCTGCATAAATATGACCTAAAACATCATCAGATTTTCATACAAGTCCTAAAAGTAGATAAAGAGAACCCAGTTAAACAAATTAGACAAAAATATTATACTTAGTCATTTTTTTATTGAGGAAAATGATCCAATATTACATATCTGTGAGTGGCAAAAGTATGTGAACCTTTGCTTTCAGTATCTGGTGTGACCCCCTTGTGCAGCAATAACTGCAACTAAACATTTCCAGTAACTGTTGATCAGTCCTGCACACCAGCTTGGAGGAATTTTATCCCATTCCTCCGTACAGAACAGCTTCAACTCTGAGATGTTGGTGGGTTTCCTCACATGAACTGCTTGCTTCAGGTCCTTCCACAACATTTCGATTGGATTAAGGTCAGGACTTTGACTTGGCCATTCCTAAACATTAACTTTATTCTTCTTTAATCATTCTTTGGTAGAATGACTTGTGTGCTTAGAGTCATTGTCTTGCTGCAAGACCCACCTTCTCTTGAGATTCAGTTCATGGACAGATGTCTGAAATTTTCCTTTAAAATTTTACTGGTACAATTCAGAATTCATTGTTCCATCAATGATGGCAAGCCGTCCTGGCCCACATGCAGCAAAACAGGCCCAAACCATGATCCTACCACCACCATGTTTCACAGATGGGATAAGGTTCTTATGCTGGAATGCAGTGTGTTCCTTTCTCCAAACATAACGCTTCTCATTTAAACCAAAAAGTTCTATTTTGGTCTCATCCATCCACAAAACATTTTTCCAATAGCCTTCTGGCTTGCCACATGATCTTTAGCAAACTGAAGACGGGCAGCAATGTTCTTTTTGAAGAGCAGTGGCTTTCTCCTTGCAACCCTGCCATGCACACCATTGTTGTTCAGTGTTCTCCTGATGGTGGGCTCATGAACATTAACATTAGCCAATGTGAGAGAGGCCTTCAGTTGCTTAGAAGTTACCCTGGGGTCCTTTGTGACCTCGCTGACTATTACACGCCTTGCTCTTGGAGTGATCTTTGTTAGTCGACCACTCCTGGGGAGGGTAACAATGGTCTTGAATTTCCTCCATTTGTACACAATCTCTCTGACTATGGATTGGTGGAGTCCAAAATCTTGAGATGGTTTTGTAACCTTTTCCAGCCTGATGAGCATCAACAATGCTTTTTCTGAGGTCCTCAGAAATCTCCTTTGTTCGTGCCATGATACACTTCCACAAACATGTGTTGTGAAGCTCAGACTTTGATAGATCCTTGTTCTTTAAATAAAACAGGGTGCCCACTCACACCTGATTGTTATCCCATTGTTTGCAAACACCTGACTTTAATTTCACCTTCAAATTAACTGCTAATCCTAGAGGTTCACATACTTTTGCCACTCACAGATATGTAATATTGGATCATTCTCCTCAATAAATAAAAGACCAAGTAGAATATTTTTGTCTCATTTATTTAACTGGGTTTTCTTTATATACTTTTAGGACTTTTGTGAAAATCTGATGATGTTTTAGGTCATATTTATGCAGAAATGTAGAAAATTCTAAAGGGTTCACAAACTTTCAAGCACCACTGTATGTCTTAATAAACACAAAAAGTTCAATTGTTTTGTTTTTTTGACATTCTTCAGATGTTGGACATATATACACACACACACACAAATACAATGACTTGTTTATGTACACAATTCACAGCTATGCAACAGCTGTACAGATGTATTTGTTGATACAGTAAGTGAGCTAAATTTTAACAGTGCAAACAATGCCACAAAAAGAAAAGATTCATGCCGTTGTCATGATTCGTTGTCATGCTGACCGAGGCTGTTGTGTTTCCCACTTGTGGTCTCGTCACTCGTCACTTCCGGAAGGGGCAGTGCTGAAGTAAGTAGCTGGACTACGTAGCTCGATAGGGTATACATGCACTAAGTAGCTTGGCTAAAATCACATAATCTAGGTCGTGTAGCTCGATTACGAGAAATCAAGTTCGGTTCGATTTCAGCCTAGCTAAGGTGTTTCCATGGCATTTAGAACTTCGATTTCAGTCGAGCAATGGCAGAAATTCGATTTTCTCTATGTGCATGTAAACGCACTGACTTACTATGGAGCCATGCAGTTTTAATATGTGCAGAAAGCAGTTTGGCATTGTCTTGCTGAAAGAAGGAAGGCCTTCCCTGAAAAAGATTTTGTCTGGATGGCAGCATATTGCTGTGAAACGTGTATATATCATTCAGCATTAATTACCATCACAGATGCTGGCTTTTGAATTGTGCACTGATAACAAGTTGGATGGTCTCTCTCCTCTTTAGCCTGGAGGACGTGGTGTCCATGATTTCTAAAAAGAACTTCTAATTTTGATTCATCAGACTTCGGGACAATTTTCCACTTTGCCTCAGTCCATCATAAAAGAGCTTGGGCCCAGAGAAGGTGGCGGTGTTTCTGGATATTGTTTATATCTGGTTTTAACTTGCATTTGTGGATGCAGTAATGAACTGTTTTCACAGACAGTGGTTTTCTGAAGTGTTCCTGAGCCCATACAGTGATTATCACTACAGACACTTGTCTGCTATTAATGCAGTGTTGCCTGAGGGCCTGAAGATCACAGACATCCAGTGTCAGTTTTCAGCCTTGTCTCTTGCATACAGAGATTTCTTCAGATTCTCTGAATCTTTTAACGATATTACGTACCATAGATGATGTGATCCCCAAATTCTTCGCAGTTTTACATTGAGGAACATTATTCTTAAATTGTTGCACTGTTTGCCCACACAGTCTTTCACAGAGCAGTGAACCCCTCCCCGTCTTTACTTCTGAGAGACTCCGCCTCTCTGGGATGCTCTTTTTATACTCAGTCATGTTCCTGACCTGTTGCCAATTAACCTCAGTCTCATCTCATCTTCATCCTCTTATCCGGAGCCGGGTCGCGGAGGCAGCAGTCTGAGCATGGAAGCCCAAACTTCCCTCTCCCCAAACACCTCAGCCAGCTCCTCGGGAAGAACACCGAAGCGTTCCCAGGCCAGCCGAGAGGCATAGTCCCTCCAGCGTGTCCTGGGTCTTCCCCGGGGCCTCCTCCTGGGGGGACATGCCTGGAACACCTCCCCAGGGAGGCATCCAGGAGGCATCCGAAAAAGATGCCTGAGCCACCTCAGCTGATTCCTCTCGATGTGGAGGAGCAGCGGCTCTACTCTGAGCTCCTCCCGAGTGATTGTGCTTCTCACCCTATCTCTAAGGGAGCGCCCAGCCACCCTGCGAAGGAAACTCATTTCGGCCACTTGTATCCGCGATCTTGTTCTTTCAGTCATTACCCAAAGCTCATGACCATAGGTGAGAATCGGAACGTAGATCGACCGGTAAATCGAGAGCTTCGCCTTTTGGCTCAGCTCCTTCTTCACCTTTTGGCTCAGCTCCTCCCTCACCATGACGGACCGGTAAAGCGACCGCATCACTGCGGAGGCTGCACCGATCCACCTGTCGATCTCACGCTCCATCCTTCCCTCACTCATGAACAAGATCCCGAGATACTTAAACTCCTCCACTTGAGGCAGGACTTCTCCACCAACCTGGAGAGGGCAAGCCACCCTTTTCCGGTCGAGAACCATGACCTCGGACTTGGAGGCGCTGATTCTCATCCCAGCCGCTTCACACTCGACTGCAAACCACCCCAGTGCATGCTGAAGGTCCTGGTTTGAAGAAGCCAACAGGACAACATCATCCACAAAAAGCAGAGATGAAATCCTGTGGTTCTCAAACAAGACTCCCTCCGGCCCCTGACTGCGCCTAGAAATTCTGTCTATAAAAATTATGAACAGAACCGGTGACAAAGGGCAGCCCTGACGGAGTCCAACATGCACTGGGAACAGGTCTGACTTACTGCCGGCAATGCGAACCAGACTCCTGCTCCATTTGTACAGGGATTGGACAGCCCTTAGCAAAGAGCCCCGAACCCCATACTCCTGAAGCACCCCCCACAGAATACCACGAGGGACACGGTCCAATGCCTTCTCCAGATCCACAAAGCACATGTGGACTGGTTGGGCAAACTCCCATGAACCCTCAAGCACCCTATGAAGGGTATAGAGCTGATCCAGTGTTCCACGACCAGGACAAAAACCGCATTGTTCCTCCTGGATCCAAGGTTCGACTATCGGCCGAATTCTCCTCTTCAGTACCCTGGAGTATACCTTCCCTGGGAGGCTGAGAAGTGTGATTCCCCTATAATTGGTGCACACTCTCCGGTCTCCTTTCTTGAAAAGATGGACTACCACCCTGGTCTGCCACTCCAGAGGCACTGTCCCCAACCACCACGCAATGTTGCAGAGGCATGTCAGCCAAGACAGCCCCACAACATCCAACTTGAGATACTCAGGTCAGATCTCATCCACCCCCAGTGCCTTGCCACCGAGGAGCTTGCAAACCACCTCAGTGACTTCAGCTTGTGTAATGGACAAGTCCACCTCTGAGTCATCAGCCTCTGCTTCCTCAATGGAAGATGTGATGGTGGGATTGAGGAGATCCTCGAAGTATTCCTTCCACTGCCTGACAATATCCCCAGTCGAGGTCAACAGCTCCCCACCCGCACTGTAAACAGTGTTGGCAGAGTACTGCTTCCCCCTCCTGAGGCGCCGGACGGATTGCCAAAATTTCTTCGAGGCCGACCAATAGTCCTCCTCCATGGCCTCACCGAACTCCTCCCAGTTCCGAGTTTTTGCCTCCGCAACTGCCCGAGCTGCGGCACGCCTGGCCTGCCGATACCCATCAGCTGCCTCAGGAGTCCCAGAGGCCAACATGGCCCGATAGGATTCCTTCTTCAGCTTGATGGCATCCCTTACTTCTGGTGTCCACCACCGGGTTCAGGGATTGCCGCCACAACAGGCACCGGAGACCTTGCGGCCACAGCTCCGAACAGCCATGTCAACAATGGAGGCAGAGAACATGATCCACTCAGACTCAGTGTCCCCCGCCTCCCCCGGGAGCTGGGAGAAGCTCTCTTGGAGGTGGGAGTTAAAGACCCCCCCAACAGAGTGCTCGGCCAGACGTTCCCAGCAGACCCTCACCATACGTTTGGGCCTGCCAGGTCTGTCCGGCTTCCTCCTCCGCCAGCTGATCCAACTCGCCACCAGGTGGTGATCAGTTGACAGCTCAGCCCCTCTCTTCACCCGAGTGTCCAAGACATAGGGCCGGAGATCAGATGAAACGACAACAAAGTCAATCATCGACCTCCGACCTAAGGTGTCCTGGTGCCATGTGCACTTATGGACATCCCTATGCTCGAACATGCTGTTCGTTATGGACCAACCGTGACTAGCACAGAAGTCCAATAACAAAACACCACTCCGGTTCAGATCAGGGAGGCCGTTCCTCCCAATCACGCCCCTCCAGGTGTCACTGTTGTTGCCCACGTGAGCATTGAAGTCCCCCAGTAGCACAATGGAGTCCCCAGTCTGAGCACCTCTCAGTACCTCTCCCAGGGACTCCAAGAAGGCCGAATACTCTATACTGCTATTCAGCCCATAGGCACAAACAACAGCAAGAGCCCTCTCCCCGACCCGAAGGTGCAGAGAGGTGACCCTCTCGTTCACTGGGGTAAACTCCAACACATGGTGGCTGAGCTGTGGAGCTATAAGCAAGCCCACACCAGCCCACTGCCACTCACCGTGGGCGACTCCAGAGAAGTGGAGAGTCCAGCCCCTCTCAAGGAGCTGGGTTCTGGAGCCCAAGCTGTGTGTGGAGGTGAGCCCGACTATCTCTAGCCGGTACCTCTCAACCTCCCACACAAGCTCAGGCTCTTTCCCCCCGAGTGAAGTGACATTCCATGTCCCAACAGCTAGCCACTGTGTTCGGGGATCAGGTCGTCGAGGCCCCTGCCTTCGACTGCCGCCCAATCCACACTGCACCAGCCCCCTACTACTATCTCTGTGGGTGGTGAACCCACAGGAGGTCGGACCCACGTCACCGCTTTGGGCTGAGCCCGGCCGAGCCACGTGGGCAAAGGCCTGGCCACCAGGCGCTTGCATATGAGCCCCAACCCTGGGCCTGGCTCCAGGGTGGGGCCCTGGCTGCACCATACCGGGCGACGTCACGGTCCTTGTTTTATTCATTTCCATAGGGGTTTGGTGAACTGCTCTTGGTCTGGCCTGTCACCTAGGACCTGTTTGCCTTGGGAGACCCTAACAGGGGCATAATGCCCTGACAACATAGCTCCTAGGATCATTCAAGCACACAAACCCCTCCACCAGAACGAGGTGGCAGTTCTAGGAGGGGTGCCAATTAACCTAATTAGGGTTTTTTTTTAGCATTACACAACTTTTTAAGTCTTTTGTTGCCCCTGTCCCAACTTTTTTTGAAATGTGTTGCTGACATCAAATTCAAAATGAGCATATATTTTTCAAAAAAACAATAACATTTCTCAGTTTCAGCATTTGATATGTTGTCTTTGTACTATTTTCAATGAAATACATGGTTTCCATGATTTGCAAATCTTCACATTCTGTTTTGATTTATGTTTTACACAGTGTCCCAACTTTTTTGGAATTGGGGTTGTATGCCAAGATGGAATGAAGCTGTTCTGGTGACTCATGATGGCTGAACACCTTACTTCATGTTTGTCATTCCTTTAATTTGTCACTGTCAGTGTGTATACACTGATCACTCATAACATTAAAACCACCTGCCTTATATTGTGCGGGTTCCCCTTATGCCAACAAAACAGCTCTGACCAGTCAAGGCATGAACTCCACAAGACCTCTGATGGTGTGCTGTGGTATCTGGCACCAAGACGTTAGCAACAGATCCTTTAAGTTCTGAAAGTTGTGAGGTGGGACGTCCATGTATCAGACTTGTTTGTCCAACACATCCTACAGATGCTCAATCGGATTGAGATCTGGGGAACTTGGAGACTAAGTCAGCAACATGAACAATTGGTCATGTTCCTCAAACCATTCCTGATCAATTTTTGCTGTGTGTCAGGGCACATTATCCTGCTGAAAAAGGCCACTGCCATTAGGGAATACCATTGCCAAGATGTTTACTTGGACTGCAACAATGCTTAAAGGAGATACACAGAACCTTTATTTTTAAATACATTTCTGAGTGGATAGTATCTCCATCCTTGACTCTTGTATACTGCATAAATGGGAATTAAAAATATATATTTTTGAGAGTTAAAATCGACAGCAAGGTTGGCATTTGAGCTGCCCCGCTGAGCCAGCCAGCCCTGAGTGCGTGACATCACAGCGGTAACCGGTTTTAAGGCCAAGGCCTTTTACAGCTATAGACCTAAGTCATATAAATAAAAATGCATGGTGAAAGTAAGAAATACCATTACCGACTTGCTCAAATAAGACTGATTCGACTTCATTGTTTGTGGGTTGACTCTCATTAAAACAGGATAGGTGTTATAACTTATGCAGCATACATGTACATGCATGCATTTTCACTGATAAAACATAAAAGGCTAATTAAATAATCAGATGAACTGAGACAATCACATTCTGAAGCAAATTAAATAATCTTATACCGGTAACTTAAACACACAATACAAGTTACATGTATTAATCTAAACGCAGGTAAACAACGTGTTGTTTTTGTTGTTTTGTATCCAAATGATAGTCGGAGCTTACCCGTCTGTGTTCTCGCTTCTTGTGGCCGTTTGTTTTGAAACAATCTGACTTTCAGTTGTTCGTTCAGTACTCCGTTCATTCACTTCTTCCATGTAAGGGCGAGATGGCAGCAATATCCACCAGAGAAATCGGATGGCTGGTCCACTCATTCTCCATTTTCTCCATACTGAGTACTCCGCATTACTGCTCGGCTCAGGCAATTACTAAAACCTGGGATGGGACAGGACATTACCGATTTTAGCAACAACCACGGGGAGGTCACTGCCAGAGCGATAATATGTCACGTCCCATCCCATCTCGGTCCATCCCAGGTTTTAGCAACAACCCTCGGCTCACACTCTGGGAGAACTGGTCCAACTGAACTTACTTTCCTTTTCTTGTAGTTTTCTTTTCCTTTAATTGTTGGTACTGCACCCTCTTTCAATACGGGCTTATAACCAACGCTCCTCAACAGATCAGAGATCTTGTACGAGTATTCAGTAAAATATGTAGAGCAGAGGAGAGACCACTTTGTAGGCACCCAATGTGCCTGTGAACTTCTCGCAAAACGCGTCCAAATCTTTGCAGTTTGAACATTCTTGGGCCATGAATGCAACGTAAATACACCTTCTGTCATGTTGCTGCACCCGCCAGCAACACATCTACGTGGCATGGCAATAAATTAGCTCAAAATGGAGTATCAGAGTTGTAGTGAGCTCTGTGTTTTAGTATAGCAGAAATGGCGATGAGACCGATAGCCTTCCTGTGGTGACGTCACAGATGTCAAGGTCATTCACTCAGACCGCTACCTATATGAATCATTTTAATCGTAAAAATTACTATATTAGATTTATTGTTAAAGCTTAAAACTATTCCTATGCCATTCTTGAGGTCTCAAGGCATTTATAAACAAAAAGTGAGGCCATGGTTCTGCATATCTCCTTTAGGTAGGTGGTATGTGTCAAGGTAACATCCACATGAATGCCAGGATCCAAGGCTGTCCACATGATATGAAAGAAAACATGATTTATCAGATCAGGCCACCTTCATCTACTGCTCCATGGTCCAGTTCTGATGTTCACATCCCCATTGTAGGTGCTTTCGGTGGTGGACAGGGGTCAGCATGGGCACTCTGACTTGTCTGTGGCTACACAGCTCCATATGTAGCAAACTGCGATGCAGTGTGTGTTCTGACACCTGTCTATCATATCCAGCATTAACTTTTTCAGCAGTTTGTGCAAAAGCTAGTCTTTGCTCTCCACATGTGACAGGTGCTCATGACCCTGTAACCGGTTCACCGGTTGTCCTTCCTTGGACCTCTTTTGGTTGGTACTAACAACTGCATTCTAGGAATACCCCACAATACCTTGCGGTTTTGGAGATGCTCAGACCCAGTCATCTAACCATCACAGTTTGGCCCTTTTCAAAGTCTTTCAGATCCTTACATTTGCCCATTTTTCCTGCTTCCAACACATCAAATTTGAGAACTGGTTATTCACTTGATGTCTAATATATCCTACCCATTGACAGGTGTCATTGTAATGAGATAATCAATGTTATTCACTTCACCCCTCAGTGGTTTTAATGCTTACTTCTGATTGGTGTATGTACAAAACATTCAGTACAGTTGATCTGATACACAAAGAAATATGGAGTGTGTATGGAGGATAGCTGTGGTTAATCATATGATCGGATCAATATTTTCACCGACAGCGAACATCCACTGCACTAAATTACTGAATCAGTCCTTCTCACTCCTTCTATTATGTGTGAACTGTGCAGAATAAAACATAGAACAATACCTAAAAGTTCAAAATTTATTCATATTTAAATTGATTTTCTCCCCTGCCCTACAAATCCAGTGTATTTTCTCGAGTTAACAGTACACTCACTTGAATCCCAGACTTGACCTTTTCTCTTCTGTTTTTGGCTGATTTCACCTCTAAGTGTTTTTTTTTTCCCTGTGGCCTTTTCAGCTCAGTGGGTGGCCTTTTGTGTGCAGGACCAGAGAACATCAGACAACTAACTGCACTATTCTTTAGAAGGCATACCATCAGATCTATCATAGAAGGAGCACTTGCAAACAAACTTAAGAACATATATACACTTCAGTGCAAAGGTTTGCATCCCCTATGCTTTTAAATATGAAAAAACAACATGTTCTCTTGATTTTAGAGTTTATCTTCAATTAAAAAAAAAAACCCTCCAAGACATTAAAAATGAAATATGGGTGTGTCACATGGCAAAAAATGCTCCAGATCTGATAGAAAAAAAGGCATCCAGGCATAATTTAAACAAATTAAATTAAACAAAGAAAAATCAGGGTGAATATTAGAGGTACAGTGGTGCTTGAAAGTTTGTGAACCCTTTAGAATTTTCTATATTTCAGCATAAATACTGTATGACCTAAATCAACATCAGATTTTCACACAAGTCCTAAAAGTAGATAAAGAGAACCCAGTTAAACAAATGAGACAAAAATTATACTTGGTCATTTATTTATTGATGAAAATTATCCAATATTACATATCTGTGAGTGGCAAAAGTATGTGAACCTCTAGGATTAGCAGTTAATTTGAAGGTGAAATTAGAGTCAGGTGTTTTCAATCAATGGGATGACAATCAGGTGTGAGTGGGCACCCTGTTTTATTTAAAGAACAGGGATCTATCAAAGTCTGATCTTCACAACACGTTTGTGGAAGTGTATCATAGCACGAACAAAGGAGATTTCTGAGGACCTCAGAAAAAGTGTTGTTGATGCTCATCAGTCTGGAAAAGGTTACAAAACCATCTCTAAAGAGTTTGGACTCCACCAATTCACAGTCAGACAGATTGTGTACAAATGGAGGAAATTCAAGACCATTGTTACCCTCCCCAGGAGTGGTCGACCAACAAAGATCAAGAGCTCCAAGAGCAAGGCGCGTAATAGTCAACGAGATCACAAAGGACCCCAGGGTAACTTCTAAGCAACTGAAGGCCTCTCTCACATTGGCTAATGTTAATGTTCATGAGTCCACCATCAGGAGAACACTGAATAACAATGGTGTGCATGGCAGGGTTGCAAGGAGAAAGCCACTGCTCTCCAAAAAGAACATTGCTGCTTGTCTGCAATTTGCTAAATATTACATGGACAAGCCAGAAGGCTATTGGAAAAATGTTTTGTGGATGGATGAAACCAAAATATAACTTTTTGGTTTAAATGAGAAGCGTTATGTTTGGAGAAAGGAAAACACTGCATTCCAGCATAAGAACCTTATCCCATCTATGAAACATGGTGGTGGTAGTATCATGGTTTGGGCCTGTTTTGCTGCATCTGGGCCAGGACGGCTTGCCATCATTGATGGAACAATGAATTCTGAATTATACCAGCGAATTCTAAAGGAAAATGTCAGGACATCTGTCCATGAACTGAATCTCAAGAGAAGGTGGGTCATGCAGCAAGACAACGACCCTAAGCACACAAGTCGTTCTACCAAAGAATGGTTAAAGAAGAATAAAGTTAATGTTTTGGAATGGCCAAGTCAAAGTCCTGACCTTAATCCAATGTTGTGGAAGGACCTGAAGCGAGCAGTTCATGTGAGGAAACCCACCAACATCCCAGAGTTGCAGCTGTTCTGTATGGAGGAATGGGCTAAAATTCCTCCAAGCTGGTGTGCAGGACTGATCAACAGTTACCGCAAACGTTTAGTTGCAGTTATTGCTGCACAAGGGGGTCACACCAGATACTGAAAGCAAAGGTTCACATACTTTTGCCACTCACAGATATGTAATATTGGATCATTTTCCTCAATAAATAAATGACCAAGTATAATATTTTTGTCTCATTTGTTTAACTGGGTTCTCTTTATCTACTTTTAGGACTTGTGTGAAAATCTGATGTTGTTTTAGGTCATATTTATGCAGAAATATAGAAAATTCTACAGGGTTCACAAACCTTCAAGCACCACTGTAAGAGAATCAAAAGCAATCCAGAGGGTACAGAAGAAGCTGGAGGCAGTTATAAAAGCCAAAGGTGCGCATACAGAAAATTACAGAATATTTAGGTCATTTTCACAATGGGTAAACTCTTCGACCGATATCATATAGATTTTTCTCTATTATTATCTTTTCTATGCTGCTGATGGAAAAACATCAATGAAATATATTGCATTAAATGTTTGAACAATTAAATTATATAAAATAAATGTATTTTAAATGTATCCTGTGCCTGTTGTAGCCTCAGATTCCTGTTCTTGGATGCTGTGGAACCTGATGTGGTCTTCTCTCTTGTAGCCCCTCCACTTCAAGGTTTGATGTATCGTGTGCTCTGAGATGCTTTTCTGCTTACCACAATTGGAACATGTGGTTATTTTAACTGGTTCCTGTTAACCTGAACCGGCTTGGCCATTCGGCTTTGACCTTTACCATCAGCAAGGCGTTTCTGCCCACACATCTGCTGCTCACTGGATGTTTTTTGTTTAATGTGCCATTCTGTGTAACCTCTAGAGACCTTTGTGCATGAATATTCTTCGCAGATTTCTAAAATATTCAAATGAGCCTGGATGGCACCAGTAAAAATGCATTCAGAGTCACTGAGACAACATTTGTTCCCCATTCTGATGTTTGATGTAAACATTAACTGAAGCTCTTGTCCTGTATCTGCAAGACTTCATGCACTGCACTGCACTGCTGCCACATGATCGACTGAGTGGGTAATTGCACGAATGACCAGACGTGCAGGTGTTCCTATTAAAGTGGTTGTGTGCATACATAATGCATATGAGAATACCGTATGGGTTGAAAAAGTGAAATAATAACATATAATACTTTAAATATATCACAGGAATAAATTTGTATTTTTACTGTGACTTTTTATGTTTTTGTGTTCATTTAAAGGAGAACTGAAGTCATTTTTAAACTCGCTTTATTTCTTAATTAACGTGTTATTCAATTATCTTTTCAGTTTTAGTAACCTTATATCGTGACTCATATTGGCAACTAATTGCAATTAAATATTATACTTATCGGCCTGTTCGGTTTTTAGCCGTATTGAATTTAGTTCGTTTGGTCCACGGCAGGCATCACTTATCCGCGCGATCTTCACGAGACTTGTGCAAGACTTCGAAACATGAAGCGTCAGCCAGGTGTCAGTGCCACCATTTTGAAAACTGTTTTCCAAACGAAATATTGTACAAAAACGAGTTTAAAGCTCATAGGCAACGGTTTTAATTTTATGCACATTTGAAACTTTATATGCTAAAAAACCCTCTGTAATTTTCTTCTGGTCCCAAGAAGTATTGTTAATAAGTAATAATTAAAATAAGTTAGCGCGGATCGCACCGAATTTCTGTTCGGCTATTTTCGTGACCACTCGGCGCATGACGTCATTTAAGTCAAACAAACCGCTTGAGTTGAGTCCACTTCCGTTTACTTACATTGCCGTTCAGGTTGAGTGCAGACGTACGTTCAGGAATTTCCAAAGAAAACCATGCCTTATTGTTGTGCAGTGAACTGTAACAACGGGACCAGTTCAGGAAGAAGTTTTTACCTTTTTCCGAGAGAGGAGAAGAGGCAGAGAGCGTGGGTTGGCTTTTTCCAGAAGAGGAGAAGAGGCAGAGTGAGAGGATTGGCTTTTTCCAAAAAAGGAGAAGAGGTGGAGCAAGTGGGTTGGCTTTTTCCAAAAGAGGAGAAGAGGCGGAGCGAGAGGGTTGGCATTTTCCGAAAAAGGAGAAGAGGTGGAGCCAGAGGGTTGGCTTTTTCCAGAAGAGTAGACGAGGCGGAGAGAGTGGATTGTGCGCGTGGAACAAACTCAAGCAGTCAAAGAAGAAATGGACCAGCAACGCTCAAGCAAAAAGGAGAATATTGGAGGTAAACATTTTTACTTTTGCTTGCAATTGACAAGTCAAGAATCCTGAGGGATCCTGTACAGTCATTGTGGAAATGAGACAAAGGGATATTTCCTTGCTTAGACTCTGCTATAAATAGTATAATGCCGCGGATGGCAAGCTAATGTGGCCTACCGGCGCACTGTCACGTAATCGTTCCCTATATCCACTAGGGAGGGCGGTTTAAATATTCCTCAAAAGGGCTCTTATTTAGTATTACGATGAAATTAAGAATTTATCATAACTACCAGGATAAATCGTTTGGGCGCGAGTCTTGTTGAGGTCCAGGGTCACCGCGATCAGAGTCGGCCAAGTCGCTGTCCGATTCCGAGGCTGCACGGTCAAACCAGTGAGCCACATTCACCAATTGCTTTGCAATGGCCATAGGTTCATACATGTATGGTTTCACCTCTCGATATTTAATTTGGAGAGTTCCTACTTCAAAATCGCTATCGCTTTCAGACATTTTACACAACCTCTCACCACCAAAGTCTGTACACGTGTGCTCGGTTCGCAGGTAAATACAGAACTGCTCCCAGTCTCTTTGGCTTAAATGATGTCACGACAACGCCCCCTGGCGGTGAAAGCGCGCATAAGTGAGATGTAAACAAACCTTCGGAAATCGGGCAAAACAGTATATTTTAACCGTTTTATTCAATTTTAGGGTGCAAATTAGACACTAGGAAAATTGAATTTGCTTTTTGGGTCGTTCTTCTAGACAATAAAGTTGATATTCTACGTTTCACTTCCGACCGTTGCCTATGACCTTTAAATGACGATTACTGCCTACTTTTTTCAAACTTTCCTGATTGCTATCAAAACAAACAAAACTTCCTGCTTGATTACGTCAGCATTCGAAAGAGGGTGCGCACGTCTTTTGACAACGTTGGCAGATGTCAGTCACGTCGATTTCCACTGTATGTTTTACTTCTGTCCTACGATGTCTCGCACAGGTCTCAACGAATCTCGTTTACGGCCATTGCTTTGACATATGGACTGATATATTACAGAGCATATTTCAAACACTCAACTTGCTATAGCAGCGACAAAATAGCGATCAAAAATGCATTCCGATATTTAATAAAATGAGATAAATAGAATTTTGATAATAAAAAATGTGCCTTCAGTTCCCCTTTAACGTTCGAATTGTAATGTGAATTGTGATCCTGAATGAAAATTTGGCATTATATGTCTCAATATGCATTTTTTTTTCTGTAAACAGCTTAAAAAGAAAACAGAGTGGAATAATAATAATAATAATAATAATAATAATTATTATTATTATTATTATTATTATTATTATCTATAACAGATCTCTTTTTTTACTTATACATAATGCAGTTGTAGTTGCAATACTAAAGATTTTGTTGTGCAAACTACAGCATTCATAATTTCAGTGTCTCAGTATAAATTTTCCTGTAGTCCAGTCTTTTTTTTTTTTTTTGATAACATGTCGGCTCGAGACTCAGTTCTCATTTCCTGGGCATCTGCTCGGGTTTGGTGTTGTCACCTGGCTTGGCCTGGCTGCTCCTTTCTGCCCTGGTCCAGCCTCGTGTCTGTCACGCTCAGGCTCCTACTGAGCTAATTGAGAATGGAGGAGCTGTGGAATCTTTTCCATTAGCCACCCCTCTAATGACAGGCAGGGAGACAGCTACACATGTTCAGCCTCTCCCACTAGAGGCTTGTGAAGATAGCGGCCTGTCAAGCCCAGCAGCTTGTCACCACATCGTAGCTCCGAGGAGCCCCGGTGGCCCTGAGAAGCAGCTTGCTGAACACTGTACTGTAGCGCTGCCAAAAGTAATGGAGATTATTATTTACACCTCTCGAATGACAGGAACTCACCACGACGATGGTGAACTGTTTACTTATCCCTTGGCTCCGATACAGCCCTGATGTACTGTAGGGGTTGTGCCAGCTAATGTTAAGTGCACATTTCTCTTATTCTCCCTACAGGGTGCACCTGAAACGGTTTCAGCTTGCTGACGTGCATTTGTTTTGAATATGGAGCCTTCAGTGTGATTAATAACGTCTTGAACATTTCTAAAGCGCTTTCTTTTCCTTAAACTGGTATTTTATGGCTATGCTGTGTTTTGTGTTGTTTGTTGGGAACATAATGCTTCCATCATGCCACTCGTCTGAATTACACCGAAAACCATGTGCAACTCCATATGCACAGGTTTGTCTATATGTGATGAATTTCACTCCGAGGTATGACTACAGACGTGTTGAACACATGTGCTAATATCTCCTCATAGAAACCCCAATGAGCCATTACAGCCATCCACTCTCCATTCGTTTCCCCCATCTGCCACAAGTTCATCAGGAGATGCTCAGCTTCCTCCTACAGCACAGATGGAGCAGGAGAGCTTTGATTGGATCCACTAAGCAGAGAGAAAATGGAGGAGAAAAGAAGCCTGCTGCGGAACAGGAGGACAGGTGAGGAGACACCCTTCTCCCCCTCCCTCCATGCTCTAACCTGAGCGGTATGAGTCTCAAAGCACAGCAAAGTGTGAAACACAGTTGGTCTCTGATGAACCAAAATCTAGATTGGAGGGATTTGCTATAACCCAATACCCAATAAAAGAGAGCAAGAGAGAATTTCACAGCTGTTTTTTCTGTCAATCGTAGCTGCGTAATAGTAAAAGACAGACTAAAAGAAGCACTGTAGAAAGGGAGAAAAAGTACAGCCTCATTGCTGCTACTGCCTCAGGGGGAGGAAGACATATAACATTAATGGTATCCTTTAACATCTCCTTAACCCCATTCCCCCTGGTGTGTGTGCTCCCTCTCTCCTCCCTTGGGTCCTGTTTGTTTCGCCTGCCAGGGGGGGCGCAGGCGGCGGGCCACTGATGAGCTGCTCAGGCCACCGTGAAATGCACCATAACCTGCCAGCCAAAGGGGCCCTAGTGAGATTGCCATATTTACTTTTTAATCTGGCCGCCTTAATACACGCGATAAAAACTTTGTCATATTAGATGGTGACAGATGGGCCCTGAGATCTTATTGCTGGTCCGGGGGGCTGAGGAGGGGGAGCGCCGAGTATGAATGAGGAGGGGGAGAAAACGGAGAGAGGGAGGGAGGAGTGGGTATGCTACCCCAATCACGATAATTTTTCATCACCCCAATTACATTGTTGAGCGCATCGCGCTCTCATACACACACATACACACACACAGCGTCTGCACCCTTGGTTCTGCTGGGAGGACATAAATAAAGATAATATGAGGTGCTCTGGGTATTCCATCCACACACTATTTCTCAGGCATCATGGCACACCATGCTGATGCAGCCATGGGTTTAAACAAGAGCTAAATCTTATTTAGATAAAGGAATACAACAGCACCAGTGTCTGCCTCCAGAGCCTTACCACAAGGAGGCACGAGGGTAAAACCTGTTTTCTTTTTTCATCATGCAACCATATGTTAGCATTTTAGTACTTTAAAACTTTAATGCTCCATGAGCTAGTATTGTGATCACTACCAGTTTACGGACATTCTAGATGATCATTGTTTGGGTTAAATCTACAACCCCGATTCCAAAAAAGTTGGGACAAAGTACAAATTGTAAATAAAAACGGAATGCAATGATGTGGAAGTTTCAAAATTCCATATTTTATTCAGAATAGAACATAGAGGGCATATCAAATGTTTAAACTGAGAAAATGTATCATTTAAAGAGAAAAATTAGGTGATTTTAAATTTCATGACAACAACACATCTCAAAAAAGTTGGGACAAGGCCATGTTTACCACTGTGAGACATCCCCTTTTCTCTTTACAACAGTCTGTAAACGTCTGGGGACTGAGGAGACAAGTTGCTCAAGTTTAGGGATAGGAATGTTAACCCATTCTTGTCAAATGCAGGATTCTAGTTGCTCAACTGTCTTAGGTCTTTTTTGTCGTATCTTCCATTTTATGATGCGCCAAATGTTTTCTATGGGTGAAAGATCTGGACTGCAGGCTGGCCAGTTCAGTACCCAGACCCTTCTTCTACGCAGCCATGATGCTGTAATTGATGCAGTATGTGGTTTGGCATCGTCATGTTGGAAAATGCAAGGTCTTCCCTGAAAGAGACGTCGTCTGGATGGGAGCTCTAGAACCTGGATATACCTTTCAGCATTGATGGTGTCTTTCCAGATGTGTAAGCTGCCCATGCCACATGCACTAATGCAACCCCATACCATCAGAGATGCAGGCTTCTGAACTGAGTGCTGATAACATCTTGGGTCGTCCTTCTCCTCTTTAGTCCGAATGACACGGCATCCCTGATTTCCATAAAGAACTTCAAATTTTGATTCGTCTGACCACAGAACAGTTTTCCACTTTGCCACAGTCCATTTTAAATGAGCCTTGGCCCAGAGAAGACGTCTGCGCTTCTGATTCATGTTTAGATACGGCTTCTCCTTTGAACTATAGAGTTTTAGCTGGCAACGGCGGATGGCACGGTGAATTGTGTTCACAGATAATGTTCTCTGGAAATATTCCTGAGCCCATTTTGTGATTTCCAATATAGAAGCATGCCTGTATGTGATGCAGTGCCGTCTAAGGGCCCGAAGATCACGGGCACCCAGTATGGTTTTCCAGCTTTGACCCTTACGCACAGAGATTCTTCCAGATTCTCTGAATCTTTTGATGATATTATGCACTGTAGATGATGATATGTTCAAACTCTTTGCAATTTTACACTGTCGAACTCCTTTCTGATATTGCTCCACTATTTGTCGGCGCAGAATTAGGGGGATTGGTGATCCTCTTCCCATCTTTACTTCTGAGAGCCGCTGCCACTCCAAGATGCTCTTTTTATACCCAGTCATGTTAATGACCTATTGCCAATTGACCTAATGAGTTGCAATTTGGTCCTCCAGCTGTTCCTTTTTTGTACCTTTACCTTTTCCAGCCTCTTATTGCCCCTGTCCCAACTTTTTTGAGATGTGTTGCTGTCATGAAATTTCAAATGAGCCAATATTTGGCATGAAATTTCAAAATGTCTCACTTTCGACATTTGATATGTTGTCTATGTTCTATTGTGAATACAATATCATTTTTTGAGATTTGTAAATTATTGCATTCCGTTTTTATTTACAATTTGTACTTTGTCCCAACTTTTTTGAAATCGGGGTTGTAGATCTACTCGGAAAATTTAAACATCTTCATTATTCTAATTCAGCACTTGTGGTAGGGAATGAACCATACCCCTTCCAGAAAAGCCACATCAACTTCAAACATGTGGTCACATATTACTCATATAATCACATGTGCACTGCAAAAAATGATATCTTAGCAAGTGAAAATATCTTGAAAACAGTTTAAACGATCTTGCATTTCCCAGTAGAAGAATACAAGACACCAATTCTGAGATTATTAAAGCTGGTTCTAGATTGCAACCAGAGGTGGACAGTAACGAAGTACATTTACTTGAGTGCCGTACTTAAGTACACTTTTTAAGTATCTGTACTTTACTTGAGTATTATTTTTTTGGGGTGGCACAGTGGTGTAGTGGTTAGCACTGTCGCCTCACAGCAAGAAGGTCCTGGGTTCGAGCCCCGTGGCCGGCGAGGGCCTTTCTGTGCGGAGTTTGCATGTTCTCCCCGTGTCCGCGTGGGTTTCCTCCGGGTGCTCCGGTTTCCCCCACAGTCCAAAGACATGCAGGTTAGGTTAACTGGTGACTCTAAATTGAGCGTAGGTGTGAATGTGAGTGTGAATGGTTGTCTGTGTCTATGTGTCAGCCCTGTGATGACCTGGCGACTTGTCCAGGGTGTACCCCGCCTTTCGCCCGTAGTCAGCTGGGATAGGCTCCAGCTTGCCTGCGACCCTGTAGGACAGGATAAAGCCGCTAGAGATAATGAGATGAGATTATTTTTTTGGAAACTTGTGACTTTAACTTCACTACATTTGAAAGACAAGTATCGTACTTTTCACTCCACTACATTTCTATCAAGGTCCTCATTACTCGTTACTATGAAGCAGCTTTGAAAGTGGATGGTTTTTTCTTTTCTTTTCTAAAACGCGATTGGTTTTTCCGCAGGTGACACTGAGACAGCCGATCAGTAATCACTAGAGTCACGTCCATAGACTGTATAAAATCAAGTTTAATGATTTCTCAGCAGCGTTATTTGAACTAGATCAGTTGATGGCAGAATGGAAGGAGGCGGTTCTTCTGGAGGATGTACGCACCCATGGGCCATACTTAGAACCCATGTTTCAGTTTTCTGAAAGGATTAACGATTCGTTTCATTTTAAATGTTTGCTTTGTTTGCCAAAAACAAACCACATCATATCCTACAAAAACTCACCAGCCAACCTGTGGAAGAATATCGAGGTCTGTAAATGTTTTATTCCAAGAGAAAGCTTGCAACAAAGTTGTCTGTGCTTTTAGAGCTAGCGATAATGTTGCAATAGCTATGCAGTCTGGTTAGTCAAATGACTTTCTATGGATTTGCCCGCCAAGTTGCTGTAGCCTCGTCCACGGCTAACATTAACACATAGCTAGTTAACTTGAACACTGTTAGTTAGCATGTAAAAATGGAGTCACGCTAACATGAATAATGGTAACTTATCTGAAATCTTTTCAGAAATATGTTTAGCATAATCTTGCTACATAAACAAATGGGAGAAATCTGTCTTTTCTGGTAATGTTAGCTACCCAATATGATTTTGAGTTTGAAAAGAGTTTGCTAGCATGTCAGGTGGAGTTTCACTGACTAGCTAGCTTAACATTAAACCACCATGATGGCACGGCGTGCGTTCATTTTGTGAATTCACATTTCTGTCTTTGGTAACGGCGTTAGGTTTTGTAAGCGTTGTGGCAATAATACAACAATGCGTTGACAGAAAATGTACTTTTAATACTTAAGTATTTTTAAAAGCGAGTACTTCAGTACTTTAACTTCAGTAAAAATTTCACTGGACAACTTTCACTTGTATCGGAGTAACATTGACCAGTGGGATCTGTACTTTCACTTAAGTAATGAAGTTGGGTACTTTGTCCACCTCTGACTGCAACCAACTTATTCTAAGATGTCTTATCAAGTAAAAATATCTGTTCATGCAGCAAGATAATTTCACTAGTATTAAGTAATTTTCTCCTCAAATTCAGTTTTCAATTTTTTGCATTGTGAAAACATAGATTTTTACATCAGGAATGGTTTTTTTGATGTCTTATAACCAACTTTTGATGTATGTTTTGACCTAAATTGTACGAAAAGTTCATTCGTTCATTAATTGCTGTAATTTTGTAAAAAAAAAATTAATATCATCAGGTTTTACAATTGTACTGGAACATTCTAGCATTGTTGTGAGTATTTTATTTATAGGCTGACTCGGTTAATCCTCAATAATAATAATAATAATAATAATCTTCTTTTGGCTGCTCCTGTACATTCAGAGTCACCACAGCGGATCTGCTCCACATATTTGGTTTCGCATAGGTTTTACACTGGATGCCCTTCCTGATACAACCCTCCCCAATCTATCCAGGCTTGGGACTGACATTAAGTATGCATTATCTTGTATACCCTCATGTGGCTGGACATTTTACCTCTTTTAACCATTCACACACATCTATGAACAATTTAGAGTAGCCAGTTAACCTAACTGCATGTCTTTGGACTGTGGGGGAAACTGGAGCACCCTGAGGAAACCCATGCGGACACGGGGAGAACATGCAAACTCTGCACAGAAAGGCCCTCGTTGGCCACTGGGCTCAAACCCAGAACCTTCTTGCTGGGAGGTGACAGTGATAACCAATAATAATAATAATAACAACAACAGACTACTATATCTGGTCTGTTGACCTTAATGATAAAGAAATTAAGGCCAACAGACCAGATATAGTAGTGAAGGACAAGAAGTAAAGAATTTGTCTGCTCATTATGTCTGTCCCCACCAAAAGAAACACTTCTCTAAAAACAACAGAAAAACTCTCCAGATACAAAGATCTAGAAATAGAAATTGAGAGAATGTGAGGTATGAAGACCACAACCATACCAGTGGTAATAGGTGCTCTCGGTTTGGTCAAGAAATGGATTGAAAAATACAACAACAAAATCCCTGGTAACATCAAGATGCAAGAAATTTAGAAGATCGTCCTCCTTGGCACTGTTCACATATTAAAGAGGACCTTATCTATCAAGTAGATCCATCACACCCTCATGGTAACCAAAAGTCCAAGGGATGGACTCGGCTCCATGAGCAAACAGAACAAAATATTAAGGAAAAACTCATAATAATAATAATTTTATAAATATAATTTTTTTTACATACACATTCTTTTATTTCATACTTCAATAGCAGCATGCAAATGCAACAAAGGCACGGCTCAGACCCGTGTACATACAGTAGGTACATTAATAATCTAAAATTTGGCTGGATATATGTACAATAAAACTGTATAGAAATACGAAACTGTGTTTAAAAAAATCTGAATATATAAATTTAAAAAAAACCCTCAAAACCTGTCCTCATTTGGAGCTTAAAAAGTTAAAAAAAGAAAGAAAAATAAATAAATAAATAAATAAATAACTTCAAGTAATAATAATAATAATAATAATAATAATAATAATAATAATATAGTGTCTTTGTCACTGTACAAGTCCTTCAATATAATACATTAGACTATAAAATATTTTAATTTATTTAAAAATATTTTATTTATTTATTTATTTATTTATTTATTTATAAATCTGTATGGGGCGGCACGGTGGTGTAGTGGTTAGCGCTGTCGCCTCACAGCAAGAAGGTCCTGGGTTCGAGCCCCGGGGCTGGCGAGGGCCTTTCTGTGTGGAGTTTGCATGTTCTCCCCGTGTCCGCATGGGTTTCCTCCAGGTGCTCCGGTTTCCCCCACAGTCCAAAGACATGCAGGTTAGGTTAACTGGTGACTCTAAATTGAGCGTAGGTGTGAATGTGAGTGTGAATGGTTGTCTGTGTCTATGTGTCAGCCCTGTGATGACCTGGCGACTTGTCCAGGGTGTACCCCGCCTTTCACCCGTAGTCAGCTGGGATAGGCTCCAGCTTGCCTGCGACCCTGTAGAAGGATAATGAGATAATTCTGTATCTTTTTCCTCATCAGTAGCACTAGTAGTGGTTACACTCTAGTCCAGGTGTTTAAAACCCACTTTTTTTTTTACTCATACTGATTTCAGAAAATCCATTACCACTGAAATTGCGACTTGCACTGAAATGTGTGTGGGGGGGAGCACAGCCATAATCATGATATTCCTCCTGGAACATGACATTTTTCCTCACAGGGATATACAGCTGGCATCATAATTATGGAACGTTTATGTTTATTAATTTTTTTTCCATCTCAATCCGCTCCACCTCTTTCTCATGCGCCTTCTCTCTCTCTCTCTCTCTCTCGTTTCTCTTCCCCACCCTGCCTTGAGTGCCTCAAGTTTACCAACTTTGTTTTCCTCTCTCTAATTGTTGTCTAAATGTAATGAGTGGGTTTGTTTGTGACATGAATGTGGGTGGTAATCAGGAGAGCTGTTAACAGCTGTTGAGGCTGTGGCACAGTGAAGCATTAGGAGGCTGCCGCTCTCTCCTGAGTGCCGCGCTGTCGAACGCTGCTAATGAAAAGAATGTAGTCACAGATCTCATTTTTCAGGCAATTCTTGTGTAAACTGGAGATTTTCCAGTCTCTGCACTGTGGAAGCGAGGGGGGAGTCCCATTAATCAGGCCGACCAACTGCTTAGGCTGTGATGGAGCATCAGTGCAGCATCTCCAAGTAAACATACACACACACACACACACACGTCTCTCAGGTGCATCTACAAACAACACAGGCTAACACCATAACCACAGGTCTCTTAACTGTCTTGGGTAACACAATTCACAATTATAAGCATTTTGTATCCATGTAACAAAATAAGACGTTTAGATCACTGTTATTATAATTCATTTTAATGGAAATTTTAAAGAAAACTAAAATAATAATGGACCTAGGATTCAGAAAGGCAATATATGAAATTAAGAAAGTAACATACAGTAGCTTACCCCTGAATCCCACCTCATTGTTCATCATCACCTCCTCTTCCAGATTCCCCTCCCCATTCAGGGGACACACACACACACACACACACTACACCCCCAGGCAAGCTAGTCAGCCAGTGAAGCTGTGCAAGCCACTGAAATGGGTCATTTTTTAATTAAATACAATATTAATTACTGCGAGCATCATTAACGATATGTGAGATTTGACTAATTAGTGTAATAGTTTTGGAGTCACGCTCATTAAATATGAAAATTACGGTGGTCGGAAGAATCAGTTCCATGATCAATCTTGTATGGACAGAGGGGAAATGATTTAGAGAATAGCTTTTATTGTACAATTATCTCCATTACAAACCTGCCAGACATGAAGAAAGAGAGAGAGCCGGGCTTTGAGGAGGAGTTCATGAGCTGCTGAAGGGAAACAGCTCTAGAGCCGTGGCCTCGCTCCGCCGTCTTCTGCCTTTCAGTCACAATCGTGTGCGTTTAACCAGACGAGACAGTCGGCACAGCAGCTGAGCCTCTCCAGAGTGGTGTGTGTGTGTGTGCGTGTGTGTGTGTGTGTGTGTGTGTGTGTGTGTGTGTGTGTGTGTGTGTGTGTGTGTGTGTGTGTGTGCCCAGTGATGGAGGCAGTCCAGACAGTTGTTCGACTGCAGACTTGTTGATTGGTTAAAATGACATGGTAGGCAGTGTGTGAGGCTCCATCTGGGCCTCTTGGTTCCGTGTGTAATATTACAGTACGCTCTTCTGATCGGATGAGGAACAGGTGGTTTTGAAAGAGAGCGACAAGGCCGCCGGATACTCAACCTGGTTACTCATGGCGAGAATAGTTCTGCAATTATATATTATGTGTTATATTTATCTAGCATGTTTTCAAAAGTCACACAGATATGCTACGTTGTTGAATTATTAATTCCGATTGGTCACATGGTGTTGATTCCTCAGCAGCAGCAGCAGCACTGACATTAGTCCTAGCTACAGGGCAAATCTCTTTTGCAGATCTATATTAACACACAGATTCGAATATTTTTCTATAGTGACAACTTGAACATGGACTTGTATGGTGAACTTTCCACATAAATGGATTTAAAAATCCATCCTTGTACAGATATGGCTTCTGTGAGCTGACGTTTATTTTGGAAGGAATCTCCAGGGTCAGAGATTTATAACAGTCACAGGTAAGGCTTTAACTTTGCTTTCAGATATGAGAAAGTCTTCAGGATGGAGGGCTTTCAGTGTCTCTTAACATCAAGACAGGGAGGAAAAAAAGACCGACCGGTGAGAGAACAAATGTTATAGCGATAAACAATTAAAGGTAGACTGCCTTTCAGATTTTTCAAGTGTAGGTCATAAAAAGAATTTTCGCCGACACCCAGTTATTTTTGTTTAGTGGACCAAAAGCTACTGAATTCGAATCGCAGACTTTCAATTTTATTAGTTTTTTAAAAATAGAACAATTAATGAATTTAGAGCCACATGGCCCTAAATTCTCCGCTATTTTTTCCTGCTTCACCATGACCCGATTCAAGATACTACATCATGCATCACGTGGTGGGCTTTTCCCTGTTGGCACAAGGCATTGTGGGATACAAATTTGAAACAGGAGAGAAAAATGGAGGGCGCGAAGAAAAGACGTTATGTTATATGTGAAGGAAAGGACCAAACTAATAAATATCGGCGGTCAGCGAGCACCTCGGTGTGATCAGCTGTTCGTTTAGCGACAGAATGATGGAACTGTCAGTGCACGCTCAAAGGTAAACCTGTAGATGGCAGTAATGCAACACTGTGGATGCCAGCTGCCGTAAAACCCAAAAGAAGAAGAAAGTAAACCTGCGCATGTGCACACCGACTTCCTCTGTCTGTTTAACTGCATAAATCGAGTGATTTCATGCACATTATTTGCTCAGGAATCTCCTGAAATTAAATAACTTCCCAGCCACAGAATGGCCTGTTTTTTTGTGAGATCTCATCTCATCTCATTATCTCTAGACGCTTTATCCTGTTCTACAAGGTTGCAGGCAAGCTGGAGCCTATCCCAGCTGACTACGGGCGAAAGGCGGGGTACACCCTGGACAAGTCGCCAGGTCATCACAGGGCTGACACATAGACACAGACAACCATTCACACTCACATTCACACCTACGGTCAATTTAGAGTCACCAGTTAACCTAACCTGCATGTCTTTGGACTGTGGGGGAAACCGGAGCACCCGGAGGAAACCCACGCGGACACGGGGAGAACATGCAAACTCCGCACAGAAAGGCCCTCGCCGGCCACGGGGCTCGAACCCGGACCTTCTTGCTGTGAGGCGACAGCGCTAACCACTACACCACCGTGCCGCCCTTATCACAATGACCAAATTTCAGACGGAACTAAATTTCACCGATTTTATGAAATAGAAAGGTCGTCTAGCTTTAAGAGTATGACATCTTTCTAAAATTAATGAATAGTGTCATCATTAACAAATTTTGGAAAGATGGAATGTGGTGTTATTGGAAAAGAATGAACATCACTCTGCTGTTAAATAGCTACCTTTAACAGCACGCTATGTCTTGTTTTGTTCCTTATAGTCAATTTATTTAGTTATTTTTTCCAAGTTGTTTTATTGATGTGAACTTTTGGCATCAGTACAGACTAAAGCACTGAAAATTCCATGAATTTTGGTCCCCCACCCCAACACTCTCTCTCTCGCTCTCTCTCTCTCGCTGTTGTAAACAGGCAGGTCAGGCCAGTGGCCAGCTTTATGGTGTTGTATGTATTTGTGGGATGTTTAGACTGCATAAAGTTGGACTGGAGGTGGGGATTTGGCCAAAGTAACTGCAGTGTGTGTCCAAGCTGTGAAAATACAAAATGTTTACTGTGCATGGTGCACTCTCCAGGTGTGCTATCATATTTGGACCAGAAACCATTGTGTCAGTATGGGAGTGGCTTTATATTGATGCAGTATTGTTTGTGCGTGTATCACAATTGCGTCTAGATGGGAACCGTAACGTACCGTGCAAACGACTGACTGCTTAAACAATTCATTCATCTAATTCACAAGTCCATTGCATTTACGAAGGCTAATAATCATCTGTATTAATCAATTTACTTGAAAAGCCTTATGGCAACATCATAACTGCACAATAAAATCCACACCTTAAAGGAAATATCTCGCAAATAAACACATTGAGCTAAAAGTCGGTCTTTATGTCTGCCCTTTATAAAAAAAATCTGCATGTTGAATTTATTCTTAACGATATAACCACTAAAGTGATGAAAATAGACGGGACTATTTTTTTTTTTTTTGGTCAGGGAGGCCGCCATAACTCTATCGTGCATGATGTCGTTTTCCGCGAGCACAGCAGAAGTGTACAAGTGCATGCTGTATTAGACTATAGTATAATATTATGGTCTAGCGTGACTTCTCGGTCAATTTGTTTGCATTTCTGCATAAAAATTATAGCAATGCAGTATTAGAAAAGGAATCAAAATAAAGTAGTGGCTAGTTTATTACCTGTTTATTTAAAAAAAAAAATATATATATATATATATATATATATATATATATCATCTCATTATCTCTAGCCGCTTTATCCTGTTCTACAGGGTCACAGGCAAGCTGGAGCCTATCCCAGCTGACTACGGGCGAAAGGCGGGGTACACCCTGGACAAGTCGCCAGGTCATCACAGGGCTGACACATAGACACAGACAACCATTCACACTCACATTCACACCTACAGTCAATTTAGAGTCACCAGTTAACCTAACCTGCATGTCTTTGGACTGTGGGGGAAACCGGAGCACCCGGAGGAAACCCACGCGGACACGGGGAGAACATGCAAACTCCACACAGAAAGGCCCTCGCCGGCCACGGGGCTCGAACCCAGGACCTTCTTGCTGTGAGGCGACAGCGCTAACCACTACACCACCGTGCCGCCCTATATATATATATATATATATTTTTTTTTTTTTAACCTGCTTATCTTCCACCTGTTTGCTGTCGTGCTGCTTGTGGTGAAACAAAGTCAAGATTGTGTCTGGCTTCAGTTGTTGTTTCTGCCTCGTGTCTCGCTTCTTCCCAGTGGAGTTTTTCATCCAAGTCCCCCACAAAACAATCTTCTATAAAATGCTCACTACACAGTTTGCTGCTTTTTCCAGGAGTAAAGTTTTCTCGCTTTACTTGATGAAGCCACTCGACTAAACGCCTTGGATCCAGGACAGAACGAGGAAGACGTGCGGAATCCTACGTCACGCAGCACCACCCTCGTTTTCATCTCCTAATACATCCATCCAATGTATCTGGCTAATCCAGTATGGCCGCACCCGAGGAACTGGCCCAACGGATTGATGTTACAACTTTTAACATGTTTTTTAAGCTAAAGTCTGCTTAAATTTTTTTCGTCTCGAACATCTTGTATTAATGTATAATGATGACATTTCGTAACCCCGTAATTTCAAAATTTCCTGGTTAATTGCTTTAAAAAGCATTATGTATTTCTATAACAGCTCAGGGATGGGTTTCCCAAAAGCCTCTTAATGCTAAGAGCATCTTAACTAGGAGAGGGAGTGTTCATTGTGATGCTCGCTCTACCATTTAACGATGATCTTTGTTTCCCAAAAACATCATAGCACTATTTAACAATAGATATTCTCACAAAACTGCTTTACAGAAATCCAGATGTTACACTGAGATCCCTAATGAGTTAGCCAGAGGTGACAGTGGCAAGGAAAAACTCCCTGAAACAACATGAAGAAACAATGAGAGGAATCAGATCCAAATGGTTCCTCTTCTGGGTGACGCCGGAGAGTGAGATTATAAATCCTTATTCTTCTATAGCTGTTACTCTAAAGTCAAACAGTAGACAGTGGAGTCAGTTTTGGACCGTGATTTATCTCTTCTTGTTTGCTTTACACTTCATCCTGATCTGAAGTATTCCACAGTGAAAGTTTCAGAAGGGAAGCAGCTCTTCTCCGCTGCTCTGTGTTTACTGCTTTCTCCATAACATCAGCCGGAGTGGCACTCTGCATTTTTTTTTTGACCTTGTATCCTTCAGTCACCTTTTGTGTACCTGCACTTTTCACACATAAACATCTCCGCACTTTAAATATATGCAATAATGCTATCTCTCTGTTCTTGAATACTAGCTCTCCGTATTATTTTAATGCTCTCCACTGGACCGTGCGCCAGATAGCCAACACTTTATCACATTTTACTTTTTTATTTTATAGACCCTCTGTCTTTTTAAAATGATTGCACCTGTTTTTTGATCTGATTAATTTTGTGTGAGCGCAAACAATTACTTTTCATCTTTATCAGTTAAAGGGATCACCCTCCTTTTATGGGTATCATTTATAACAAGTGGACAGCTACCTGTTTATTAGAATTTCAAGCAGCATATCGGCGCACTGATCTCCCACGGTCCATATTTACATTTCAACTTCGGCTAAACAAGCATGACAAACACACATAGCGCAGGGCCGGCAGGGCGCCAGGCCTCATTTTCATACTGCACCCCTTACACACACACACACACACACACACACCATCTCCTGTAGACAGCAGGGTCTTTATGCCAGCACTGGGACCTGACAGAGGGATGAAGATGGGAGGCATGCTGGGGTGGAGCCTGGACTACTTCCTGCTCGGAATACGTCAGTGTTGTAGATTGCAAGAGCGTGTCTATCATTCATTTTGTGTGTGTGTGTGTGTGTGTGTGTGTGTGTGTGTGTGTGTGTGTGTGTGTGTGTGTGTGTGTGTGTGTGTGTCTTTGCTGAGAGCAACAGAGAGAGAGCAAGAGACAGGGATCATGGCCTATAAAATCCAGCCATGGCACGAAGGTCCAGTGTAAGAATACAAGCACATTTGCATGTGCCATGGCCAGGGCCACTTTTGACAACTCAACAGCTGTTAATTATGAATTGGCCTGTGGAGAAGTAGACAGTGTTGTGAATATGCAAAACAGAGAAGTGCGGCCAGGGCCCATCCAACACGAGTGTCAAACTCCCACCCTCCCTGCGCACAGTGCCCGATGCGACACGGGCTGCCGGAAGTGTCAATCATCCGACCGTGGCCTAACACCTGAGTAAGATTGCGTGCAGCTGTAGTTTAACTAGGCAGACTTTGTCCACATAAAGATACGAGTCAATAAACTCCATTTAAAACACCTTCCAAGATTGGATCTGAATCTTTGATTAGACTCGGAAAGTCTGCCATCTTGTTAAACAGAGTCGTCGTCTTAACAATTAATTCTTGTTTGAATATTATATTTCCTTTCGCATAACGCGTTAATGCTATCTTTCTAGCCCTGCGATTAAACATTTGTACTGTGCATCAGCAGGACCGGTGCATTTCCTTTGTGTGCCTTGAGAGTGTATAGCAGTCATGTGCACAGATCTTCCCTAGAATCTGGAAAACAAAAATAAAATCTACCTCGCACGATTGGTTTTGGTTTCAGCCAATCACACTCCTCTGTCATTAATCTACTGTATGAAGCTTCTCAAGCCCATCTTAGAAAGCACTTAGAGGCCTATATTTTTCCTTTACAGCTTGGGCATGCTATGCCAAACTCTCAGACCAGGGGTTGAGGAGGCTCTGTGCCTTTAATGTGAAGAGTATCTTCAGGAATTTTAATTAATTTCCCTCTTACACTGGCTGAATCTGCTTTAATTTTCCCCCCAAGGACTTTTATAAATTTCATCATTAATAAAATCAGACATTCAATTAGTCCAAAAATCTAGATTGCCAACTGTTTCATAACAGTCTTGCTATGGTTTCCCTCCCTTTTGTGCTATAAGGTAAGGAGACAGAGAAGCGACGGTGTTGCATGGGCGGGGGGGGGGAGAGAAAGTTAAAACTAATTTCATTAATCTAATTGTCATCACTTCAAACCATCTCTTAATTAGTACAAATTAATATGATTAATCACAATAATGACAAAAACTCATTCAATTACAGCTTTTGAATGGAGAGGGGATGTGTTGGGCTGATATGGGGGGCATAAAAAATGGGGGTGGTGGGGAAGCTCAGCCAAGCCGGCCGGGATTGGTCCTGATTATTCCAATAACTGACAGGTTATCAATCACACTCGACTTTTAATAAAAAGAGCAGAAAGTTGAACAGGAGGCACGGCTTCTATGTCACTTGCCTTCTTTTTGTTGTTGTTGTTGTTGTCTTTCTCTGAGTCACCTTATTGTCCAAACCTCAAAGACAGCACAGGTAAACGTACAAAATGAAATGAATGATTCGGTTAACTGTCACAAAGCTTAGAGGATAAGATAAGCAAACATGACTACACCTCAGGCCTATAGGCAGTGTCTAATATTTCCCTAACTCGCCTGCCTGTCTTTCTCAGTCTCTGTTATGTTACGATTACCATCATGACCCAAATATTTAACAAGCAGGAAAGCAGAAAGATGTCACCATTTGTCACATGTCATCCAGACGCAATATGAACAGTAGGTCCACCTCCTGAGGCAGCGCAGGTTTTACAGACATCATAGGGGACTGGCACCCAGCTCTCAAGTCAGGACATGCCACCTCTCCACGGTCGAGAAAGAGAGAGAGAGACAGACAGACAGACATCTGGGCACCTCTATACACATATGGGAGAAGACTCTCAGCAGAGCAACCATTCTCCTTTGGGAAAACTTTGGATGAGGAACCATTTGTAAGAGAACAAGGAACCATAAGAAACCTTAAAGACGTGTACGTTTGAAACATCTCATGGTACATATTACAGTTCAGAAACCAAGGCATAAGTTCCATAGTAAATGAACTATATATAAAATTTGTAAAAATAAATAAAATAATAATAACAGAATAAGCGGCTACAGATAATGGATGGATGGATAATATTTATTATTATTATTATTATTATTATTATTATTATTATTGTTATTATTATTATCCATCCATTATCTGTAGCCGCTTATCCTGTTATTATTATTATTATTATTATTATTATTGTTAAATATACTACTACTAATAATAAAATATACTAATAATAATTATTATTATTATTATATACATTTTTTATTGATTAAATTTTTTTCATATTTAAATATTCAGATTTATTTTTTTCTTAACACAATTTCGCATTTTAAAAAAATGCAAAAAAATAATGAATTATTATTATTATTATTATTATTACATTTTTAAAAACTAGTATTTAAAATAATTTTAACCTTGATGCAAAGGGGCATTACAATTATATTTCTCAAATACATGATGCACTTTCTTGGATTAAACAATTTTATATAAGTTTTCTCTCTTTTTGTTTTCATTTTATCCTTACTGATATATTTAATAAAAGACCATATCATCTCACTCAACTAAAAACGTAACTAATATGATGGGGTGTGTTTCCCGAAAGCATCGTAGCACAAAGATCATCGTTAAATGGTAAAGCGAGCATCTCAGTGAACACTCTCTCTCTCTCTCCTAGTTAAGATGCTCTTAGCATTAAGATGCTTTCAGGAAACCCACCCATGATCATTTTTGAAAGCAGAAAGCTAGTAGATCAACACACCAAAATGTATGCACATCGAACTCTGAAGAATACGTTTAAGGGCATCTCTAACATTCAAAGAGTCCAATATCAAATCCATAGCAACTTTAATTTACGGCGTTTCTTCCAGCAGTCATATCAAATCTGACCATGTGGAGGTTTATTCAGACAGCCACAGGACAAACAGGGCATTTCTCAAGGTCTAAACACCGCAACACTGAAAGCTTTGCCATGTACATACCCATATACCCAGCCTCACACACTCACACCCCAACACACACCTGTGAAATCCCAGCATGCAGCATATGCAAAAAGATGGAGTAAAGCCAGTCATTGTCCCTGTACTGCCTATGTGAACCCAATTTCCACGCTTTCCAGTTTAAGTGCAGCAGCCTCCAGTAACGGCACACTAATCTCACTTTGACTCCATCTTTTTTTCCTTCACATTATTGTTGAAATAAATAACCTTTCACCACAATCAGTTTGGGGGATCTTCCCTTAAATTATTACGCCACAGATAGCTCACTCACGATCTGCCTCTATATCCATTAATGATGGAAGAAAGTGATTTATTGGTGAGGTGCAAGGAGAGGAAAAAAATTAGAAGACAGAAGAGGTGAGATGAGTTTCAGTGAGGCAATTGTGCCCTCTACTGGTGTTTTGCATTCTCCACAGGTCACCAAGGAGCTGGTGAAATGGACAAAATTGATTTTCGTTTGCTTATATAGCCACCAACCACTTTATTAGGAACACCTGTACACCTGCTTAATCGTGCAATCGTTCAGGCAGACGATCATGTGGCAGCAGTGCAGCGGCACGGGGTGGCACGGTGGTGCAGTGGTTAGCACTGTCACCTCACAGCAAGAAGGTTCTGGGTTTGAGCCTAGTGGTCGACGGGGGCCTTTCTGTGTGGAGTTTGCATGTTCTCCTCGTGTCTGTGTGGGTTTCCTCCGGGTGCTCTGGTTTCCCCCACAGTTCAGAGACATGGGGTTAGGTTAACATGGGGCAGCCATGGCCTGAAGGTTGGGCTGAAGTGCCCTTCAGCAAGGCACCTAACCCCCAACTGCTCCCCGGGCACTGTAGCATAGCTGCCCACTGCTCTGGGTATATGTGTGTGTGTGTGTGTGTGTGTGTGTGTGTGTGTGTGTGTGTGTGTGTGTGTGTGTGTGTGTGTGTGTGTGTGCATTACTTCAGATGGGTTACTGTGCTTAAGTCGGTGCTTGAGTCTACAGTACGTGTGATAAATAAAGGCTTCTTGGCATCTCAAATCATGCAGATACAGGTCAAGAGCTTCAGTTATGTTTGATGTTCACATTAAATTTGGAGAAAAATCTGATCTTCATGACTGTGACATGGTTGTTGGTGCCAGGTTTGGATTGAGTAATTTAAAAAAAAAAACTGCTGATCTCTTGGGTTTTTCATAATCAACAGTCTCTAGAGTTATGAGAAAAAAAAACAGTTCCGTGGGTGGAGTTCAGAGGAGAATGGGCAAAGTGGATTGAGCTGACAGGAAGGCTTATGGTAACTCTACTGTAATAACCACTCTTTACAACTGTGGTGAACAGAAAAGCATCTTGGAATGCACAACACATTGAACTTTAAGGTGGATGAGCAACAACAGCAGAAGACCACATCGGGTTCCACTTCTGTCAGCCGAGAACAGAAATCTGAGAATACAGTGGACTCAGGACCCAGGCTCGTTGACACTGGACATTTGAAGATTGTCTTTTTCAGCCACATGATTGAACGATTGGATGATTGCACGAATGACCATAGCTATCTTTTCCTAGCTATATTGGCTGTCTAGTTCTGTAATGATCACACAGCATATCCTGCTGATCTCCTGAAACAGTATAACCCATCCTCTCTTCCTGTCTCTCCTTCTTCCTCGACAATCATTATACACATGCACGTTATCAAGGCAAGGCAAGGCAAGTTTATTTATATAGCACATTTCATACACAATGGCAGTTCAATGTGCTTTACAGAAGCAAAAACAAAAACAGTAAACAATAGAGAAATAAAATTACATAAAATAATTTTATTTTTAATCTAAAACAATTAATTAAAAGAATTAAAAGAAAATAATAAGAATTAAACAATAGTAGAAATAAAATAATAAAATGCCAAAAAGAAAAAAGGAGAAAAAGAAAAAGAAACCAGCGGAATAAAATAGAATAAAATTAAAGTAAATTTAAAACATGCAGAGAAAGTAAAGATTATAAAAAATGTAAAAATATTAATTATTTAACAGAAAGCATCTGAAAACAGCTTGGTCTTTAACCTAGATTTGAAGCTGCCAACAGCAGGAGCATTTTTAATGTCCTCTGGCAGTTGGTTCCATAGATGTACTGCATCAGTGCCTTGTTTGAAGTAAATCAGCTTTAAGTTAAATAAAAAAGGTTATAGAGTGATATTTTAATTTTAGTTCAGCCTCACTTTTGTCACCCAGTTAGTTAGTTACTTAGCAGCAACACTCGTTTCCACGAATTTCAAAAAGGTAAGGACAAGCCATTTAGGCCCTGTCCACACGGCAACGGATTCAGGTGAATCCGATAACATTTTTTATCGTTTCGGCCTGGCGCCCACACGGCACCGGCGTTTTGGGTGCCCCAAAACGATATTTTTTGAGAACGGTTTCCAGAGTGGAAAAATCTGGCAACGGCGCCGTTGCGAAGTCGTCTGGATGAGTAGAACGGATTTGTTTACGATGACGTCACAACCACATGACTAGAACAAGCAGCACTCTCGCGTGCATCATTCGTAACAACAACAGCAACAATGGCGGACCCCAGAGTAGTAGTAGTTCAGTGCCGGGTAGAAGAAGGGGTTTATGCGCATGCGTCCTACTTCTTCTATTGTTCTGGTGTCTCCGATGGGACCGTCTTACAGCGCACATAGAGGTGTGGCATGTGTATTGCATCATTTTCAGCAAGCGTTGCGTAGCCATATGTACCTGATATTTTACTGATCCGTTGCCCATGTGGACGCGATATTTTTTTTTACCCGCTAAAAAAAAATCTCGTTGCCGTTGTCGTGTGGATGTAGCCTTATTCATTTGACATCTCAAATGCAGCAAAGTAGGCTACATTCCTGACTCCAGCAGACTACATTCTGTGTTGATACACTATGCAATGTAAAAAAGAAAAATCGCAGAACTCTGATATGATGCGTTTATCAAGGATCAAGGGTGATTGAACCCTTTCTGCCATGATGATGTATAAGGCCATAGACTATGTCTCAACAAAAACCCTTTCCTCTCCTCTCCTCTCCCCCTTGCACTCCAGTGAGGTGTCGTTACACGCTCGGCTAACTCCTCTTCCATGACAGACTGTTACCTCTTGAAGCGGAAACGGATTTGATTGTTAACATCTGGGCTATTACAATTGCAAACTAGGGCTCTGTACATCAATCAGAAAGTGATTTCAAAACAAAGAGACCATCTTCCAATCAATCTATTGGGAAGCAGGGGCATTACATGCTCCTGTAATCCCGGCTAATTAGCAGGATAATAGGAACGAGATTTATGAATCCAGCGGAGAGGAATGGAGGCGCGAGAGGGATAGGCGCAAATTAGCAGGGAGGCATGCCAGAGCCTCAATAAAGCCGATGAGCTCTTCTTTCACTGTGTTGTTTTTAATCAACTTCTGTCCCTTATTCCATCACCGCAACTCTCCCTCTCCTCATCCCTCTTCCTCGCTTCTCATTCCCTGCGAACATGAAGGATGTCAGTGGCTTGTTCGGATTAAATCGGCTTTAAGCCTGATTAAGGACCTTGAAGCTAAGAGATTACAGAAGGATATTTCCTTTTTCTTCAGCCCCACCATTGTTGCTTAATTGGTCACTATTTACTTGTTCTGATCAGAAGGTTTGATTATCTGTTCACAGACCTGATCTATCTGTCGCAAGGCGATCATCAGGAACAATGGCTGTGAAGGCCTTCAGCAGTGAACTGGATATGTGGTGCTGCTATGGATGATTGGGGTGAAGTGAACAACCATATGGAGGTTTCTCAGCTGACTGAGCAGATGGAGAAAGAAAGAAAGAAAGAAAGAAAGAAAGAAAGAAAGAAAGAAAGAAAGAAAGATGTTCCTCCTTTTTGGTTCTGGGGCTTGCTGGGTTTACCCTTCATTATTAGATACTAACTGGATAGTAGGGAGGAGATATGAAGAAGAAGAGAGAGGTTATATTAGAACACACTGGCTAATTATTACTGTTATAGCTCTTTCATGTATAAGAGCTTTTCAATCATTCATTACACACACAGGTTTTGGCCTGGTTTAGATCTTGCTTGAAAGACCTGTTTATTAATGGAGATTATTATACATACAGGACACTTTTTTGATTGAATAAAAACGTGTTCTATTCCTTTCTAGCGGGTTTCATTCACTTGGTTTGATAGCATGCAATATTGTTAGCATATCGCTTATCCTACGTGTATTACGGAGGAAGGGGCTTGAGGGGGAATCTGGATGTTCTCAAGATGGGGCTTGCCATTCTGTATTATTTATTATTATTAATTGTTGTTGTTATTTTGGTTGTTATTTGTACTATTATTATCAATTAGTATCATACTGATATATACTAATGTTGTTATTTTAGTGGTTATTTTTATTATTATTATTATTATTATTATTATTATTATACTGATATATATTGATGTGTTGTTATTTTGTTGTTATTTTTATTATTAGTATCATTAGTATTATACGGATATTCACATGAAATAATAATTGGTATCATACATGATCATATGGAACTAGAGAGTGGGGGTAGGAGTTCATAAGTTTTTACTTCTAACTACTCCTTTTCGAACATGTTTAACCTCCTAGGGCTTAGCAGTCACATGCGTGGACAGCACTTTATGGAAATTCGGAACAAGAATCCACATATGTGGACATACTTTTTCTCTAAACGTACATCTAATCAAAAGATGATACTTAGTTTTTATTCTAATCAGGTTCTAATAAGGCCCTGTGATGACCTGGCGACTTGTCCAGGGTGTACCCCGCCTTTCGCCCGTAGTCAGCTGGGATAGGCTCCAGCTTGCCTGCGACCCTGTAGAAGGATAAAGCGGCTAGAGATAATGAGATGAGATGAGATGAGGTTCTAATAAGCCCAAATAGCAAAGAGAAATAAAAAATGCATGTAAAAAAAACAGCTTGGGCCTTAGGAGGTTAAGTTCATTTTAATTATTATTATTAGTTAATTAGTAGTATAATTAGTTGTTTTATATATATATATTTTTCTTTTTTCTATGATTATGGTTATTTAGTTTGTTTGGTTTTGTTTTGATTTTACTGTTCACTGTTCACACATGTTCGAAATAAAGATTTCAATTTTAAGCTCTACCCAATGGAGAATGAGCGTTGAATATTGTTTACAATATTGCATGGTTGTCAAGACAACATGACGTCACACGTCGGAGATGTACAAGTTCCGTGCTAGCGAGCGACTGTGACAATTAGTAAACAAAGATGGCTGCCAGGTTTGCTTTGTTAAATATGGAAGATTGTGAGAGAATTTTGAATGAGAAAGATGCGTTGAACACCTGAAAGGTATGTGTATGTATTATAATAATAATAATAATAATAATAATAATAATAATAATCTCATCTCATCTCATTATCTCTAGCCGCTTACAGGGTCGCAGGCAAGCTGGAGCCTATCCCAGCTGACTATGGGTGAAAGGCGGGGTACACCCTGGACAAGTCAATAATAATAATAATAATATTGGCTGTCTTTTTTTCATGGTTTATTAGATATACATTCCATTCAGCTAGCATGATATTGAATGAGTCGAAGACAAGTTCAGTATCATGCTAGCTGAATGGAATATATCTGATATACCATGGAAAAAGACAGCCAATATTATTTAAATATTCAGAGCCCAAAAATTGCAACATGGTGTCCCACAAGGTTCTGCTATAGCTCCCTTAAAGCTACACTGCCTTTCAGATTTTTCCAAGTTTAGGTCATAAAAAGAATTTTCCCCGACACCCAATTATTTTTGTTTAATGGACTGAAAGCTACTGAATTTGAATCACAGACTTCCAATTTTATTAGTTTTTTTAAATATAACAATTAATGAATTTAGGGCCATGTGGCCCTAAATTTTCCGCTATTTTTTTCCTGCTTCACCATGACACAATTCAAGATACTACCTCATGCATCACGTGGTGGGCTTTCCCCGTTCACGCAAGGCATTGTGGGATACAAATTTGAAAGAGGAGAGGAAAATGGAGGATGCAAATGAAACGTGAAAGACCCACTACAGTAACGGAAAGCGAGAAAAAAGACATTATGTTGCGAAGGAAAGGAAACACAGAACCAAACTAATAAATATCGGCGGTCAGCGAGCACCTCGGTGTGATCAGCTGTTCGTTTAGCGACAGAATGATGTAACTGTCAGTGCACGCTCAAAGGTAAACCTGTAGATGGCAGTAATGTAACACTGTGGATGCCAGCTGCCGTAAAACCCAAAAGAAGAAGACGAAGGTAAACCTGCGCATGCGCACATGGTCTTCCTCTGTCTGCTTGACTGTGTGAAGCAAGCAATTTCATGCACATTATTTGCTAGGGAAGCCATTCAAATTAAATAACTTCCCAGCCACAGAATGGCCTAGTCTTTTTTTTTTTTTTTTTGAGGTATTGCAGAAATAAACATATATCACAATGAATAAATTTCAGAGGGAACTGAATTTCACCGATTTTATGAAATCAGAAAGAAAGAAAGAAAGAAAGAAAGAAAGAAAGAAAGAAAGAAAGAAAGAAAGAAAGAAAGCACAACTTTATTCATCACACACTTGTGAAATTTCCTCTCTGCATTTAACCCATCTGAAGCAGTGAACACACACATGCACACACATACCCAGAGCAGTGGGCAGCCATGCTAACAGCGCCCGGGGAGCAGTTGAGAGTTAGGTGTCTCGCTCAAGGGCACCCCAGCCCAAGGCCACATGTCTCTGGACTGTGGAGGAAACTGGAGCACCCGGAGGAAACCCACGCAGACACGGGGAGAACATGCAAACTCCACACTTGCCCCTTTTCCACCAAAGCAGTTCCAGGGCTGGTTCGGGGCCAGTGCTTAGTTTGGAACTGGGTTTTCTGTTTCCACTGACAAAGAACTGGCTCTGGGGCCAGAAAAACCGGTTCCAGGCTAGCACCAACTCTCTGCTGGGCCAGAGGAAAGAACCGCTTACATCAGCGGGGGGGCAGAGTTGTTAAGACCAACAACAATAACAAGACCGCGAAAGATCGCCATTTTTAAGCGACGAGAAGCAGCAGCTGTACAAACGCGAAGTCATCCATTATTATTATTGTTGTTGCCACTGCTGCTTCTTCCGTGTTGTTTTTGCTTTGATATTTGCGCCAAGGTTTATGTAAACGTAGCACCGTAACTTCCGTATACAGCGACGTAACTGATGTATACAGCGATGTAATGACGTGGCTCCGCTTAGCACCGTGAGCGATGGAAAAGCAAACTGGTTCTCAGCTGGCTCGCAAGTTGAACGAGTTGTGAACCAGCACCAGCACTGGCCCCAAACCAGCCCTGGAACTGATTTGGTGGAAAAGGGGTAACAGAAAGGCCCTCGCTGGCTGCTGGGTTCAAAGGCTGTATAGCTTTAATATTCTTTCTCTATGACACATAATTTGCAAATACAATATTGATTTTCATTTGTACACTGATGATGCACAATTATATCACATTTGGGGAAGCCACGGCCTAATGGTTAGAGAAGCAGCTTTGGGTCCAAAAGGTCTCTGATTCGATTCCCTGGACCAGCAAGACTGGCTGGAGTGCCCTTTAGCAAGGCACCTAACCTCCATCTGTTCCGGCAAGAGTGGTGGTGTACCTTGTGTCTGATTAGCCAAAGAAAAGCTGATGATGTGATCATCAGTTCGGGTGGCTGACCGAAATGCAAAAAAAAAAAAAGAAAATACTCATCAGTTTAGCCAAATTGAACACATAAACTATGTCAAAAAGACTTAGCTAGTCTTACTCCATCTACCATGACTACCTAGTTCTATAATAATTGAAAAAAAATATCACTGACCCCTTGAAATAGTGCGTTGCTCAGCGGAGGCTGTTAATCCCAGTTGCTGACTGTCATGGTTTCACAGTGTTTTTATGATATTCACCCCAAACTTCCATAATAGTGTTCCAGAGTACATGAGGAACTCCTGCACTCTAGATATTTTCATTTCCAGATATTGCATTTCATATACACATTGGCATATTCATAGTTGTTTCATAGTTAGTTTCTTATGTTGTTAAATATATTTTTTGTTGTAATTTAATATTAATTAATAGATTGGCTTATTGGGTGGCATGGTGGTGTAGTGGTTAGTGCTGTCGCCTCACAGCAAGAAGGTCCAGGTTTGAGCCCCGTGGCCGGCGAGGGCCTTTCTGTGCGGAGTTTGCATGTTCTCCCCGTGTCCGCGTGGGTTTCCTCCGGGTGCTCCGGTTTCCCCCACAGTCCAAAGACATGCAGGTTAGGTTAACTGGTGACTCTAAATTGACCGTAGGTGTGAATGTGAGTGTGAATGGTTGTCTGTGTCTATTTGTCAGCCCTGTGATGACCTGGTGACTTGTCCAGGGTGTACCCCGCCTTTCACCCATAGTCAGCTGGGATAGGCTCCAGCTTGCCTGCGACCCTGTAGAACAGGATAAAGCGGCTAGAGATAATGAGATGAGATGAGATTGGATTATTCTAAACATTTCAACCTTTTAATATTTTATACGACTGTTGACAAAACCCTGAATAAATGAGTGGAGAAACCTGAATGCAGATGCTTCCAGACAGGTGTAGTGCTTGCTACTGATCTCAGCCAAACTGAATACCATTGGTGGATTTTGAATGATGTGTTAGATAGTGCTTTCAACAAACGTAAACAACAATTTAAAAAAAAAAACAGTTGAGCTGAACTTTTGAAAGAATGGTGTTCATGCCTCTATTCAGTACAGTTCCAGAGACTGTATGCTTAAGCCTGTGGTTCCAAAGAGGAACATAGGCCACTGACAATTTTCCTCCACTCTGTCTTGTTCTGTGCTTCTTTGTCCAACTGCTTACAGGCAAAGCCAGCTGTCTGGATCTCTGCTGTTGTGTTCCATCTCCAGGTATCCCAGGGGCGACCTCTCTTCCTTTCCCCCTGGGGTTCCGCTGTAATGCCTGTCTTGTGATGTTGTTCCTAGGTTTCCGTAGGGTATAGCCAATCCACCCCCATTTTCTTCACTGTATTTAGGTTACCGTGGGTGTTTCTTTTCTTCTTATCAGCAACTCTTCATTGGTAATCTTTTCTGGCCACCATATCCTTAGGATCCTATGTAGGCTTGTTTTATGGCTGTCCGTCAATATTCGACGACGACAAGGTCCTCCTCTTCGTTGTCTTCTTTGCCTTCCCAGGTCTTACTGCTGTTGTTGTTGGGGTTGTTGCTGTCTGTCACCGTCTCTCATCCACCCGCTCATGAGAGAGAACCCCGATCCTGGACTGGCAGATCCTGGGACAACAATGACAAGTGAAGGGACTAGGCACAGAAGCAGAGGGAAGGAATTGCCAAAGGTGTCGCTGGGCCTGTTTCTCCTCCCTCAGCCTGGTCCATTCTTCCTCAAAGTGGCAGACTCCCTGGGACGCAGTCTGCTTCCAGTTCACATGGTCCTTGGAGAGGATCTCAAGGTCGGCAGGAGGGATGTTGCACGACTGCAGGGACCATTTCAAGAAGTCCTTCCAACGCTTCTTGGGTCTTCCACAGGAATGGGTCCATTCTGTGAGTTCTCCATAGAGGACCATCCAGGGCATTTGGTTGGGGGCCATTCGAGAGACAGATCAAGGGGGGGAGGACATAGCCTGCATAAAGGATTTGTTGTTGACGGTGGTGATGAGGGTGCACAGTCCTCGTCCACACCACTTCGCACCCTCGTCCACACTGATTCAGGTGGCAAGCAAGGGAGCAGGATGACCAGGGCTGATGGGGGGCTGCACTTCCAATGATGGTTCCCAGGAGGATGGAGGTACGTGTCTGCATTGGCCACAGGAATCGCCAGAGCGTTTGGACCACCTGGCTTTCAGCCTGTGTTCACTCTTCCACCAGTGATTCCAGGAATCACCCCCTTGTGGGTGATCACCCCTTACATAGGCATCTGTTAACAAAAGCCTGGATCTTCTTGAGGAGTGTTTTTGTTGTTCGGCAAGTTTCTGCCCCATACAACAAAACTGAGTTCACATTTCAGTTGAAGAGCCACAGTTTTGTGGAGGTCGAGATGTTGTGTGCCTTCCAAAGGCTGTCCAAGAGATTATATGCCAAGATGTATTGAATCTATGCCGAGACATACTGAAGCTGTTCTGGCAGCTTGTGGTGGCCCAACATTTTATTAATACACATTGTTAGTTTTTCCTTTAATTTGTCACCAGTCTGTACATGAAGTATAACAAGATTTTCGTCTCAAACTGAAAAATGCATATCAACATCTCATCTCATCTCATCTCATCTCATTATCTCTAGCCGCTTTATCCTGTTCTACAGGGTTGCAGGCAAGCTGGAGCCTATCCCCTAACCTTTTGTTTTCTAAGCAAAGTGTTTTTATGGCCTAGGAACATATGCAGATATGTGATATGGTAAAGACTATAACTCATAATTCAGGTCATGCAAATCATAATGCTCTGCTTAAGCTGATTTATGACTACTTCCTATGAAATCATACGTCCAACCTAGTCCCTTGGTCCTGGTGTGTTTGACAGCGCTTGTCAGACTGTACTGTTCCGTACTGCATTTGGCACAAATTCCTTACGTACTGTACCTGGGTTCTGACACAATGCAGATCAGTTGCATGGCTCCCTGCAGTGCCCAGTCAGCTGTGGAGCTTTCAGACAGACAACAGCGCTAAAAGGTTACCCAGGTCTTCCTCTGTCTTGCTCATCCAGAACTCAGCAGTGCTACTGTGCATTACAAAACCCCTCTCAACATTTCATATAGCACGGGAGCCATGATTAGACATTCAAGGCATTTCAGCCTTTGCAGACTTGAGGATTTGATATTCTGTCTCTTGGTTAATGCTTGTAACATATCAGGAGCTTTTTTTTTTTTTTTTGCTTTTAAAGTAAGAAAAGTTTCAGTGCAAGTTTTTTTTCTCTCTTCAAAAGTAACCCTTTTTCACATGCTGCCTGAAATCCTAAAGGGAAAACCAAGATCCACCATGACAGCCGAGTTTTAAAGTCACAGAGTGTGTGCTGAGCAGGAAGGGGATGTTCGGAGCAGTCTCAAGAGCACACAGCCCACTGCCACCCAAGCAGCCTGGTCCTCTTCCCTTGCGGCCCTCGCAGTCCCTGACCTTGCCTCGTGGTGGGAGGACATCTCCCATTAAACCGTTGCATTCTGATAAGGCCATTTCTTTTCTTTCAGCATCCCTTTAATGTCAGGCCTGAAATATGAAGTCATTAGGCGATATTAAAACAGTGCTGACAAACTAATTAACAGAAGACATTATACGGGATGGGCTCAATTAATCCGCTTTAATTGCTCTTTTAAATGGGGGGCTCAAATTAAAATTAATAAAGATTTACCGGTGATCACACAAAACTACGCCAAGGAGTGGTTGTCTGAAGGGCAGGCAAAAGTCAGCCTCGTCTGTGCTGAAGTTCCAGGCTGCCTGCGCCACGTGCCCTCCTCATCCCAGCTCCCAATCAAATGTTTATGCACCCACAAGCTCAAACCATGAAACATCCAAACCCCTAAACCACTCAAATCCTCTAACCGGCAAAAGTTTAAATACAAAGACTGAAATACTTACTTTAAATATTTATATTTAAAGCTCACTGGCTCATTTCAGCTCAGAGCCTTCATCCTTTATATATATATATATATATATATATATATATATATATATATATATATATATATATATATATATATATATATATATATAAAATCTTGACACAAGGTAGATATGATCTGATATATACACACACACAAAGGTGTTGTGGGAGGAATATTTTGTTACTCACTACATGATTTAAAAGGTTTAATAACAAATGTAATACTTCATGACAACAAATATGGTCAACTCCATGCCACGGCATTTGGCAGACACCCTTATCCAGAGTCACTTACGGTGGCGCTTGAAAGTTTGTGAACCCTTTAGAATTTTCTATATTTCTGCATAAATATGACCTAAAACATCATCAGATTTTCACACCATCAGGAGAATACTGAACAACAATGGTGTGCATGGCAGGGTTGCAAGGAGAAAGCCACTGCTCTCCTAAAAGAACATTGCTGCTCGTCTGCAGTTTGCTAAAGACCACGTGGACAAGCCAGAAGGCTATTGGAAAAATGTTTTGTGGACGGATGAGACCAAAATAGAACTTTTTGGTTTAAATGAGAAGCGTTATGTTTGGAGAAAGGAAAACACTGCATTCCAGCATAAGAACTTTATCCCATCTGTGAAACATGGTGGTGGTAGTATCATGGTTTGGGCCTGTTTTGCTGCATCTGGGCCAGGACGGCTTGCCATCATTGATGGAACAATGAATTCTGAATTATACCAGCGAATTCTAAAGGAAAATGTCAGGACATCTGTCCATGAACTGAATCTCAAGAGAAGGTGGGTCATGCAGCAAGACAACGACCCTAAGCACACAAGTCGTTCTACCAAAGAATGGTTAAAGAAGAATAAAGTTAATGTTTTGGAATGGCCAAGTCAAAGTCCTGACCTTAATCCAATTGAAATGTTGTGGAAGGACCTGAAGTGAGCAGTTCTTGTGAGGAAACCCACCAACATCCCAGAGTTGAAGCTGTTCTGTACGGAGGAATGGACTAAAATTCCTCCAAGCCGGTGTGCAGGACTGATCAACAGTTACCGCAAACGTTTAGTTGCAGTTATTGCTGCACAAGGGGGTCACACCAGATACTGAAAGCAAAGGTTCACATACTTTTGCCACTCACAGGTATGTAACATTGGATCATTTTCCTCAATAAATAAATGACCAAGTATAATATTTTTGTCTCATTTGTTTAACTGGGTTCTCTTTATCTACTTTTAGGACTTGTGTGAAAATCTGATGGTGTTTTAGGTCATATTTATGCAAAAATATAGAAAATTCTAAAGGGTTCACAAACTTTCAAGCACCACTGTACGTTCATCTCATGTTATACAACTGAGGGCCTTACTCAAGGGCCCAGCAGTGGCAGCACTGGGATTTAAATTCATGACCTTCTGATCAGAAGTCCAACATCTTAACAACTGAGCTATATGTGTGTGTGTGTTTATAATTCTATACTTTTATACTAGTATAGATAAATATAAAGTAATACTTTTATATTAGGGCGGCACGGTGGTGTAGTGGTTAGCGCTGTTGCCTCACAGCAAGAGGGTCCGGGTTCGAGCCCCATGGCCGGTGAGGGCCTTTCTGTGTGGAGTTTGCATGTTCTCCCCGTGTCCGCGTGGGTTTCCTCCGAGTGCTCCGGTTTCCCCCACAGTCCAAAGACATGCAGGTTAGGTTAACTGGTGACTCTAAATTGACCGTAGGTGTGAATGTGAGTGTGAATGGTTGTCTGTGTCTATGTGTCAGCCCTGTGATGACCTGGCGACTTGTCCAGGGTGTACCCCGCCTTTCAACCATAGTCAGCTAGGATAGGCTCCAGCTTGCCTGCGACCCTGTAGAAGGATAAAGCGGCTAGAGATAATGAGATGAGATCAGTAAGAGCAGGTGGACTCAATCCACAAACTGTTGATGAAAACAATATCACTTGTTTTGAAGATGATTCATTTTTAGGTAGTGTTTGTTATACCTATAATAATGTTTTCTTTCTTTTATGTTTTATTATGCCTCCGCCACCTTAAGGTGCAGGAGGCATTATGTTTTCGAGTTGTCCGTGCGTCCGTCCCAAAACCTTGTGAACACGATATCTCAAAGGCTAATGAAAGGAATTTCACCAAACTTTCACCATTTGTGCGCTTTGGGACAAAGATGAAATGATTAGATTTTGAGGTTAAAAGGTCACAGGTCAAGATTACTGTGAGGTCAAATGTCCATCCCCAAACCTTGTGAACACCATATCTCAAAGGCTAATGAAAGGAATTTCACCAAACTTTCACCATTTGTGCACTTTGGGACAAAGATGAAATGATTAGATTTTGAGATCAAAAGTTCTAAGGTCAAGGTCACTGTGAGGTCAAATGTCTGTCCGAAACCATTGTGAACACAATATCTCCAAGGCAAATGAAAGGAATTTCACCAAACTTTCAGCATTTGTGCATTTGGAACAAACATGAACTGATTAGATTTTGAGGTTAAAAGGTCACAGGTCAAGATTACTGTGAGGTCAAATGTCCATCCCCAAATCACAACTTAATAAGGCGTGTAGTCTACCAGGCAGTGGCATCCCCATCGATGCCGTTGGCATCGAGTTCTATTTAGTTCTACTATTTTTGGTTTCATAGTTACAGAACACACATTTATTCATACAAAATCACGCAAAAATATTAGAATGGATCTTTATCAGGATCCTGGAACGGAATTTTAAAAGAAGAAGAAGAAGAACAAGAAGGACAGTCCAGAAAAACATAAATTAAATGTTAAAATGCCTAAGTGTTAACTAAGTGTTAAAATGCCTTACAATATTTAAAACATGGTCTGGCTTTTCATTTCTTTACTCTTCTTTTCTTTCTTTTCTGGGAGAGGAGGTCAGAATATTTAAACCTCAACTTTAACAGAACATGTGAAATATATTCAATTTCCAATTTCATTTGAGGCTAATGCCCTTAAGGCATTATAAACTCAAACTAGCCATCCATCCATCCATTATCTGTAGCCGCTTATCCTGTCCTACAGGGTCGCAGGCAAGCTGGAACCTATCCCAGCTGACTATGGGTGAGAGGCGGGGTACACCCAGGTTATTGCAGGGCTGACACATAGACACAACCATTCACACTCACATTCACACCTACGGTCAATTTAGAGCCACCAATTAGCCTAACCTGTATGTCTTTGGACTGTGGGGGAAACCGGAGCACCCGGAGGAAACCCACACAGACACGGGGAGAACATGCAAACTCCACACAGAAAGGCCCTCGCCAGCCGCTGGGCTCAAACCCAGGACCTTCTTGCTGTGAGGCGACAGTGCTAACCACTACACCACCGTGCCGCCCTAAACTCAAACTAATAAACTACAAACTAACTTCATATTTGGAATACTGCACTGTTAGGTTCTTCTTTGCAAAACAGCTCAAACTTCTTCTTCTGGCTGCTCTCGATTAGGGGTCGCCACAGCAGATCTTTCATCTCCGTTGCTCCCTGTCTTCTGCATCCTTCTCTACCAAACCTGCCACTATCATGTCCTCTCTCACCACATCCATGTATCTCCTCTTTGGCCTTCCCCATTTTCGTGTGCCTGGCAGCTCCATCCTCAACATTCTCCTTCCAACATGCTCTGCATCTCTTCTCAGGACGTGCGTACCATCTCAGTCTCATCTCTCTTAGCTTAATTCCCAAGCTCTCTACATGTGCCGTCCCTCTGATGTGCTCGTTCCTTATCCTGTCCATCCTCGTCACTCCCATCCTCAACTCCACCACCTCCAACTTTGCCTCCTGTCTCTTCGTTAAGGGAACAGCTCAAACTTGTAAAATGATTATACTAAAATATAATTGTCGCAATAATAATGATGGTGGGCGGCACGGTGGTGTAGTGGTTAGCGCTGTCGCCTCACAGCAAGAAGATTCTGGGTTCGAGCCCCGTGGCCGGCGAGGGCCTTTCTGTGTGGAGTTTGCATGTTCTCCCTGTGTCCGCGTGGGTTTCCTCCGGTTGCTCCGGTTTCCCCCACAGTCCAAAGACATGCAGGTTAGGTTAACTGGTGACTCTAAATTGACCGTAGGTGTGAATGTGAGTGTGAATGGTTGTCTGTGTCTATGTGTCAGCCCTGTGATGACCTGGCGACTTGTCCAGGGTGTACCCCGCCTTTTGCCCGTAGTCAGCTGGGATAGACTCCAGCTTGCCTGCGACCCTGTAGAACAGGATAAAGCGGCTAGAGATAATGAGATGAGATGAATAATGATGGTGTAATTATAAAAAGCTGCAAATATTAAAAAAGATACTAATCCAGGAAAAAGGATTATACAGATCTATCAGTTCCAGGATTTTTAAGCCTCACCACATGTGTTTCATGTGTGCTTCTGCAATCAGACATTTACAACACATTAGTTGAATTCTTCTGCAGTGGCAAAGTTGAATAAAACACTCTATACCATTGTGTACAGTAATGCAGCTATTGATTATTTTTCCAAGTGTGTATTTGTCAGAGGTTGTGACTGAAGAATGAGGCACTGCTCATATGGAGTTTATCCTTCATATGTGATGGTGTTTCCCTCTTCTGGTCAGAATTATAAATGGCACAAAGCATACAGATATTTCTCTCTGTCTTGTTAAATGTCTCAATTGAAATGATATCTATATTAAAAAAAAATACAAGAAGAGCTCAAAAGTTACCGACCGAGCTCTTTGGATGGCATAAAATACTGCACGCCCATATTTTAGCGTATAAATGAACATTAACTTCAGATTTAAAGGCTTTATTATAAATGTTTTATTATTATAGCCAAATGCAATAGGCCTATAATGTAAATGATGCATGGCAATGGCAATCTTTGCTATTTGGACAAGGAGAATTAATAGGTGATAAAATGTTTGACAGGCATCCTTAATCTTGCAGGTGGGTGTGAGGCCACTAGGTGGCACTATTTTCCTTTCTTGGCCTAATAATAAACTTGGCCAGTATATTACTTGGAGTTAGTATGGGCCCTGATACCTTTAGGAAAGCTACTGTAGGTTTGTTTGGGGTTTTTTTCCCCCCTCCTTTTCATGTTCTGTGTAATAGTTTTACCTCCATTTAATTTGTCTTAGGATTGACATTTAAATGACTGACTCTCTGCTGTGTTTCATTGAAGTCTCTCAAAATTGTGCTTCAACTTTATCTGATTCCAAGCGAAAATTAAAAATGACTGTTTAGCTGAAGCTGAGAACAACAAGAAGCACTTCCCACCTCATTCTCAATCAAAAGCACATCTTACCATAAGCCGAACACTTCATCACAATTACTTGTGTTTTAATTGAAAAGGTAAGCCAGTTTATTTGGAGGGAGATTGATTGAATTAAAAAAAAACAGATTTCTCATTATTATTTGCCATAGTTTTTTTTTTTCAAAAGAATATTATTATTATTATTATTATTATTATTTTCCCTCCTCCTCACAGTGCCAATTAAACTCGTGTTTTAATTTCTCCAGTATTGTAATTTCAGATATAATTGTTGCTTGAGTGCCTTGCAGGGTTGACTATTTAATTTGTTTTCATCATGGCCAACAGTGGCTCTGATTAAAATGTTAACGCAAACATGTTACTGCAGCAGATCAATTAAAGCCGTCTTCAGCGTGGTCAGTTACATCATGTTTAATACAAGTAAGTTCATTTGGTTTTGTGTGACTAACTGAGGACTGAGAGCACACGTTCAGTCTGAGGCTACAGTGGGCACAGATTAGTCGAAAGTGGACAGTTTAAGGTTCAAGAAATGTCGCTTGGTCTTTTTCTAGTTTACAGCTGTTTACGTTTGGTGAACCTGTGGCGTTGGTCTTACTGTAGCTGACAGGAGTGGAACCTGATGGGTTCTGTTGATTTTGTTGCCCAGGTTTGATGTGTTGTGCGTTCTGAGATGCTTTTCTGTGCACTGTGGTTGTAAAGAGTAGTAAATATCTCAACCAAGAGAACTCCAGCGCTGTGTCCGCATGTATTACAAAATATCTGAAGATACATCAAGTTTCTCTAAAGGTACAATACGCGCAATAAAAATATGCTGAGAACAGTTAAACCTAACATGAATTGGAGTCTGTTAAGATCTCAGATCTCGTATCTACATAACTAGAACTCTTTACCGGATGACATTCAATCACTGTCAACTATTAAGAAATTTAAAACTCGACGGCCTTTCGATTTCATAAAATCGGTGAAATTTAGTTCCCTCTGAAATTTGGTCATTGTGATATATGTTTATTTCTGTAATATCTATGGGGGAAAAAGGCCATTCTGTGGCTGGGAAGTTATGGGGATTCCAGAGCAAATAATGTGCATAAAATCGCTTGCTTCGCGCAGTCAAGCAGACAGAGGAAGTCCATGTGCACATGCGCAGGTTTACCTTCTTCTGCTTCTTTTTCTTCTTCTTTTGGGTTTTACGGCAGCTGGTATACACAGTCAGTGCGTTTACATGCACATAGAGAAAATCGAATTTCTGCCGTAGCTCGACTGAAATCGAAGTTCTAAATGCCATGGAAACACCTTAGCTCGGCTGAAATCGAACCGAACTGGATTTCTCGTAATCGAGCTACGCGACCTAGATTATGCGATTGTAGCCGAGCTACTTAGTGCATGTAAACCCTATCGAGCTACATAGTCGAGCTACTTACTTCAGCACTGCCCCTTCCGGAAGTGACGAGTGACGAGACCACAAGCGGGAAACACAACAGCCTCGGTCGGCATGACAACAGTAGTAGTAGCGAGCAGTAGAAGAGGTCAGGAGGAACAACATCTCTCGATGTTGCTGTCCTCGTCGTCGTTCTTCTTGTGAACATGGAACTGATAACTTTGTTTATACTCTTGAATAGCTCTTCTTCATGACGACAACCGGAAGTGTACCAGCACGATGGGGCGTGTAGCGCCACCTGTGGCTCGGGTGCACAATGTACCTCACACAATAGCTCGATTTCCTTGTGTGTATGTTGGATTGGATTTCTCTGGCACCCCTGCTGGGACCCTTAGCTCGATTACCGACAGTAGCTCGATTTGGATGTGCATGTAAACGCACTGAGTGTTGCATTACTGCCATCTACAGGTTTACCTTTGAGCGTGCACTGACAGTTCCATCATTCTGTCGCTAAACGAACAGCTGATCACACCGAGGTGCTCGCTGACCGCCGATATTTATTAGTTTGGTCCTGCATTTCCTTTCCTTCGCATATAACATTAACGTCTTTTCTTCTTGCTTTCCGTTACTGTAGTCGGTCTTTCACGTTTCATTCGCGTCCTCCATTTTCCTCTCCCGTTTCAAATTTGTATCCCACAATGCTTTGTGCGAACAGGGAAAGCTGACCACATGATTCATGACATAGTATCTTGTATTGGGTCATGGTGAAGCAGGAAAAAATAGCAGAGAATTTAGGGCCATGTGGCCCTAAATTCATTAATTGTTCTGTTTTTTAAAAATAAATAAAATAAAATTGGAAGTCTGTGATTCAAATTCAGTAGCTTTCGGTCCACTAAACAAAAATAATTGGATGTCAGGGAAAATTCTTTTTATGACCTCAACTTGAAAAATCTGAAAGGCAGTATATCTTTAAAAGAGCAGTGAAAAGTTTCTTCATAGTAAATAATAAATAATTAAATAATAATTCTTTTTCTTTTTATTCTATTTTTAGTACATTTATTTTATCAGCATTATTTTTATTTTTTGTCATTATCATGTTCTTTTCATCACATTATTTATTTGAATGTCTTACTAACTGTTTACTTAAGTGTAGTTTTTTATTATATGTATTTTATTATTAGGTATATGCATATTTTTTTTTCAACTCTTCCAGAGCCTGACTGAAAATCGTATTATGTGATGTAGGTCTTCTGAATAAAGATCAATATTATTGGAGCTACTGTCAGCTTGAACCATTCTGCCTTTTTTCCTTTTTCCTCTCGAATCAGCAGAGTTTCCCCCTTTATCAATGGATGTTTTTTGTTTTTCATACCATTCTGTGTGGACAATTTTGCATGAAATTCCCAGCAGATCAGTCGTTTCTGAAATACTCAAACCATCCCGTCTGGGACCAACAAACATACCAAGTCACTGAGATCACTTTTTCCTCCATTATCCAGTACCATCCAAAAGAGGATGGGTTTCCTTTTGAGACTGGTTCCTGTCAAGCTTTCATTATGATGTCATTTCAGGGGATTATTTCTTGCCATTGGTTTGCTTGTTCAGTTCAGTTGGTCGGATTCAATGCCCGAACTGATAATCACATCATCAGTTTTTCTCTGGCTAATCAGATACAAGGTACACCACCATTCTTGCTGTAGCAGTTGGGGGTTAGGCACCTTGCTCAAGGGCACTTAAGCCAGTCCTGCTGGTCCAGGGAATAGAACCAGCAACCTTTTGGTCCCAAAGCTGTTTCTCTAACCATTAGGCTATGGCTTCTCCATTTTTGTTTGCTTATATAAATCTATATCTGGATTTCTGTACAGAAGATAATGTTAAAACCACTACACAAATAATAATGAAATGAAATTTCGTTAAATTATTTTCAGATGTGGGCGGCACGGTGGTGTAGTGGTTAGCACTGTCGCCTCACAACAAGAAGGTTCTGGGTTCGAGCACAGTGGCCAACGAGGGCCTTTCTGTGTGGAGTTTGCATGTTCTCCCCGTGTCTGCGTGGGTTTCCTCCGGGTGCTCCGGTTTCCCCCACAGTCCAAAGATATGCAGGTTAGGTCAAATGGTGGCTTTAAATTGACCGTAGGTGTGAATGTGAGTGTGAATGGTTGTTTGTCTCTATGTGTCAGACCTGTGATGATCTGGTGACTTGTCCAGGGTGTACCCCGCCTCTTGCCCATAGTCAGCTGGGATAGGATCCAGCTTGCCTGTGACCCTGCACAGGATAAGCGGCTACAGATAATGGATGGATATTTTCAGACGTGTTTAGGGAGTAAAGAGCGAGAACTTCACAGCGTGGCAGTGAAGTGTGATGAGTCAGCAATACATGGGTGCTTCTAGGAAACAGTGGCTGTTTGAGTGGAATCCTGCCTGAGTGGCAGATCCCTGTCATGTGCTCATGTGCATTAGTCATGACCAGAGAATGCATTGTTTTTGTTTTTAAGACATGACAGTTGCAAACGCTCGTGCCTGCCCCTGACACAATGAATGAAGGCCTTAGAAATGTGACTTGAATCAGCTGCAGAGAACAAAACAACTCTGCACTCTCAATGGCAGCCTTTATGTCATGGATTACTCGCACCTGAGTTGGGCTGCATTGAGGAAAAGTACTTTCAAATGCTGTTTTAGGCTCGTCACATGGATGAGCAGACCAGATGTTTCCAGAACTTAAAATGTCAAATAGCAGCATGCTTGTAGTTTGACCAGAGTGAGAAGTTCATTTGGATCTTCCAATACTGTGAAATAACTAATATGAATGAACATAAATCACAAAAGCATGGGACAACTGGTAATATATATAGATATATATATTACAAATAATTTATACATATACTTTTATTTAGGTTTTTTTGTTTGTTTTTTGTAGAGGCATAATTCAAAACTACTATACTTTAAATAATGGATTTGTCATAATATACCATACTACACAACTACAGGTAGGAAGTAGCATACAGTGGATATAAAAAGTGTACACACCCTGTTAAAATGATGGGTTTTTCTGATGTAAAAAAAATGAGATCACGATAAATAATTTCAAAACTTTTCCCAACTTTAATGTGACCTATAACCTGTACAATTCAAATGAAAAACAAGCAAATCTGTTTGAAGGAAAATCATAAAAAATAAAAAACGTACAATAAGCTGGTTGCATAAGTGTGCACACCCTTAAACTAATACTTTGTTGAAGCACCTTTTGATTTAATTACAGCATTCAGTCTTTTTGGGTTCACAACTGCCATCAATTACAATGACTCTGATTCACCCCAAATAAAGTTCAGACATTTACTCAGTTGCATCCTCCAGCAAAAGCCAGGGTTCACAGAGAGCTTACAAAGCATCAAATTGTTGAAAGGTATCAGTCAGGAGAAGGGTACAAAAACATTTCCACTGCATTAGATATACCATGGAGCACAGTGAAGACAGTCATCAAGAAGTGGAGAAAATATGGGACAACAATGACATTACCGAGAACTGGACGTCCCTCCAAAATTGATGAAAAGACAAGAAGAAAACTGGTCAGGGAGGCTGCCAAGAGGCCTACAGCAACACTGAAGGAGCTGCAGGAATTTCTGGCAAGTACTGGTTGTGTACTACATTTGACAACAATCTCACGTATTCTCCATATGTCTGGACTATGAGGTAGGGTCAAAGAAAAACATCCAGGCCCAGCTAAATTTTGCAAAAACATACATCAACTCTCCCAAAAGCATGTGGGAAAATGTGTTATGGTCCGATGAAACCAAGGTTGAACTTTTTGGCCACAATTACAAAACATATGTTTGGTGCAAAAACAACACTGCGCATCACCAAAAGAACACCACACCCACGGTGAAGCATGGTGGTGGCAGCATCATGTTTTGGGGTTGTTTTTCTTCAGCTGGAACAGGGGCTTTAGTCGAGGTGGAGGGAATTATCAACAGTTCTAAATACCAGTCAATTTTGGCCCAAAACCTTCAGGTGTCTGCTAGAAAGCTGAAGATGAAGAGGAATTTCATCTTTCAGCACGACAATGACCCCAAAAAAGTTTTGGAATGGCCCAGCCAGAGCCCAGACCTAAATCCAATGGAAAATCTGTGGGGTGACCTGAAGAGGGCTGCGCACAAGAGACGCCCTCGCATTCTGACAGATTCGGAGCGCTTTTGCAAGGAAGAGTGGGCAAATATTGCGAAGTCTAGATGTGGCAGGCTGATAGACTCCGACCCAAAAAGACTGAATGCTGTAATTAAATCAAAAGCTGCTTCAACAAAGTCTTAGTTTAAGGGTGTGCACACTTATGCAACCAGATTATTGTACGTTTTTTATGTTTTATGTTTTTCCACCAAACAGATTTGTTTGTTTTTCAAATGAATTGTACAGGTTATAGGTCACATTAAAGTTGGGAAAAGTTTTGAAATTATTTATCGTGATCTCATTTTTTTTTTTGACATCAGAAAAACCTAGCATTTTAACGGGGTGTGTACACTTTTAATATCCACTGTATCTTTAGACATATTTTTAATTTTTTACAGACATTTTTTTCCTCCATAAGATGAAAGTTACAACTTATCGCAGAATCTTTTCTATAAGACAAATTCACGCTAAATAAATTCCAGTTTCTAGGATGACAGAAGACACATTTCTTTTTTTTTTTCAACAAAAAAAAGGATACATTTCTCCAAACAAAACTGCATAACTTGACATATAAACTTGGCAGTATAAAATGAAGTACAATTCACGCAAATGAAAAGAAAGCTATATGACATTTGAGTCCCTGTATCAGGAGTGAACACATTGCAAAACTGTCTACTGAATCTCACATTCACAGCCGATATCAGACCTCGATCCATGATGATAAAATCATAACATTTCCTTGGTTATGAACCTCTTTTAGGCCTGCAATTGGTCATACCTTGCAAATTTATCTACAAATATGAAGGAGATTTAAACTCCTCAGGAACTTCACTGTCCAGTTTACAGATGATTTTGTAAATGGCTTTTTTCCACGACGAGTCTGTATCTTTGCTGTGGGAAATGGCGTTATAAAATTCATGCAGGGTGATTTCAGCCACCTCCAAGAAGCGCTCAGGCACCTGTCAATCAAAGAAAGATGACAGAAGGTCATAGTGGTAATGGTATAAACTGAAATGAAAGGATTCTCATTTTTCAGGGAAACAACATCTCATCTCATCTCATCTCATTATCTCTAGCCGCTTTATCCTGTTCTACAGGGTCGCAGGCAAGCTGGAGCCTATCCCAGCTGAGCTGACTACGGGCGAAAGGCGGGGTACACCCTGGACAAGTCGCCAGGTCATCACAGGGCTGACACATAGACACAGACAACCATTCACACTCACATTCACACCTACGGTCAATTTAGAGTCACCAGTTAACCTAACCTGCATGTCTTTGGACTGTGGGGGAAACCGGAGCACCCAGAGGAAACCCACGCAGACACGGGGAGAACATGCAAACTCCACACAGAAAGGCCCTCGCCGGCCACGGGGCTCGAACCCGGACCTTCTTGCTGTGAGGCGACAGCGCTAACCACTACACCACCGTGCCGCCCACGGGAAACAACATGTGAACTCATAATATTCACACAAGAGCAGGACAGGGTTGAAGTATTCGTGTCGAAATGAATGCTTGCCCTCAGTCTTTGATGTAACACCATGATGGCATGAAGAGAATGGCAATGGACAAGTATGATCTCCCTTTCGCGTAACCTATTCATTAGCACAGTACTCTGAACTACTACTGTAGATCTTGTCTTTTTGTGCAATATTTAATGTGCTCGCTTCAAAACAGTGCGCCCCTTTTTTTTTTTTTTACATGCAGCCTTTACTCTCAGCATGTTTCAAACAAATACAGCGTCAGAACCATTAGCTGAGTGGCACTGACTGATGCTTTGATTTTCATTTCGAAATTAACTGTTTGTGAAAAAAAGAAATCAGAACTCAGGCCTTTATGGAGTTTAAACCTTTTGGTGCACACATAATTCAGTGCAATCAGGCATTTAGTGGGAAGAAGCACGATCTATCTAGTGTCATTTTTTCCCATAGAATGGCTAAGCAAGCTGCTGATGGTTCACATGGGCTGTTTTCTTTCTCCAAGTACAAAAGCAAGCCCTGGGAAAGGAATGTCTTATGCCCAAGGTAAAGACAACTGTCTCCACTCGTTCCCATCAGCCGGCCCTTCATCCTCAGAATCTGCGGCGTCTTTCTCAGCGTTCCGCATCAGTAGCAATCCCAGCCTCACTCAGGCATGGCCAGTTCCTAATCCTGAGTTGTTTTAGCAGGATTCTGTGGCTTCCTCTTCCCACAGCAGGCTAAAGCGGTGCTGCGCTCTTGGATAACAGCTGCCAAAGGTGCAGTATGACACATGGGTCACACCACGGACAGAGGCTCTACGTGATTATCTGCTGACAGGATCAGTGCACAGCTTTATTTCATGTACAGTATGTATCATACTCAAGGGAAGAAACAGGAAGTCACGGAGCAGTTAAGTAAGAAATAAAACATTTGGGGAAATGCTGTTATTCGGAAAATGATGAAGTGGTGTGATGCGTCCTGACGCAAAGCAGAGTTACCGCGTGTCCTGAAGTGTTTTATTCCTCTTATACTACAGTAACTTAACAACTCTAATGATTTTTATTCATTAAAAAATGTAGTTCCTGTTATCACTTACATAATATCAGCTATAAATAATCATTCCGTCATCAGCCTCATGCTTTCTCTCTGTTGAAGTCAAATAAATCAAAATAAAGCAGGAAAAAACATACTGGGGTGGGTTTCCCAAAAGCCTCTTAACACTAAGAACATCTTAACTGGAAGAGAGTGTGTTCATTGTGCTGCTCGCGCTACCATTTAACGATGATCTTTGTGCTACGATGCTTTTGGGAAACGGCACTGAGCATTACAAAGCACCGGAGACTCCATCCATAACCGTTAAATAAACAATCGCCTAACAATAAACTTCACCGTATAACCAATGATACGGTTTTCTTTGTTAAATAACAACAACATTTTTAATTCTCTCCTTACTAGTCTTAGCTCATGTGAAACATCAGCTATACAAGCCCCTGTGATTAGCTGTTACTATAGAAACGATAACATATTAGAACAAATTCGGTAAAATAAACTCAGGATTTGCCTGGCAACTGGTAATATTGTCAGAGCTGCGGTTATAGAAAATTAATCATCACCTTCTGGCCAATCAGAATCAAGGATTTGACAGTGCTGTGGTAGAACAGATGTTATTCTATCCACATTCACTGGATATGAGCAATCGTGCGCTCTGATTGGCTACTCTACTAGTAGGATATCAGTTCATATACCGTGAGTAGGGAAAAACAAAATGGTGGACCGTGTTGCTGAACCAACCAAGGATGAAATACAAACTGTACTCGAAAATAAAACCACAAAAATTATCACGTATTTAAAACAAACAGAAATAGCTAAAAGAATATATATTTTTTGTTTGTTTGTTTGTTTGTTTGTCATCCCCCCCATATCTCCCGTTCCACACTCCAGCTCAGTCGGTGGCAGTAATGCACCTTTAAGTTGGTTTGCCAACCACCAAAAAATCCTAAAGAAGACGAAGAAAACCCCCCCAAAAAAGCAACAAAATATGGAATGAAAGTTTTTGATGGTAAGAACATATCTTTTTTATTTTTGAAGAATTATTATTATTATAGCATTTTTCACAAATTGCTACTGTCATTTTGCCGGTTTGTTTACATTCTAAGCAAAAATGATTTTGTCGGATGTTTTGTATAAAATTTTTATTTACTAAATTTGCAAAAAATAAAAATGCCCTGTTTCTCAAAATCCAGTGAATGTGGATAGAATAAAACAGTTATTCCACTCAATCTCGTCGTACATGGCTTATAGTCAACTCGGCACTACGCACCTCATCAGCTATTGGCTCATGTACGACTCGATTTCATGGAATAACTGTTAAATAGTTATCTTTTTTTTTTTAAATCACACACTCTCAGATCTTATTTATTCTCAATTTCTTATTTATTTTATTATTTCTTTCAAATTTTACTGTTTTGTTTTGTACAATAATGATGAAAACTTTGAAACTACGAAATAACACGTAGTAAATCTGCTGTTATAGAAAATTAATCAACACCTTCTGGCCAGTCAGAATCAAGGATTTGACAGTGCTGTGGTAGAACAGATGTTATTCTGTCCACAGTCACTGGATATGAGCAATCGCGAGCTCTGATTGGCTACTCTACTAGTAGGATATCAGCTCATATACCGTGAGTAGAGAAAAACAAAATGGCGGAGCGTGTTGCTGAACCAACCAAGGACGAGAAACTTGTCATAAGCCTTTAGATCAAAATAGCTTCAAAATAATCAGGAAACAAATTGAATAAGGCGTGTCCATGTTGTAACCGATACTGTAAATCTTGGTCATTTGAGCATGTGTGAAAGGAACCCTACCTGGAAATCGTTGGCTTTGTTGTAGTGCATGTTAAGAGCACGGAAGACTTCAGAGTCTCTGGTAACAGACATGTCATTCACATCACTCACTCCATCCAGGATGGCCTGGCGTGCAAACTTCTCCATCTGAATGTAGTAGAACTCTCGGAAGTTACTGAACCACTTGATTAGCTGGGAAGTGATACAGCGATTAAACTGAAAATAGATGAGAAAAACAAAAAAGAAACATTTTAATGAAATATATTGCCTCTGAGATGTGTAAAAACTAATAAATTTTCCATTCTGAAGCATTCATTTAAAAACGTTAGAGATAAATGTTCAGAAAGACAGTATCGTTAAGTAATAACGTATTCAGATAAAGATATGAAGGCCGTCTGGGTTCTGCAGAAACAAAAGCAAGTGAGAGCCAGAGTCTCCATGTGAACTGTGGCACATTTTCAAAGACGCTTAGAACAACCTACAAACCCACTTCCTTATAAGACGACTCGGTGGCTCAGAGAGCTGATGCAGGTTTAAAGGGTGACCACACCAAAGTTTCATTTTTATTTTTTTATTTATTTATTTGACTACTGATGTTCTGTACTACACTATTTTTAGATATGTAAGTCATTTTCTATTTTATTATTTAGAAACCATCTTCACTTTACAAGAACATAATACACTTATAGTACTGCTGTACATTCTGTATCTAGATTTATATAAAATATGAAACAGTGGATAAATATATACTGTCCCCTCTTAAAGTATTGGAACAACAAGGCCAATTCTATTGTTTTTGCTACACCGATCAGCCATAATATTATGACCACTGACAGGTAAAGTGAATTACATTGATTACCTCATTACAATGGCACCTGTCAAGGGGTGGGATATATTAGTATTAGGCAGCAAGATAATAGTCAGTTCTCGAAGTTGATGTGCTGGAAGCAGGAAAAATGGGCAAGTGTAAGGATCTGAGTGACTTTGACAAGGGCCACATTGTGATGGCTAGATGGCTGGGTCTGAGCATCTCCAAAATGGCACATCTTGTAGGGTGTTCCTGGTATGCAGTGGTTCGTACCTACCAAAAGTGGTCCACGGAAGGACAACCGGTGAACTGACGACAGGGTCACAAGTGGCCAATTGATTCATATGGGGCACGAAGGCTAGCCCATATGGTCCAATCCCACAGAAGAGCTACTGTAGCACAAACTGCTGAAAAAGTTAATGCTGGCTAAAACAGAAAGGTGTCAGCATTAACTTTTTCAACAGTTTGTGCTACAGTTGCTCTTCTGTGGGATTGGACCATATGGGCTAGCCTTCGTGCCCCATATGAATCAATAAGCCTTGGCCACTTGTGACCCTGTCGTCAGTTCACCGGTTGTCCTTCCGTGGACCACTTTTGGTAGGTACTAACCACTGCATACCAGGAACACCCTACAATATGTGCCATTTTGGCATTGTAGTCGAGTCATTAAACCTCAAGTCCGAGTCCAGTCTCGAGTCCCCAGTGTTCAAGTCAAAGTCATTAAAACATTTTTAGGGTCGAGTCCGAGACCAAGACTCCAACCGCACCATGTGACGGTGGCTGTTTCAGCGCCATTAACATTAGTTTGTTCCTGAACATGACGTATGAACAGGTGAATGTGCTTCTCTTTGTCAGGGAGTGTGAAGTATTCTGTCAGAGATGGTTGGGAGACGGATGTAAGCGCAGAAAGTGTGTTTAATCATACAAGTGGAGACGGTAAACAATCCAGAATGGCAGGCAAATCATAAAACAGTGAAACAGGCAATAGGTCGAGCGAGGCACAAACAGGTTATCGTAGACTCGGCAGAATCAAAGACGAGAAACAGGAAATCAGGAAACCAAACAAGGAAATAAGGCTCAGTAACGTGTCAGCAACACAACTCAATACTTCGCAAAGTAAGTGTGTTTTCACAGTTTTTATATCGGCGCGCTGATTGCACCTAAATCCTGTGCAGGTACGAGTCGTTTACGGCGCATGAACGAGAGTCCACTTAGCACGTGCGCTGTCCGGGGCATGCCCGAGAGTCTATCTGATGCACGCGCCAAGGAGCATCGGTGTGACACTCTTGCACGAAATTAGTACAAAAATTTATGTAGATATAAATATCTTATGCCAAATTATTATAGCATGTTACAAAAAATAAGGAAAAAATACGAGTCTGTGTCTCCAATTTATGAGTTCGAATGCAGTTAATGCACGAGTCTGAGTCATCAGTGCTCAAGTCAAGTCAAGTCACGAGTCTTTAAAATTAGGGCACGAGTCGGACTCGAGTACTACAAGCCTGCCATTTGAGAGATGCTCAGACCCAGTCATCCAGCCATCACAATTTGGCTCTTGTCAAAGTTGCTCAGATCCTTACGCTTGCCCATTTTTCCTGATCCAACACATCAACTTCAAGAACTGGGTGCTCTCTTGCTGCCTAATACTAATATATCCCACCCCTTGAGAGGTGCCATTGTAACAACATAGTCAGTGTTATTCACTGCACCTCTCAGTGGTCATATTGTAAGCCCCCTTAGATGAGCTTTAATGCTCTTGGGGCAAACTCTGACCCCAAATATGTTTAAATTTAAAAAAAAAAATGTTATGGCTGATCAGTGTATACACTGAAGACATTTGGGTTTGGCATCAAAAGATGCTTTTCAGCTTTCATTTGCTGATATTTACATGCAGATATGTTAAACAACTTAAAACATAGCACCTTTTGTTTAAACACGCCCATTTTTCAAGTGATCAGAAATATTGGAACGTGTAACTGACAGTTGTGTTTTGTTGCCCAGGCGTGCCCTGTTAGATTGATTGTTTAAAAAATTAATAGTTCTTGGTTTGAGCCCGGGTGGCACGGTGGTGTAGTGGTTAGCGCTGTCGCCTCACAGCAGGAAGGTCTGGGTTCGAGCCCCGAAAACACTGGGAACACTCAATCTTAACATTAGCCTTGTTATTTTATCTGGTCATCCAAAAGGAGAAAGAAAAAAAGTGGAGCAAAAATGCCCAAGGGCTGAGCTGCCATCAAAGATGTTTCTTCCCTTTCTGTACACCATGTGAGAACGTGACTGTGGAAAAGTCCAGAAGGAAGCCTCGCTTTCAGTGGGTGTAGATGATAGGAATGAAATCAGACACTGGGATTAACTTTGTCTTTGTTCACTTTGAATTCTCACAGAAGGGTCAGCCCTGGTCCAGGAGGAGACTCTGTCCAGGCTCACCTCACTAACTCCTGGAGAGCAGGAGGGCAGGGGAACATTTCCATCAGTCCTAGCAGGAAGTGCTCGAGGGGTAGAAGGAGCCAAACCAGACAGGATATTGTGTGTCAGCCTGCTTTAAAAACTTTACTTTCAGTACCTAGTATTCCTAACACTGATGTGTAATAGGTAAGGGATAAAACACAAAGGGGTGTGCTGTTACAGGAAAATAATCGACGATTGGGTGGTGAGATGCACCCTGGCACAAAGGTGAAGGCTCTTACCAATTTGCCAACGATTACATATTTTTAGCATTTTTTAAATTAAAAATGACACATTTTATATATACACATGGTGGTGTAAGTGGTTTGCAAGGTCGCCTCACAGCAAGAAGGTTCTGGGTTCGAGCCCAGCGGCCGGCGAGGGCCTTTCTGCGTGGAGTTTGCATGTTCTCCCCGTGTTTGTGTGGGTTTCCTCCGGGTGCTCCGGTTTCCCCCACAGTCCAAAGACATGCGGTTAGGCTAATATGGGACGGCCTTGGGCTGAGGTGCCCTTGAGCGAGACACCTAACTCCCAACTGCTCCCCGGGCGCTGTTAGCATGGCTGCCCACTGCTCTGGGTATGTGTGTGTGCTCATTGCTCACATGTGTGTGCATGTGTGTGTTCACTGCTTCGGATGGGTTAAATGCAGAGAGGAATTTCACAAGTGTGTGATGAATAAAGTTGTGCTTTCTTTCTTTCTGTGTGTGTGTGTGTATATATATATATATATATGAGAGGGCGGCACGGTGGTGTAGTGGTTAGCGCTGTCGCCTCACAGCAAGAAGGTCCAGGTTTGAGCCCCGTGGCCGGCGAGGGCCTTTCTGTGCGGAGTTTGCATGTTCTCCCCATGTCCGCGTGGGTTTCCTCCGGGTGCTCCGGTTTCCCCCACAGTCCAAAGACATGCAGGTTAGGTTAACTGGTGACTCTAAATTGACCGTAGGTGTGAATGTGAGTGTGAATGGTTGTCTGTGTCTATGTGTCAGCCCTGTGATGACCTGGCGACTTGTCCAGGGTGTACCCCGCCTTTCGCCCGTAGTCAGCTGGGATAGGCTCCAGCTTGCCTGCGACCCTGTAGAACAGGATAAAGCGGCTAGAGATAATGAGATGAGATGATATATATATATATATATATATATATATATATACGGGCGGCACGGTGGTGTAGTGGTTAGCGCTGTCGCCTCACAGCAAGAAGGTCCTGGGTTCGAGCCCCGGGGCCGGCGAGGGCCTTTCTGTGTGGAGTTTGCATGTTCTCCCCGTGTCCGCGTGGGTTTCCTCCGGGTGCTCCGGTTTCCCCCACAGTCCAAAGACATGCAGGTTAGGTTAACTGGTGACTCTAAATTGACCGTAGGTGTGAATGTGAGTGTGAATGGTTGTCTGTGTCTATGTGTCAGCCCTGCGATGACCTGGCGACTTGTCCAGGGTGTACCCCGCCTTTCGCCCGTAGTCAGCTGGGATAGGCTCCAGCTTGCCTGCGACCCTGTAGAAGGATAAAGCGGCTAGAGATAATGAGATGAGATGAGATATATATATACACTCACTGGCCACTTTAATAGGAACTTATCCTTGATTCTAAGATTCTTGTTCTTGGCTGCATGAGTGGAACCCAATGCGGTCTTCTGTTTTCTGTTGCATGTCGAGATGCTTTTCTGCTCACCACGGTTGTAAAGAGTGATTATATGAGTTACTATATCCTTCCTGGCAGCTCAAACCAATCTGTCCATTTTCCTCCAATCGCTCTTATCAACAAGGTCAAGGCCGGATTAACTATATGGGCCTGCGGCACAGTGCCCAGGGGCACCAACCACTCACAGCCAGTGGGGGGGCACCACATGACAGAAAGTTTAAAAATATTTTGCGTGAATGTTTGTACACTTAAAATGGTTATACACTTGACACTGTTAAATAGTCATAGCTCATTATGAACACTAATTTCATAAGAACAACAACAATACCGTAATCATAATTCTGAGCAAGAGTGGCCTATGTGACCATTAACCCCCCTTTGCTCAACCTGTCAGTTGAGCCAGTCCACCTACGGTGAAATGTATCAATTTTTTAAAAACCGCAGTAGAAATGAAAAATGGACAGACATCAATTGAGTGGTTGTGCGAAGAGAAAATTTAAAAAAGAGAAAGACTCCAGGCGTGTAGCTGCAATTAAAAATGTTCCAGTGTTAGATCGTTTTTTTATAAAAACATCGACAACTGCTGTCACTACCAGCGCTGAAGCCGAAGCTGGTGAAATCAGCGATGCTAGTGAGGGAGATGGCCCTGCTAGCACTAGCCGGGGAGATGCTACAACCACAGCCAGTGTTAGCCGAGGGGTCGGCGACGACGAGGATCCCCTTGAGGAAGATGGGAGCGAGGGAGACCTGTACTGGATGTTATTTGAATTTATATTTCGAATTGAGACATTTGAATATGTTGCCTAGATCGATGCTATTTTAATTGATACACATTTTGAATTGACACATTTGAATATGCTGTATTGTATATAGATGGATGCTGTTTAAATTGCTGATGCTGTTTGAATTGATACACGTTTTGAATTGAGACATTTGAATATGGATAGAATAGAGTATGGATGCTTTGAAGGTTTTTATTGAGACATACAAATATATGCTGCTCATTTTTGAATAAGACATTTCAATATGCCTACATGCATATCGTTGGTTGTTTTCAGTGAATTTGATGGGCTGATGTAGCCTACTTAATACATTTTCAATGAGGAAGAATGACCTTGTTTATGTGTACTGTTGTTTATGTATATGCTACTATTTTTGACAGCAAAGGGCAAGGCTTGTGAGTGTGTGCAGGAGGTTACTGAACGCGTGCGCGCAGGGTGGTGGGGCACTTGAGGTATAGTGCCCAGGGGCACCGCATTGGCTTAATACGGCACTGACAAGGTGTTTGTTTCCACCCACAGAACTGTCCCTCACTCACTCACGCAATGTTTTTTTGCTTTTTGCACCACTCTGTGTAAACTCTACAGACTGTCGTGTGTGAAAACCCCAGGAGATCAGCAGTTTATGAAATACTCAAACCAATCCATTTGGCTCAAACCAACGCCCATGCCAAAGTAAAAGAAAGTCACACTTTGAGATCACAATTTTTCCCGTTCTGATGTTTGAAGTGAACATTAATTAACTGAAGCTCTGCATAATTTGATGCATTATGCTGCTGTCAAGGGATCAGCTGATGAGATAACTGCATAAAACAGGTGGATGGGTATACCTAATAAAGTGGCTAGTGAGTGTATATTGATCAGTTTATAATTGCATTTAATGTTGTAGAACATCAGTGAAACAAGTTAGTTCCTGTTACCACATACCGTACGTTCTAGTATAAAATGGAAGTGATGCATCTTACCACCCCGTCTTTTTTCCTTTCTTGTGAATTTAAAGGAAAACTCCAGGTTTGTTTGTTTGTTTGTTTGTTTGTTTGTTTGTTTGTTTGTTTGTTAACTGGGCCCTATTTTCCCATCTCTTTGGGTCTCTTTGGGTCATTGTTTTACCTTTCTCTTCTTCCTGTCTCTGCTGAAGCAGCCCATTCAGTGCCTGTAGTCGATTATCACACAGGGGCTGTTTTCTGATGTTTCTAAAAGGAGAGGTCATGCAGAATTTGTGGAAAAGGTCTATTTCGAAAGTAATGCCTGAATATTTAGCTGATTATGACAATATGAATGAGCATCTGACAACATGGAAAGTATCCCTTTTGTAAACATCAGAAAACAGCCTCCGTGCGATAATCGACCAGAGGCGTTGAATGGGGTGCTGCGTCAGAGACCGCAAGAAGAGAAAGATAAAACGATGACTGCAGAAACATTCCATCCATTATCTGTAGCCGCTTATCTTGTGCAGGGTTGCGAGCAGGCTGGAGCCTATCCCAGCTGACTATGGGCGAGAGGCGGGGTTCACCCTGGACAAGTCACCAGATCATTGCAGGGCTGACAGACAGAGACAAACAACCATTCACACTCTCATTCACACCTACGGTCAATTCAGAGCCACCAATTAGCCTGACCTGCGTGTCTTTGGACTGTGGGGGTAACCGGAGCACCCCATGCAGACACGGGGAGAACATGCAAACTCTGCACAGAAAGGCCCTCGCTGGCCACTGGGCTCGAACCCAGAACCTTTTTGCTGTGAGAGGACATAACCACTACACCACCATGCCGCCCTTGCAGAAACATTTGTTTTCTACAATTTCTTTACAGACATTGAGGTAAAGAAGGTCAGGTGAATCTCTAGAGAGTGAATAACATTATTAGCCTGTCAGTGGTGAAAACAAGACGTTTACTCTGATGCAGATTATTGTCTCATAGAATTACATTGCATAGACATTTTGTTCGAACTAAATGTTGAATCGATTTCAAGTGTTTTAGTCCTTAGTAAATATTTGGACCCAAAGAGATGGGAAAATAGGGCCCAGGTTTTAAAAAATCCCAAAATTTTTCTTTAATAAAACAAAACAATTGAACCTGTAATCTTACCAAGAAACCAGAAAGGGCAAACTCCTCCATCCTGAAGACTCTCCTTTAGCAGAAACCTTTCTTTGTTAAATTTTTTTTAACTGTTTATTATTTGTTTTAGCTTAAGTACAGCATCTGCCATACAAGTCTCTGTGAATTAGCTGTTACTATACAAGCAATAATGCATTATAACAAGCACATTAATATAACCCTGTGATTATCCCCCGCCCAAATGAAGTTTGGTGGGAGATTTATGGCCCTTTTCCACTACCCTTTCTCAGCTCACTTCAGCTCACTTCAGCCCGACACGGCTCGCGTTTCGACTACCAAAAACCAGCACGACTCAGCTCTCTTCAGCCCTGCTTAGCCCCTAAAACTCGCACCGTTTTGGAGTGGGGCTGAAGCAAGCCAAAGCGAGCCGAGTGAGGCTGGGGGCGTGAGCAGACACTCCCCTGTGCACTGATTGGTGAGGAGGAGTGTCCTCACATGCCCACACACGCCCCGCGAGCGCGCTGGGATCTGTAAACACCGTAAACCCGGAAGAAGAAGAATTACGAATTACGAGAATTTCTGAAGCCTTATGCGCCTCGCCTCATCTATACGCTCTTGCCAGTATCTGTCCGCGTTGTCGGTGACAACAAGCCACAGCACCAAGACCAGCAACACTAACGACTCCATGTCCTCCATGTTTAATGTTTACTATTCGGGTCGTTAGACTACCGCTTAAAAGCTCACTGATGTCACTGTTTGCGCTGCTTAACGACATCACCTGACGTCCACCCACTTTCGCTAACTCCACCCAATGTGTCCACCCACTTCCAGCCAGCACGGTTCAGTGCGGTTGTAGTCGAAATGCAACTCCAACAGCCCCGCTCAGCTCGACTCAGCACGGCACGGCTCAGCCCAACTCAGCCGCGTTTGTAGTGGAAAAGCGGCAATAGAAACAGGTTCCGTCCAGCCGTCCGTCCATCTTTAAAACTACTGAATATATCTTCATAAAACTTTGTATACATATCAAGCAACATGTGAACTGGTGCCTTTTGCTATTTTGGATTTTTGGCAAAAAGTATTTTTCAAATTTTTACATAAAAAATTTATTTTGACTGAATTTCTAAGAGCAAAGTTCGTTTCCAGAGCATATATCCAAAACTATTCATGATACGGATTTGAAACTTGGTATACATGTTAACAAGGTGATGTAGATGTGCCTTTTCATCCTGAGAAATTTGAGAAATTTTAATTTTTCATGTTTCCATGGAAACAATTTCAGACTTAGTCTCTCAGGTTCGTTTTAAGGGTAGGTTTTGTTTCCGGAGCAGATCTTGAAAACTATGAGTGTGATGGTCTTGAAAGTTGGTATATGTGTTGATTAAGTAATGTATATGTGCCTTTTTATACTAAGAAATGTAAGGAATTTTCATTTTTAGCTCACCTGGACCAAAGGTCCGGTGGGTTTATGCCATGGGCTGCTGAGGTCAGTGTAAAGAGGTAGGGTTGGTTTCCTGCAGCAGGACTTGAAAAATGTGACAAATAATATCTTGAAACTTGGTACACTCAAAAAAATAACTTGCTCAGTGAACGTAATAAAATCATGGAAAGTATTTCCACCCAAGTAAAATGCGTTAACTTAGCCAGAAACAATTTTGTTGAGTGACCTAAATGTCAACCGTTACATGTTAGACTTAGATTCATGTAACAGACACCCATGTTGGTTTTTTGAGTGTATATAGTTGGTATATAGGACGGGGAATATAGATGACTCTGTCTTCTTGTTTGCCTTGCTGCGTATCTACTGTCAGAGCTGCTGTTATAAAATATTTAAATAATATTGGCTGGCTTTGAGTGGTCTATCAGATATATTCCATTCAGCTAACATGATAGTGAACGAGACAAAGACGAGTATCATGGTATACCATGAAAAAAAGCCAGTGAATATTATTATTATTATTATTATACATACACACTCTCTTTTCCAGTTTGTCGATGTCTGTTGGCCTGTTTTTCTCTTGTAAATATGCGTGAAGAATATCTAATGAAGTTTTGGTAGCGTTTCGGGTGTTCAACGCATCTTTCTTTTTCTTGGCGAACAAAGAAATGCTTCAAGAAAACTTTCTCATTGAACATTCGCATCAGCTCCAACGTGTAACGTCATGTTGTCTTGACAACCATGCAATATCGTAGGATAAGCGATATGCTAACAATACTGCATGCTATAAAACCAAATGAATGAAACCTGCTAGAAGGGAATAGAACACGTGTTTTTATTCCATCGAAAAAGTGTCCTGTATATATAATAATGATCAACACCTTATAACAGCACCAGTCAGAATTGTGATCTAGTATAATATGATTTAACATAATACAGTAAGACAGATGGTTCTGTGTGTATGATCTACTTTACAGTTTGCTGTGATTTGTAGAAATGTCAGTATTAAACTTTGGCCACAACAATTTTATTCCCCAAGACAATTCTGTTTTGGTAAACTAAGGACATATGCATGTTTTCATTCATTCATTCTACTATTCAGCAGAGGTACGTTCGAGTAGCTGTGATCCCTGGTTAAGTTTTTCAGAAAATAATAGCAATTAAAAATAAATTAAACTGATAGTTTTTGAGTAAATATTCATGTTTTCTGTGTTCTTAAGACAAAGAATAGATAGTCGTCTTCGTCTTCTTCTTCTTCTTCTTTCGGCTGTTCCTGTTAGGGTACACCACAGCGGATAATGTCCCTCCATCTCCTCTCCATCTCCTCCTGTCCTCCGTATCTTTTTCTGTATCACCAACCGTCCTCATGTCCTCCTTCACCACATCCATAAACCTCATCTTTGGTCTTCCTCTTTTCCTTCTCCCTGGCAACTCTATCTCCAGCATCCTTTTCCCAATATACCCTGGATCTCTCCTCTGTACGTGTCCAAATCATCTCAATCTCGCCTCTCTCACTTTGTCTCCAAGCCGTCCTACATGTCCTGTCCCTCTAATATACTCATTTCTCATCCTGTCCAACTTTGTCACTCCCAATAAAAATCTCAACATCTTCAACTCCGCTCCCTCCAGTTCAGCCTCCTGTCTTTTTGTCAGTGCCCCGGTCTTTAAACCGTACAGCATCGCTGCTCTTACTACTGTCTTGTCCACTTTCCCTTTCACTCTTGCTGGTACCCTTCTGTCACAAATCACTCCTGACATCCTTCTCTCCTCCATCCATTCCAACCTGCTTGCACTCTCTTCTCCACTTCTCTTCTGCACTCACCATTACTTTGTACAGTTGACCCCAGATATTTGAACTCATCTGCTTTGACCATCTCTAGTCCTTGTACGGTAGCTGGACCATTCCACTGTCCTCAGACAAAGAACAGATAGTGAGAGATAATAAATCCGTCTGAATAAGTGCTGTTTTTGTCTATTCGGATGACTTTTGAGCCTCAGGACATGTTACACACTCACAGGATGTGCAGTCAGTATACACAGGTTGTTGTTGTAAGGCCTAAACTCCTCGTCTCTGTGTGCGGTTCAGCAGTGCTCTATTGTTGCCTATTGACAGTTCACTGCTGTGTAGCATTTAGGGGTTAACTCTGAATAGAGAAGGCTGCAAACTTGTCTCCTTTCTCCTTTTGTCTCCTTTTGCTGACTTGAGGAACTTTTTTTAAAAACTGTGTTAAAGATAAACCATCGGTCCCTGTTGCTTAAAGTCCTAAAATCTCAATGAGAAATTATGCCAGTGGTTTATTCTTTTGTCATGGTCATGCACTAAATAAGAGTTATATGTTTCTGGATTGGACATAGTTTAAACTCCCTGGTAAATTACATCTGTATAAACAAATTGATTTAAAGGTTTCAGTTACAAGGAAGACAGTGGACTTGACAAAAAAATACAAGATATTTTGAATTGTGTGCAGTTAAATATATGTTATTTACCAGCTGGGAGGACCGTATCATGAAATACCAGGACCAAGGTCTTGAAAATAATGAGCGAGGCCCTCTGGGCTGAGGTCAGTATTCAAGGCCGAGGTCACGGTATTTCACCATACGGACCGACCTTAAGCTGGTAAATAATATATTTATTTTTTTCTTTACCAAATTCTAACAGAAAACAAGAGCATCCGAAAGGGAAAACCGAGCCGAGCTGCCATTTTGAATCCTCATTCACTGCTGTAATGCAAATGGCTTCCTCCTCGGTATACAAGTGCACTTCCATGGCAGGAAAAAAACTACAATTTGCCGCCTATGTAGTCCCCTATTTATACAAAATTGAGTCACTCAAGATTCAGCCATGTTTTTGCTCAGCGTTAGCAACAGTTACAGGTTTTTAGCTTTCTCCTGAAATGTTTTCTTTTATTTCTTCTTCCTCAGGGTAGTAAAACTCGCTTTAGCTGTGAACACTGTCATTATCACTATCCATGATGTAAAATTAATGCTATTCTCCTGAGAAATGCTGGCAAAAATTTATAAGATTTTTGATACTTTTATAAATAAATCTTTTACAAAAAAGATTTTTTGACAAAAAATGCTACTATGTTTGTTGTTGTTGTTATGAATGAACGAGTCGCCAGAGGCTGTAACTGGGGTCCGTATCGTAGGATACGGACCCACTCGCCAGCCAATCAGAGCACAGGATTTGATGGAAACCGGACCATGAAAAAAAGAATTAACAGTTATTCCACGAAATTGAATCGTACATGAGCTGATAGCCGACGAGGCACGTAGTGCCGAGTCGGCTATCAGCCATGTACGACAAGATTGAGCGGAATAACTGTTTTATTATATTCACATTCACTGGATTTTGAGAAACAGAGCATTTTTATTTTTATTTTTTGCAAATTCGATGAATAAAAACTTTATACAAAACGTCTGACAAAATCATTTCCACTTAGACTGCAAACAAACCAGCGAGATGAAACGAACAGTTTGTGAAAAATGCGATAATAATAATTCTTCAAAAATTATATATACCATCAAATAATTTTATTCCATATTTGTTTGCTTTTTTGTATTTTTTGTTTTCGAGTAGAGTTTTTATTTCATCTTTGGTGCGTTCAGCAACATGCTCCGCCATTTTGTTTTTCTCTACTCACGGTATATGAGCTGTAGTAGTAGAGTAGCCAATCGGAGCGCGCGATTGCTCATATCCAGTGAATGTGGATAGAATAATTAATAACATACCTTGACATCAGGAAAAAAGGTCTTCAGGATGTTTGAACTTGGGTAGCGTGTGTAGAAGAACATCAGCTTGGCTTTCTTCAAATGGTTAGGCGTTAGCCCCTCTTGGATGTAGTAAAGTTAAGGACGATACGTTTGTTAGAAATGGAAAGCACTTCTATACTGTACGGAAAAATGTTAAATACAACATGGTAATCTTTCAATCACAAAGCTTCCCTGACTTCTCTGGTATTAAATTTACTGGCGCTATCGCGGAATTCATCGTGCTCATATAATGCATATAAAGCGATTCTATACAGAGTCCTATTTAACTCCTTGGGCTTCATCTTGACGAGTGGTTTTCCAGTGCAGTCCAAATTAAATCTATTTCCACAGCTCTACACTAACCATAGACTCAATTAACACCTAACAGCACGTGCTAATTGGAAAAATAGCTCAACAAATCAGATTAGGGATTTCAATTAGAGACTTCCTCAGAAGCCTCTTAGTTTCATATTCGTCAATAGTAATTGATTTGTTGGGAAAACACTAGGAAACAAATGCGATTTGGAGATGAGGATCCCACTGCCTTGCATCTGAGCATCACTTTTTAAAATTTCTCGCGAATAATACAGCGACTCGTGCATTAGGTGATAGGTTCTTATCCACTGGAAGGTCATATTGGGGCATACATCTATTAGTAAGCAGTGCCTTTGAAACAGGGATACTGAAATAAAAGATGAATAAAAGGCCAATATCCTGTAGCACAGTTCAGAAGAAAACTACAGCATATGCTGCAAGAGACTTGAGAATGCAGGATCTAACCGAGCATCCTAAACAAACATAATAGTGACACAAGAGAGATTCACCACTATCAAAAGATTCACCTGGACTCACTGAGGTGGTGGGTGAGAGGAGGATGTTAGCCAAGCTGACCTCAATCATGGATAACCCCTCTCACCCCCTACATGAGGCTGTGGGGGCTTTAAGCAGCTCTTTTAGTAGTAGACTGCTACACCCACGGTGTAAGAAGGAGAGGTACCACAGGTCATTCATACCTGCTGCTGTCAGACTGTATAACACCCACAACTTGTAACGTAGCACCAATAACCTGTTTGTCGTTTAATTTGCACTACTTCATCACTACTACCTCTGCCATCTCTCATCGATGCAATTATTATGTGCAATAATATAGGCCCTAAACTATTTTTATGCATACTTATATATATATATATATATATATATATATATATATATATATATATATATATATATATATATATATATAATTTATGTATATATGTGTGTATATATACAGAGTCTACCTGTAATGTGCAATTTTTCCGAGCCTCTCAATAAGGCAATTTGTCTATACTTTTTCACGGTAGATAATGCAAATAGCCCTCTGTATTTAATCCTTCATTTGTCTAACTTTTATTTCAGTTTTATTTGTTATCTGTTTGACATTTTCTTGCTACTGTAACACGTGAATTTCCCCAATGTGGGATGAATAAAGTGAATCTAATCTAATCTAATCTAAAACCATTCTTGTGTGCAGATTAATGATGGCCAAAGGCCAAGGTGTGTACATACAGTATATAAATGCGCACATGTATAGTGTATATACATATATTCTGAGTGTTGGGGTTGAACCTAATGATAGCAAAGCTTCCTTTTCACCAAAAAAAAAAAAAGTGAACTCTGTGGGTCATTCCGATCACATGGAGAGTACAGAAACATATTCTGCACCTTTTCAAGTCGAGGGTGGGGGGAAAATCAAGAGAATTTCCTGAGCAGAAACTGCAGCTTTTTCTGCCTTTGAAAATTGGCTTTTGTTCCTGACAATACTTATCAAAGCCTTGTATTCCTTTTTATTTGTCTTTTTCTGGACTTACAGTCATTACTGGGCCCAGATTAAAGAAGATGCTACAATTTTCTTTGGGGTTACTGAGATCAAAGGAAATATTCTCCTTGAAGTCTGGGTTAGTGGACCTGCTCAGTGCAGCACTCAATTCAACGAGTCATTGTTCACCACGGTAGGGCTACCGGAGCAGGTAGTTTGTTCTGCTGCTTCTCTCTGTTCCGTCTACAGCACTACATTGCAAATAACAGTAAATTACAGAGATGCAAGGTGGCTCAGAAAGCAGTTCAATAAATCGCACAAATACTTGTATGAATATTCAAGAGTATGCGTTATGAAAAGCAAACACCGTGGGTAACGCTGAGTTTTTAGATTAGAGTGATTTTTGGTTAGGTTAGATTAGTTTGGATTGGATTAGAGACCTTTATTATTTTGATAAAACAAAATTGAGTTCTCCTAGGCCTCGGGGTTACACATTACAGAAAGTGAATCATCATCATCTCCCTCGTCTAGCACTGTTGCCAGGTCGGGGTCCATGTGGACCCGATTGATCCACGTCATATTAATTGGAGCATAGTTTTTACACCCTTCCTGCCACAACCCTCCCATTTCTGGGCTTGGGAAACAACCATTCACGCCTATGGTCAATTTAGACCCACCAATTAGCCTAACCTGCATGTCTTTGGACTGTGAGGGAAACCAGAGCACCCGGAGGAAACCCACGCAGACACGTGGAGAACATGCAAACTCTATACAGAAAGGCCCCTGTCAACCACTGGGCTCAAACCCAGGACCTTCTTGCTGTGAGGTGACAGTGCTAACCACTACAAAACCCTGCCGCCCATTATAGAAAGCAAATGTTTATGTTAATATGTTATACTCCAAAATAGTGACAATACCTGTATCTGTTTAGTGCTCCAAATATCTGTATCTGTATTCGGAATTACATTTCTCTGGTGGTAATGCTTTATTGCTGTCAGGATGCGAGAATTTGATCACTCAGGAGGAAAATTTATTACAGACGTCCCCCTGATAAACTAATCCAATCCGGATAGGGGTTCTGTTCACAGAAACACTGGGGGAAAAACCCAAAGGTAGAAAATGCCAGCACTGCCAAGATTGCCTTTAAAGTCCGTCTATTACTAAACGCCCACTAAGAGCTAACAATGAATGAACGAATGAATGAATGAATGCTGTTCATGTTAATGAACATGATCTTTGTTTGTTTGTTGCGTTTCATATCTGAATGCTTGCTCAAAATAATAGTGCACTTTCTATCCGTGTTATCCATCCATTATCTGTAACCGCTTATCCTGTGCAGGGCAAGCTGGAGCCTATCCCCAGTGACTATGGGCGAGAGGCGGGATACACCCTGGACAAGTCGCCAGGTCATCACAGGGCTGACACATAGAAACAAACAACCATTCACACTCACATTCACACCTACGGTCAATTTAGAGTCACCAGTTAACCTAACCTGCATGCCTTTGGACTGTGGGGGAAACCGGAGCACCCGGAGGAAACCCACGCAGACACAGGGAGAACATGCAAACTCCGCACAGAAAGGCCCCCGTCGGCCACTGGGCTCGAACCCAGAACCTTCTTGCTGTGAGGCAACAGTGCTAACTACGTATCAGTTTAGAACATATCTTCTTTTTTTCCAAATAATATATTTGTAGGCGGCACGGTGGTGTAGTGGTTAGCGCTGTCGCCTCACAGCAAGAAGGTCCTGGGTTCGAGCCCCAGGGCCAGCGAGGGCCTTTCTGTGCGGAGTTTGCATGTTCTCCCCGTGTCCGCGTGGGTTTCCTCCGGGTGCTCCGGTTTCCCCCACAGTCCAAAGACATGCAGGTTAGGTTAACTGGTGACTCTAAATTGACCGTAGGTGTGAATGTGAGTGTGAATGGTTGTCTGTGTCTATGTGTCAGCCCTGTGATGACCTGGCGACTTGTCCAGGGTGTACCCCGCCTTTCGCCCGTAGTCAGCTGGGATAGGCTCCAGCTTGCCTGCGACCCTGTAGAAGGATAAAGCGGCTAGAGATAATGAGATGAGATGAGATATATTTGTATTTGGTTACATTGCCATGAGATAAATCATAAACACTGTAATAATTACACACAAACCGTGCTGTGCCCTGAACTTTAAAAGGATATATTGAGTGACATGAAGGTGCTCCTCTCTGCCATACTCTGCAGTTCTCCACACTCCATCTTGACATGTGGGAGGCAAAGGCCATCTACTGCCATTTGGCCGAGCGCCCCAGGACGATGGAGTTGCCCGAGGTGACCAGAGTTTACCTTCGACCTCATAGCAATGTTTTCCCAAGGAAGAGCCACTGGTTCTGTCGATGATCTGTCCAAAGACGGAGGAAGGCAAGAGATCCCGGCAAAATTGGCATGAGGTCCATACTTGAGGAGATGCTCCAAGATTTGGCTGTCATGCAGAGGAGTGCTGTGACTGAACTGGAATGGAGATTGGTGCAGTGGATAGGGCCTCTTTATTGAATGGCTTACTGAACCCAAAGGGTTTAATGGAGGTTTTCGGACCACTAGAGACAAGGCTTCTGTCTGATGTTCTGGGCTGTGAGAAGGTGTGCTTTCATAGCACTCTACAGGCCTTGGTTTTGTGGCATTCTCTAAATCAGAAGACTCACTAACACATGCTTGGTGGTCTCGTTTCTCTATACCTGTGTACTCTGGACTCTGGCACAGGCGTAACTGGGGTGATTGGTTCTCGAGGATCAAGGAGAGTTTTCTGAACACCATATCAACACTTTCACTTATAGCCCTGGAGAGCTCACATTTCAGCATTTCCTGGAGGTTCTTTTGATATTTCTGCGAGTTCAAACAACCATCATCTAGTTTTATGCTATCTTTGTGCTCAAGAGCACTGTTGTCATCAGAATTCATGCTCACATCAAGTTCATAGCTGTCTTGGTGTTCCCCTTTCTCTTCACTTTCTGAGCTGCTGTGATCATACATCTGTAGGAACTTCTCCTGGAGTTGATGTAAGATCCGTTGCATGCTCTGGAGTTGTTTTCGAAGCTTGCGACACTCTTCATCTCTGCTTATATTAGCATCAAGGTTTGTGGATGAAATTCCAACATGATTTCGCTCCTGGTGCTGAGGAAGCTTCTGTTTGCGTTTGTTCTCTTTATACACTTCTCTGCCATAGCTGCTGACTTCACTCTCAGCGTTCTCTCTTTCTGCATGTGACTTGTCACTTGGTGAGCTCGCCATGCCTCGTATGATGTTCTCCACCCTGGCTCGTTTGGCCTGGACGTGCTCGCTCAGTGGACATTCAGGTTCAGCGCTTATTCCACTGGAAGTATGAGCAGGATACGCTGATTCCAGCTGGCTGTCCTTGGAAGACATGTTACTCCAGTCGTCCTGAGCAGTCTCGCTCATTGTAGGTCTTGATTCAACCATGCTGGAGCCAGCAGTGGAGGTCACTGGGATGTAAAGTTGGTTGTTGTTAAGAATGGAACGTTTATTGTGGATGGTTTTACGTAAGAGATGGGTGATGAGCGGTGCGTTGTGGTAGGAGGAGAGAGGCTCCTCGTACATGTCTCGGCGAAAGCACTGGAGCATTAGATCTGCTTTGTTGTCCTCCACGCAGACCTCGTTAGGCTTATGAATGCTTTGGTCTGGTGGCGTCAGATTCATGTTTAATACAACTGTATTATTTTCTGTTGCACTTTGACTTGATGTAACTTCACAATAAATCAGAGTGCTATAGTGACTTCAAATATTAATTTGGTGTACCTAAGGGAAAAAATAAAAGAAGAAATACTTAATATTGTAGAATAGGGTAAAACTAAATAACATAAAATTAATATTTGACTCAAACATAACATTTTCTTTTCTTTCTTTCGACAAATCTAAGCACAGTAAAAGCAATCCAACCTTTTTTGATTAATGTACAGTATAACTGTATTATAGCTGATATTTAATCCTACTTAAGCAGATTGTCGGGGGTGTTTTATGTAAAATGAGGGTGAAAAATCTAGAAAAATATATTTATGTCATATATCATTGCTGTTCTTTGTGTGTTCTTTGTGTTTAATGGATAATTTTGTAATAATTCCATAAACATATAATCGTTGTAATATGGCATAATATCATCCATAGTAAATATTGTGGATTGATTCTGTCTTGTACCAAACTTTAAAAAAATGAGTGAAAGATTTATCGTGCTGTTAACATTTGGAAAGTGATCATGAGATGAAACAATGTGGAATGAGGACAAGGAAAAAGAAACGTGCTGGAATAAACCAATTTTTAGGGGGAAAAGGTTAATTCTAATAATAAAATATTTTCTTTATAAAACAATATTTTTTCCAGCTGAATTTAAAATTAATCAACTTGGTTGAATCACTGTTTATGTCAGATTGATGTATGATGAGCGATGCACAAAGAAAAGCTACCTGAAAACGATCTGTAAAGGAATAGGGAACATCCGTGAGGAACGCAGAAAATGGTACAGAAATAGAATATACACATCTATGTCTAATTACAAAAGAAAATTTGTAAGTCTATATTTCCAGAAGGTCCTTAATGATCAAAACTGGTTAGGGTCCTGTTTTGAAGATAAGCTAACACAGAAATGTCATGTGTAACTCATTTGTAATGTAAATATTACGCAACACTTTATGCAAACGTTTTTATAAAGTAACATATTCGTTTTCTATTGAAAGCCTATTTTAATTTGATTTATTTCTATATGAAAGAAGCATCTGCATCTCCTGCAGTGACGATAACAATGCTGCGGCTCTGCAAATTCAAAAACAAAGAACATTACTATTCATTCGGTGACAAATGTAGGATAATAATCATCATCATCATCATCATCATCGGCTTATTCTATTTGACAATAACAAAAAGCAAATTATTTTTTCCCAACATTCCAATCATAGGTCATGTACCGTCTATAAAATGTAACGTTAATATTATTGCTTATCTAAATATAATAAAATATACAGAACCATTCGAAACTCTGAACACACCTATTCCTGAAAGATTTGTTTTTAAGTCTTATATTAACTGCATCTACATTTTAGAATAATGCCGAAACCATTAATTCTCTAAAATAACCCTTATTGAATTATAGCATGAGGGGAAAAAAAGTGTTCAATACCGTACATCCAGATTTAAAAAACAAAACAAGTAAACAAAAAAGACCCTTGATAGCTTATGAAACAAATTTGCCTTTCTCTTAACCAGCTTCATGAAACACTGGGATGTTAAGGTCATGCTGAGTACTACCTGGTTGCATTTTTTTTTTTTTTCCTAAATGAAAACTAGCTGCTGGAGTAGCATACAGTACTGTGCAAATGTCTTATGCACCCTTTGTGGGTTTTTTTTTTTTTTGGAGAAACTTAGTTATAGATTTCTATTTTATGACTTCGACATTATCAAGTCAGTACGCAGACATTTTAGAGTTCCGAACGTTCAATTTCCAGCACAAAATTAAATGTTACAGTAAAAAAATAAAAAAAAAAATGTTTGTATCTGAGCAGCATATTCCATATTAAGAGAGCACTTTTCAGATTAAAAAAGAAAACATAATGAAGGCTGCTGGGTTTCGGGGCAAAATTAAGAAGCAAGTGTGACAGTCAAAGTGTCCAGAAGAACCGTGGCTGGTTCTGCAAGATGCTCAGTACAACCTGCAGCATGGTTTCATTTTGTTATAAAGCTGCACTCGTTGTACCTGAGACTACTGATTTTTTTTTTTTTTTTAAGACAAAGGTTTCGGTTCTACAGCATTTCCTTGCATGTGTATAAGACTTTTGCACAGTACTGTATAGAAATGCATCAACTTATCTGTGTATATTGTCTTAGAAACAAATTCCAGGTGTAAGACCAAAATGTTTTCTGATTGTTACTGTAGGTTTGGGGATGAGAAGGATGTAAGGAAGTTTTTGCTATTTAAAAAAAAAAAAAGTCTGCAAGACAAACATCCTAGGACTACACAATGTCTATAAAGTAGGAAACATAACATAGTTTTGTTATAATAATAATAATGAGCAAAATAGAAAGGCAGTGATCTAATAAAGGTTAAACTAGCTGCAGAGATGTGTAAGGAAGCAGGAGGATGAAGAGAGCATGGAGCTCTTACCTGTTGCTGGCTGGCTGAGAGACTGACAGTGCGCTTCGTCTCAGCGCCTCCCAAAAGCCTGGATGATGATGATCATGATGATGATGACGATGAAGGGGCGTGGCTTCCGTCTTCCAGCATTCAGCACACGACCAGAGAGCGCGCGCGCTCCCGGAAACGCACATTCAGTACACTACACTACACAGCGCGTGCGCAGTTATGATGCTGAAAGTCTTATAATTACAGCAGCTCATCTCCATATCATGAGATTTCATCTGTTTACATGACTGTCCTGACGTCTAGCCTGCAGAGGTGGACAAAGTACCCAACTTCATTACTTAAGTCAAAGTACAGATCCCACTGGTTAAATGTTACTCCATGCAAGTGAAAGGTGTCCAGTCAAATTTTCACTGAAGTACTTGCTTTTAAAAATACTTAGGTATCAAAAGTACACTTTCTGTCAGCGCATCGTTGCATTATTGCCACAACACTCACAAAACCTAACGCCGCTACCAAAGACAGAAATGTGAATTCAGAAAATGAACGCATGCCGTGCCATCATGGCGGTTTAACGTTAAGCTAGTTAGTCAGTGAAACTCCACCTGACATGCTAGCAAACTCTTTTCAAACTCGAAATCATATTGGGAAAGCTTTCTCCATTCTGTTTATTTGGCAAGATTATGCTAAACATATTTCTGAAAGGACTTCAGATAAGGGCGGCATGGTGGTGTAGTGGTTAGCGCTGTCGCCTCACAGCAAGAAGGTCCGGGTTCGAGCCCCGTGGCCGGCGAGGGCCTTTCTGTGCGGAGTTTGCATGTTCTCCCCGTGTCTGCGTGGGTTTCCTCCGGGTGCTCCGGTTTCCCCCACAGTCCAAAGACATGCAGGTTAGGTTAACTGGTGACTCTAAATTGACCGTAGGTGTGAATGTGAGTGTGAATGGTTGTCTGTGTCTATGTGTCAGCCCTGTGATGACCTGGCGACTTGTCCAGGGTGTACCCCGCCTTTCACCCGTAGTCAGCTGGGATAGGCTCCAGCTTGCCTGCGACCCTGTAGAACAGGATAAAGCGGCTACAGATAATGAGATGAGATGAGATGAGATATTTCTGAAAGGACTTCAGATAAGGGCGGCACGGTGGTGTAGTGGTTAGCACTGTCGCCTCACAGCAAGAAGGTCCTGGGTTCGAGCCCGGTGGCCGGCGAGGGCCTTTCTGTGCGGAGTTTGCATGTTCTCCCCGTGTCCGCGTGGGTTTCCTCCGGGTGCTCCGGTTTCCCCCACAGTCCAAAGACATGCAGGTTAGGTTAACTGGTGACTCTAAATTGACCGTAGGTGTGAATGTGAGTGTGAATGGTTGTCTGTCTATGTGTCAGCCCTGTGATGACCTGGCGACTTGTCCAGGGTGTACCCCGCCTTTCGCCCGTAGTCAGCTGGGATAGGCTCCAGCTTGCCTGCGACCCTGTAGAACAGGATAAAGCGGCTACAGATAATGAGATGAGATGAGATGAGATATTTCTGAAAGGACTTCAGATAAGGGCGGCACGGTGGTGTAGTGGTTAGCACTGTCGCCTCACAGCAAGAAGGTCCGGGTTCGAGCCCTGTGGCCGGCGAGGGCCTTTCTGTGCGGAGTTTGCATGTTCTCCCCGTGTCCGCGTGGGTTTCCTCCGGGTGCTCCGGTTTCCCCCACAGTCCAAAGACATGCAGGTTAGGTTAACTGGTGACTCTAAATTGACCGTAGGTGTGAATGTGAGTGTGAATGGTTGTCTGTGTCTATGTGTCAGCCCTGTGATGACCTGGCGACTTGTCCAGGGTGTACCCCGCCTTTCGCCTGTAGTCAGCTGGGATAGGCTCCAGCTTGCCTGCGACCCTGTAGAACAGGATAAAGCGGCTAGAGATAATGAGATGAGACTTCAGATAAGTTAATGTTATTCATGTTAGCAGAACTCCATTTTTACATCCTAACTAACAGTGTCCAAGTTAACTAGCTATGTGTTAACATTAGCTGTGGACAAGGCAATGGTGACTTGGCGGGCAAATCCATGGAAAGTCATTTGACTAATCAGACTGCATTGTTATTGCAATATTATCGCTAGCTCTAAAAGCACAGACAACTTCGTTGCAAGCTTTCTCTTGGAATAAAACATTTATATCCCTCAATATGCTTCCGCAGGTTGGACGGTGAGTTTTTGTAGGCCGTGATGTGGTTTGTTTTCGGCAAACAAAGCAATCATTTAAAACGAAACGAATCGGTAATCCTTTCAGAAAACTGAAACATGGGTTTATGGGCCATGGGTGCGTACATCCTCTAGAAGAACCGCCTCCTTACATTCTGCCATCAACTGATTGAGTTCAAATAATGCTGCTGAGAAATCATTAAACTTAATTTTATACAGTTTACAGGGGCGTAGCTGGGGGGGTCCTGGGGTACCCGTGACCCCTCCTTTGTCGGACCATACATTTTTTCAATAGCCACGTAAGAATATTAGAAAAGCGCCTACTGTAATTTTTCTAACATTTTTTTAAAACTAGATTGTCACCTCAGCCTCAGGGTTAGGGTTTCTATAAACTTGTATGGACTTCCTGTGGTTTGGGCACAAAAACCCAGTTCTGTGCAAGCGCAACACGATTGCACTAGAAAGCATGGTCAAGCTGCCAGTGTAGCTGCAGTCTTTTTAGTTGCAAATTACAAGTATTTTACCATGTCAAAACAAGCGAAACTTTTCTCCTTCTTTCAACATGAAGAGAGGTAAGCAATTTATTGTGTATTTTTTCCCATCAAAGTTGCATTTTGTGTCTTCGAAGCTAAGTTTTAGTGTGCCATTTCTAGTACTCAGTTCTAATGTACTCAGGCTGCCAGTCAGAGGGCCCCCCCCTTGAAAAATCCTAGCTACACCCCTGGTCTATGGACGTGACGTGACCCTAGTGATTACTGATCGGCTGTCTCAGTGTCACCTGCGATAAAACCAATCACGTTTTAGAAAAGAAAAGAAAAAAACATAAACTTTCAAAGCTGCTTCATACAACCCCGATTCCAAAAAAGTTGGGACAAAGTACAAATTGTAAATAAAAACGGAATGCAATGATGTGGAAGTTTCAAAATTCCATATTTTATTCAGAATAGAACATAGATGACATATCAAATGTTTCAACTGAGAAAATGTATCATTTAAAGGGAAAAAATAGGTGATTTTAAATTTCATGACAACAACACATCTCAAAAAAGTTGGGACAAGGCCATGTTTACCACTGTGAGACATCCCCTTTTCTCTTTACAACAGTCTGTAAACGTCTGGGGACTGAGGAGACAAGTTGCTCAAGTTTAGGGATAGGAATGTTAACCCATTCTTGTCTAATGTAGGATTCTAGTTGCTCAACTGTCTTAAGTCTTTTTTGTCGTATCTTTCGTTTTATGATGCGCCAAATGTTTTCTATGGGTGAAAGATCTGGACTGCAGGCTGGCCAGTTCAGTACCCGGACCCTTCTTCTACACAGCCATGATGCTGTAATTGATGCAGTATGTGGTTTGGCATTGTCATGTTGGAAAATGCAAGGTCTTCCCTGAAAGAGACGTCGTCTGGATGGGAGCATATGTTGCTCTAGAACCTGGATATACCTTTCAGCATTGATGGTGTCTTTCCAGATGTGTAAGCTGCCCATGCCACACGCACTAATGCAACCCCATACCATCAGAGATGCAGGCTTCTGAACTGAGCGCTGATAACAACTTGGGTCGTCCTTCTCCTCTTTAGTCCGAATGACACGGTGTCCCTGATTTCCATAAAGAACTTCAAATTTTGATTTGTCTGACCACAGAACAGTGTTCCACTTTGCCACAGTCCATTTTAAATGAGCCTTGGCCCAGAGAAGACGTCTGCGCTTCTGGATCATGTTTAGATACGGCTTCTTCTTTGAACTATAGAGTTTTAGCTGGCAACGGCGGATGGCACGGTGAATTGTGTTCACAGATAATGTTCTCTGGAAATATTCCTGAGCCCATTTTGTGATTTCCAATACAGAAGCATGCCTGTATGTGATGCAATACCGTCTAAGGACCCGAAGATCACGGGCACCCAGTATGGTTTTCCGGCCTTGACCCTTACGCACAGAGATTCTTCCAGATTCTCTGAATCTTTTGATGATATTATGCACTGTAGATGATGATATGTTCAAACTCTTTGCAATTTTACACTGTCGAACTCCTTTCTGATATTGCTCCACTATTTGTCAGCGCAGAATTAGGGGGATTGGTGATCCTCTTCCCATCTTTACTTCTGAGAGCCGCTGCCACTCCAAGATGCTCTTTTTATACCCAGTCATGTTAATGACCTATTGCCAATTGACCTAATGAGTTGCAATTTGGTCCTCCAGCTGTTCCTTTTTTGCACCTTTAACTTTTCCAGCCTCTTATTGCCCCTGTCCCAACTTTTTTGAGATGTGTTGCTGTCATGAAATTTCAAATGAGCCAATATTTGGCATGAAATTTCAAAATGTCTCACTTTCGACATTTGATATGTTGTCTATGTTCTATTGTGAATACAATATCAGTTTTTGAGATTTGTAAATTATTGCATTCCGTTTTTATTTACAATTTGTACTTTGTCCCAACTTTTTTGGAATCGGGGTTGTAGTAACGAGTAACAAGGACCTTGATAGAAATGTAGTGGAGTAAAAAGTACGATATTTGTCTTTCAAATGTAGTGAAGTTAACCCTTTGGTGACTGACCCCTTGAAAATCGTTCCTCCAGGAACGATGACGTTTCAGTTGTCAAGACAACGGAAAAACAAAAATACAAGAGCATTTTGTTTTGTGCACAAGAGCATTGTGACGTATCTTTCTGTTTTGTATTTTAGTTTTTCCATTGTCTTGACAACTGAAACGTCATCGTTCCTGGAGGAACGATTTTCAAGGGGTCAGTCACCAAAGTTTCCAAAAAAAATTATACTCAGGTAAAGTACAGATACTCAAAAAGTGTACTTAAGTACAGTACTCAAGTAAATGTACTTTGTTACGGTCCACCTCTGGAATCTAGGGGGGTCTGGGGGCATGGTCCCCCGGGAAATTTTGGAATTTTTAACCCTCTAAAACACTATTTCCCACATTTTGAGAGGCAAATTTTGGTGGAGTAAAGCTAAGTTTAATGTCTCTATTACAGTGCATTTCGTCCATGTATTTTTTTCTATATGAAACAGAACCAATGATACTATGACGTAATTACGTCTACTTAGTATCGTTGAGAGGATAACACCCTCTTACCATGGGTTGCTGTCAACACGTATCATGACGAAATTTCACTCAGTGCTAATCAAATATTTCGATGATTAGGTGTTGGAAAATTTGAATAAACATGTAATAATACCTAAAAACCGATCACATCTCTCTCCAATCCTGTTCTGACCGAGGAATAAGCCTGTGAAAGTAATATTCCCAATCCTTCAAGGACCACTGTCAGCTCCCAGGAAATCCAACTGACTGGTAATGACCGGTCGTGACCCCAGATCGGGTGCGAATTAAATTTTTTTTTCTGTTTGTTGCATATTTTTCAAATCAAAACTGTGTGATCAGAGGTGGACAGTAACAAAGTACATTTACGTGAGTACTGTACTTAAGTACACTTTTTGAGTATCTGTACTTTGAGTCTTTTTTTTTGGAAACTTATGACTTTAGCTTCACTACATTTGAAAGCCAAATATCGTACTTTTCACTCCACTACATTTCTATCAAGCTCCTCGTTACTCGTTACTATGAAGCAGCTTTGAAAGTGGATGTTTTTTTCTTTTCTTTTCTAAAACATGATTGTTTGTTTCGCAGATGACACTGAGACAGCCGATCAGTAATCACTAGGGTCACGTCACGTCCATGGACTGTATAAAATCAAGTTCAGTGATTTCTCAGCAGCGTTATTTGAACACGATCAGTTGATGGCAGAATGGAAGGAGGCGGTTCTTCTGGAGAATGTACACACCCATGGCCATACCTAGAACCCATGTTTCAGTTTTCTGAAAGGATTAACGATTCATTTCGTTTTAAATGTTTGCTTTGTTTACCGAAAACAAACCACATCACAGCCTACAAAAACTCGCCATCCAACCTGCGGAAGCATATTGAGGTATATAAATGTTTTGTTCCAAGAGAAAGCTTGCAACAAAGTTGTCTGTGTTTTTAGAGCTTGCAATAATGTTGCAATAGCTATGCAGTCTGGTTAGTCAAATGACTTTCCATGGATTTGGCCGCCAAGTTGCTGTAGCCTTGTCCACGGCTAACATTAACACATAGCTAGTTAACTTGGACACTATTAGTTAGCATGTAAAAACGGAGTTATGCTAACATGAATAACATTAACTTATCTGAAGTCCTTTCAGAAATATGCTTTAGCATAATCTTGCCAAATAAACAAAATGGAGAAATCTTTCTTTTCTAGTCATGTTAGCTACCCAATATGATTTCGAGTTCGAAAAGAGTTTGCTAGCACGTCAGGTGGAGTTTCACTGACTACCTAGCTTAACGTTAAACCACCATGATGGCACAGCATGTGTTCATTTTGTGAATTCATATTTATAACTTTGGTAACAGCATTAGGTTTTCTGTGAAGATTCTCAGTCATCCAGGTCATAGTAAATTGTGGGTGGTAAAAGAGAGCAACAGGACTTGCTTGAAGGTTCTTGAAGACCTTTCACCTCTCATCTGAAAGGCTTCTTCAGTTCTGTCTGACTAATAGGGAGTATCAGGTATTTATCCTCTCATGGATGAAAAGCAATCCTAAGGTGTCGTTGAGTCATTCTGTTGGTGTGGGTCACTGGGGGCTGGGTGTGAATGGCCTGGAGAGTCATTGGGGTGATCAGTGGGTTGTTGGTTCTCTCTGTCCTCCTGTGAGTCACTGAAAACAGCTGGGTTTTGGTGTGCATTCAGTTGTCTGGGAAGTGTGCCAAGGACTGCATTGTAGGTGGCCGATAAATGGTGTCTTAGACCATCACCTCTGTTCAGTGATGGCTGTTCCAGGTTGACAAAAATGGCTTCTTTAACTCCTTGCTCATACCAACAATCCTCTCTGGCTAAAATGTGTACGTTGCAATCCTGAAATGAGTGTCCTTTGTTGTTAAGATGAAGATAGACAGCAGAGTCCTGGCCGGAGGAGCTGGCTCTACTGTGTTGAGCCATGCGCCTGTGAAGCAGTTGTTTTGTTTCCCCAATATACGAGTCTGTGCATTCCTCACTGCACTGAATTGCATACACTACGTTGTCCTGTAAACTGTGGGTGGTAAAAGAGAGCAACTGGACTTGCTTGAAGGTTCTTGAAGACCTTTCACTTCTCATCCTAAAGGCTTCTTCAGTTCTGTCTGACTAATAGGGAGTATCAGGTATTTATCCTCTCATGGATGAAAAGCAATCCTAAGGTGTCGTTGAGTCATCCTGTTGGTGTGGGTCACTGGGGGCTGGGTGTGAACGGCCTAGAGAGTCATTGGGGTGATCAATGGTTGTTGGTTCTCTCTGTCCTCCTGTGAGTCACTGAAAACAGCTGGGTTTTGGTGTGCATTCAGTTGTCTGGGAAGTGTGCCAAGGACTACATTGTAGGTGGCTGATAAATGGTGTCTTAGACCACCACCTCTGTTCAGTGATGGCCGTTCCAGGGTAATAAAAATGGCTTCTTTAACTCCTCGCTCATACCAACGATCCTCTCTGGCTAAAATGCGTACGTTGCAATCCTGAAATGAGTGTCCTTTGTTGTTAAGATGAAGATAGACAGCAGAGTCCTGGCCTGAGGAACTGGCTCTCCTGTGTTGAGCCATGTGCCTGTTAAGTGGTTGTTTTGTTTCCCCAATATACGAGTCCGTGCATTCCTCACTGCACTGAATTGCATACACTACGTTGTCCTGTTTGTGTCTGGGTATTCTGTCCTTAGGGTGGACCAGTTTCTGCTTCAGGGTGTTACTGGGTCTGAAATGTACCAGAATATTGTGTTTGTAAAAGATCCTCCTGAGTTTCTCAGATAGACCAGAAATGTAGGAAATGACAATGTTCTTGCATTTGTTCCTGTTATCTTCTTTGTCCGTTATGTTCCTTTTTCTGGTCATGTGACACAACTGCTGAAAAACGGCGCGGACTTCCGCCTTGTATCACCTTTCATTAAAGAGTATAAAAGTATGAAAATACTGCAAATACTGATGCAAATACTGCCCATTGTGTAGTTATGATTGTCTTTAGGCTTGCCATCCTTCCACTTGCAAGTGGTAAGTGATATGCGCTGGGATCACACACACAGCGGCTCAGTCCCGAATCACTGCTTGTTCACTTCACTCGTGCGCTCTGTGAGCTGCGCAGGGCCAGAGTGCGCACCCTCCAGAGGGCACTCACTGTTCAGGGCGGAGTGATTTGGAGCGCAGGATGCCTGTAGAGCCGAGCGTATCCGTGTATTGGTGTTGCTGTGTGCACGCGAATCGTGTATTGGTGTTGCTGTGTGCACACTAATCGTTTTAAAAACGTTAATCTGATGATCCGCTGATACGGTCTAATGTAAACATGGGCTAAGTGTCAGCCCTGCGATGACCTGGCGACTTGTCCAGGGTGTACCCCGCCTCTTGCACATAGTCAGCTGGGATAGACTCCAGCTTTCCCACGACCCTGTACAGGAAAAGCAGTTATGGGTAATGGATGGATGGATGGATGGATGCTCAGGCCTATTACAGATTATGCTGAGATTTTTATTTAGTGTACTGTGAGATTGATGTTGAGATTAAATTTAATAGATTTTTTTAATCCTGTGTCTTGTTGTTACTGGAAGAAATAAATAATTAAACATTGCTCCTTTCTGACTGTGATTTGTTTTTATCTTTTCTTACTGAATTTTAGAAAAGATTGGCTATGAAATACTGTATATTTTTCAAACCATTTTTTGTTCTGGTTTTTTTTTTTAAAATTGATTATGTGATGTTACTCAGACAAACACATTAAGATGTAATCAGTTTCACTTCGCCTATTGTGTTCATTCAGTGCTAGATTATGTTGATAATTTTTTTTTAAAGTCGTGTGACTGAAATTTGATTTACTGATGCCATAAATAAGTATGTTTTCAATAAATTAATTGTTTAAATCCATCACTGAGGATAAGATAAGACTTTATTGCTCCCCAGGCAGGGAAATTTGAGAGATAAAAAAAAAAGCTGAAGCTGAGGAAACTGCCTCCCAAATTATCAGTCATATCAATAAAAATGGTTTTCAGCTTCTCTTGAGAAGAGGGCAAGCCGTGACTTTGTGCAATAGGAAACAAATCTTTTTCCTTCAGTTGTAGTTAGTCAGCACCTTGAGGATTTCAGAAACATATGTGTTGAGGTATTTTGAGAAACCTTAGACAATTTAGAAATTCAAATACTATCCCATTATTATTATTATTATTATTATTATTATTATTATTATTATTATTTTCCTCCCACCTCCCTAAATATGCTGGTAGGTGGATTTGTGACTCAAATTTTTTCAAATGAAATAATAATCGCGGGCGGCACGGTGGTGTAGTGTTTAGCGCTGTTGCCTCACAGCAAGAAGGTCCGGGTTCGAGCCCCGTGGCCGGCGAGGGCCTTTCTGTGTGGAGTTTGCATGTTCTCCCCGTGTCCGCGTGGGTTTCCTCCGGGTGCTCCGGTTTCCCCCACAGTCCAAAGACATGCAGGTTAGGTTAACTGGTGACTCTAAATTGACCGTAGGTGTGAATGTGAGTGTGAATGGTTGTCTGTGTCTATGTTTCAGCCCTGTGATGACCTGGCGACTTGTCCAGGGTGTACCCCGCCTTTCGCCCATAGTCAGTTGGGATAGGCTCCAGCTTGCCTGCGACCCTGTAGAAGGATAAAGCGGCTAGAGATAATGAGATGAGATGAGATGAAATACTATCCCATTATTATTATTATTATTATTATTATTATTATTATTTTCCTCCCACCTCCCTAAATATGCTGGTAGGTGGATTTGTGACTCAAATTTTTTCAAATGAAATAATAATCGCGGGCGGCACGGTGGTGTAGTGTTTAGCGCTGTTGCCTCACAGCAAGAAGGTCCGGGTTCGAGCCCCGTGGCCGGCGAGGGCCTTTCTGTGTGGAGTTTGCATGTTCTCCCCGTGTCCGCGTGGGTTTCCTCCGGGTGCTCCGGTTTCCCCCACAGTCCAAAGACATGCAGGTTAGGTTAACTGGTGACTCTAAATTGACCGTAGGTGTGAATGTGAGTGTGAATGGTTGTCTGTGTCTATGTTTCAGCCCTGTGATGACCTGGCGACTTGTCCAGGGTGTACCCCGCCTTTCGCCCGTAGTCAGCTGGGATAGGCTCCAGCTTGCCTGCGACCCTGTAGAACAGGATAAAGCGGCTAGAGGTAATGAGATGAGATGAGATAATAATCACTTTATTTCACAAAATGTGGTCTGAAAAGAATTACACAATTAAAAATACCAAATGAATCATTCCTGTTCCTCTTGTAGTTATAGCTAAGCAATAATTAAAAATTGGCTTGTCCCTTAAAAATACTAATAATAATCTCAAAATACTGATTTTGATATCAAATTTGTGACTCTAAATTGCCCCGTGCGTGTGTGTGTGTGTGTATTTTCCCACCGACACACCCAGTGATCCTGGGATAAGCTCTGGATCCACCACAACACTGCTCAGGATAAAACAGTTACTAAAGATGAAATGAATATTTATCGTACATTCAGTAGATGTTTATAACCAAAATGGTCTATTTATTTGTCTCATTCTCATCTCATCTCATTATCTCTAGCCGCTTTATCCTTCTACAGGGTCGCAGGCAAGCTGGAGCCTATCCCAGCTGACTATGGGCGAAAGGCGGGGTACACCCTGGACAAGTCGCCAGGTCATCACAGGGCTGACACATAGACACAGACAACCATTCACACTCACATTCACACCTACGGTCAATTTAGAGTCACCAGTTAACCTAACCTGCATGTCTTTGGACTGTGGGGGAAACCGGAGCACCCGGAGGAAACCCACGCGGACACGGGGAGAACATGCAAACTCCACACAGAAAGGCCCTCACCGGCCCCGGGGCTCGAACCCAGGACCTTCTTGCTGTGAGGCGACAGCGCTAACCACTACACCACCGTGCCGCCCCTATTTATTTGTCACATGCATAATCAAGCACAGTGAAATTCATACTCTGCGTTTAACCCATCTGAAGCCGTGAACACACGCATGCACACACACACGTGAGCAATGAGCACACAGACATACTCAGAGCAGTGGGCAGCCATGATACAGTGCCCAGGGAGCAGTTGGGGGTTAGATGCCTTGCTCAAGGGCACTTCAGCCCAAGACTGCCTTATGTTAACCTAACCACGTCTTTGAACTGTGGGGAAACCCATGCAGACATGGGAAGAACATGCAAAGTTTGCTGGGCTCGAACCCAGAACCTTCTTGCTGTGAGGTGACAGTCTTAACCACAACACCACCGTGCCGCCCCAAGATGGCTCTGGACACATAATACATACAGTTTGGCTATGACAGCGTCGACCTACAGTTGCCATGGTAACTTTAGGACTGCAGTTGTCATGAACAGTTTTGTGCTCAAATCTTCATCAATAAACAATTCATAATTTATAGACTTCGTGCCAATCTTATAATGAATTTTCTGGTTATCCAGTTGCACTTTTTGATCAGGTAGGACACTGTTATAGAAGCAAATTATTTATAATCATGCTATCTGTTATCACTCAAATGAGGACGGGTTCCCTTTTGAATCTGGTTCCTCGTAAGGTTTTTCATCATGTCATCTCAGAGAGTTTTTCCTTGCCACCGTTACCTCAGACTCTATTATTAAGGATAAAAATAATTATTAATTCATATGTTTAAAATCGGTGGCACGGTGGTGTAGTGGTTAGCACTGTCGCCTCACAGCAAGAAGGTCCAGGTTTGAGCCCCGGGGCCGGCGAGGGCCTTTCTGTGCGGAGTTTGCATGTTCTCCCCGTGTCCGCGTGGGTTTCCTCTGGGTGCTCCGGTTTCCCCCACAGTCCAAAGACATGCAGGTTAGGTTAACTGGTGACTCTAAATTGACCGTAGGTGTGAATGTGAGTGTGAATAGTTGTCTGTGTCTATGTGTCAGCCCTGTGATGACCTGGCGACTTGTCCAGGGTGTACCCCGCCTTTCGCCCGTAGTCAGCTGGGATAGGCTCCAGCTTGCCTGCGACCCTGTAGAAGGATAAAGCGGCTAGAGATAATGAGATGAGATGAGATGTTTAAAATCTATATTTTTCTGTAAAGCTGCTTTGCGACTATGTCTATTGTTAAAAGCACGAAACAAATAAATGGACTTGACGAGTTAGAAACTGGTGGAGTGGTTAGCACTGTCGCCTCACAGCAAGAAGGTCCTGGGTTCGAGCCCGGTGGCCGGCGAGGGCCTTTCTGTGCGGAGTTTGCATGTTCTCCCCGTGTCTGTGTGGGTTTCCTCCGGGTGCTCTGGTTTCCCCGACAGTCCAACGACATGCAGGTTAGGTTAACTGGTGGCTCTAAATTGACCGTACGTGTGAATGTGAGTGTGAATGGTTGTCTGTGTCTCTGTGTCAGCCCTGCGATGACCTGGTGACTTGTCCAGGGTGTACCCCGCCTTTCGCCCGTAGTCAGCTGGGATAGGCTCCAGCTCGCCTGCGACCCTGTAGGACAGGATAAGCGGCTACAGATAATAGATGGATGGATGGATGGATGGATAGTTAGAAACTGTCACTGCAGGCCCAGAGGATATTGAGGCCCTAAAGTCCAGTATGGTGATGTTTTGTATCCTGGGCGCAGAAGTTAATAACTTGTTCCCATAAGATAATAGCTTGTGCGAACAAGATAAAATACCTCTCATATACAATGTTGAACAAGTTGGGCTTGAAACGCACCTATGCGGTCAGCCATTGCGAGTAATCATAACTCAGACAGACAAGTGTGGACATGCTGAGCATGCGCAGTTCAGCTTCGTGAGCGCGCATGCGTGGTGCAGAACTGCCAGGAGACGCCGCTCGGGGGAAGAACAGGGAGTTCTTTCCTGCGTTCTGTGCGGACTTTGGTGTTGTGAGTTACGGGTTCGTCCGGGCGTATCACCGCTGTGTGGGCAGCCGATATGTTATCCCGTTCCCGGTGTCTCACGCGCTCTGTCGGTCGCTCTATTGTCGCCTTCCGACAGGTACGTTCCTATAGCGTCCATGCTAACGTCCCGCTTGGTGGATTCAGTTCCGAGTCATGCTAAGCTAACTGTGGTAGGGCTGCATCCTAAACCAGTTTCTCTGAATCATCTAGTGCACTAGATATGCTGTATGAGCCGTTATTTTAATGCCTATGTAGTGCACTTATACAGGAAGCAGTGTATGATTTGGGATGCAGCCATAACTACTACTAGAAGGCCTCAGTGCCAAACCAAGGACAGTATGTTGTCTTGCTTCAGTTATCCAGGCTAATCTGGGATAACCTTAATAGTTATCCTTTTACCTACAAGTGCACGTCTTAAACGTACCATAAGAATAACTTTTATTTTGTTGTTAAAGCAGCTGTTATGTAGAATCATGTATCTATCCCAGAGAAGGGTTAGAGAGGACTTTGGTACGAGGTCATTCTAGTACTAGCCATTAGCCGGCTGCATATTAGCCTGTTAGCATCATTAAAATGTGCCTTTTGCTCGCAGTGTGACTCACAGACTTTCCTTCCAAGTTTCATTTATTTGAGTTTCATTTATTTGAGTTTCATTCTGAGCTTTTTTTCATACATTCTAATGCAACACAGGTTTGGTTCGAGGCAGCAGGATGGCTGCTTTCTGCATCTCTAGACTGCCAAGTGACAAATCACTAAAGTTTAAAGCTGCGCATTTCAAAATAAACATAACTTTAGGTTTAGCTTTAAACCATAAAATTAATCCGCATTTGTCCTTTTCGTTTTGTAGGCCTTCAAAAGTTTTAAAGCCTTTTATCTAAGGCTGACTTCTATATCAGAAGGTTATGAGTTCAAATCCCCAGCAGGCAGAGAGCCTATGTAGTGGTGGGTCAACACTGTGATTTTTGGGCTGTCCCAGATGAAAGATGAACATGGCGACAAATACCCCTTTTCCACCAAATCAGTTCCGGGGCTGGTGCTGGTTCACAACTCGTTCAACTTGCGAGCCAGCTGAGAACCAGTTTGCTTTTCCATAGCTCGGGGTGCTAAGGGGAGCCATGTCATTACGTCGCTGTATACGTCAGTTACGCCGCTGCGTTTGAATAAACCTTGGCGCGAACATCAAAGCAACAACAACACATACTCCTTTTCCACCAAATCAGTTCCAGGGCTGGTTCAGGGCCAGGGCTGGTGCTGGTTCACAACTCGTTCAACTTGCGAGCCAGCTGAGAACCAGTTTGCTTTTCCATAGCTCGGGGTGCTAAGGGGAGCCATGTCATTACGTCGCTGTATACGTCAGTTACGCCGCTGCGTTTGAATAAACCTTGGCGCGAACATCGAAGCAACAACAACACGTACTCCTTTTCCACCAAATCAGTTCCAGGGCTGGTTCGGGGCCAGGGCTGGTGCTGGTTCACAACTCGTTCAACTTGCGAGCCAGCTGAGAACCAGTTTGCTTTTCCATAGCTCGCAGTGCTAAGGGAAGACACGTCATTACGTTGCTGTGTACGTCAGTTACATAGCTACGTTTGCATAAACCTTGGCGCGAATATCGAAGCAAAAACAACACGGAAGAAGCAGCAACAACAATAATAATAATGGATGACTTTGCATTTGTACAGCTGCGGCTTCTCGTCACTTAAAAATGGCGATCTTTCGCGGTCTTATTGTTGTTGGTCTTAACAACTCCGCCCCCCTGCTGACGTAAGCGGTTCTTTCCTCTGGCCCAGCAGAGAGTTGGTGCTAGCCTGGAACCGGTTTTTCTGGCCCCAGAGCCAGTTCTTTGTCAGTGGAAACAGAAAACCCGGTTCCAAACTAAGCACTGGCCCCAAACCAGCCCTGGAACTGCGGAGAAGAAGAAGCAGCAGCAACAACAACAATAATGGATGACTTCGCGTTTGTACAGCTGCTTCTCGTCGCTTAAAAATGGCGATCTTTCACAGTCTTGCTATTGTTGTCGGTCTTAACAAACCCCCCACCCCCACCCCCCAGCTGACGTAAGCGGTTCTTTCCTCTGGCCCAGCAGAGTTGATGCTAGCCTGGAACTGTTTTTTCTGGCCCCGGAGCCAGTTCTTTGTCAGTGGAAACAGAAAACCCGGTTACAAACTAAGCACTGGCCCCGAACCAGCCCTGGAACTGCTTTGGTGGAAAAGGGGCAACAGATAGTCGTCGTCACGGTCTTATGAGCAAAGATGGGACAAAATTCTGATGGTGACACAAATTTAAGATGACCATCTCAGAACATGACTGCTTCTACAAACCTGCGCGTACAAGCCAGCCAATAGGAATACGTCGTTACGTTACAGGCGTTTAGTAGACGCTGTTATCCAGAGTGACCTACAAGGCATTCCTGCTGATAAAGGGACTCAAACTGGTGACATTTTGTTCCCAAAGCTGCTTCTCTAACCATTAGGCCATCGATTCTGCACTGGCGTCAAACCAGCAAGGGCTTGATTCTTGCTTGGCTCCATTGTTTACCACTATAGCAGTCCAGCTCTTTTGTTCATGTATATTATCTTGCATTGCCATGTATGACAAGTATGTGTTATCGTACAGTCGACATACAGCAGACTTGTCATACAGTGTGGCTTGTAATAAACTTACACAGTTGCTGAAATCTCACAAGGCATCATGAGACTCTTATCTTAGTTGCTCAGTGCCTGGGAGTTACTTTGGATGCAAAATCAGTGGAATATGATCATCACGACGCCCCCAATTTTGTTCACCTGATTTAAACCGGCTTTACACGGGGAGTTTTAGGAATTGCATATTGTTAAAGAATTTTATTGTTTACATAAGTGATCAATTTAGTGCCACTGCAACTAAAGACAGCCAACGACAGGTTCTGGAAGTATCGTGTGTGGTGGTGTTTTTTTTTTTATTCAAGTCTGAGTGTGATCTCTGTCATCAGGGTTCTAACTAGACCAAAATATCAGCGTAGTGGCACCAGTCATAACAGCCGAAGGTTTGGGGACTCGCCTTAGGCCCCTGAAAGCTCATGGGTTCTACGTACTCAGAGATGCATTCTAGTGCGTTTCCCGGCACTTGTACGCCTCCATGAAAGTCATGGATTTTTGGTAATATTAATGAGATTGATTTATTTGCCAAAAGTTGCTGTGATTTGTTTTTGATTGAAGACTTATTATAATTAATATTCAACTATATTGGTGACATTTATGGAATAAGAATAAAACGACCAGTTGATGTTCACCAAGTGTCAGCTTTATTTTCAGCTTCAGCCATTCAGTTAAGTCCGGTGCACATGGGCGATTCTCCGTCGCTTAGTAGTGCAACTTTTTGACGCAAGCGAAAAATTGCTTCGTGTGCGGATATTTGCAATGTTTTTGTTTTTTTTTTGCGACAGATCGCAGGTATCAAACATGCTTGATATTCTGCAATTAAAAAAAATCGCCAGTCATTGACTTGTTGCAGAGATATAGAACCCTGGTCATGATAGTCATATGAAAGCAACCAATAGGAGGACATGAGGATTACGCAAAACCCACAGTAAAGCTATGAATACAGTAGTGGCAATGGTGAAATGTAAACAGACATGTTAGTGGGGGAAAAATCCTTATGGGTTGTTTTACAATCAGGGTACACAAGCTAAAAATCACATTTAACACTTATTATCTTCAATATCAAAAGGCTTGACTAAATAAACTTGGTTGTTTATTGTAGCCCTGTGATAGCTCTATTTACCATGCAAAAAAAAATTTGGTGATAACGTTATTTTTGGTGAATGTATGGCAATATGTGTCATATTTAGCAAAATTACTCGTGTCATTTAGAAAAAGTGCTTTTTTGACCACAGGTAGCTCCAAAAGGGATGCACTTAAATCACTCTTTATACCATAAAACAAATATTTGGTTCCATATCATTGGAAACACATAGTTAAGTTTTAATGTTGAATGCCAGTAAGTTTTCAGACTATTTTGATCAAATTAGTATGTAATTGTGTCAAAAAAAAGTCCTCTCCGAGACAGCTAATTTTTCAATATAAAATAACATATCTAAAATGATTTTCACCCTAAAATGTGGTTAAGATATCATACATGTCAACCTATATGGAATGTCCGTATTTTATACGGATTTGATTCAATAAACGTAGTATACGGGCGTACAAATAAAGTTATACGGATTCTTTAAAAAAACTTCAATATTTATTTAGAGCTATAATCAATTCCCACGATGATGAGAGCGCATAACATTTACAAACGTACTGTACACCACAGAAAGCACAAACAGACAGTAAAGAGTCTTATGAAATCGCGCGTTATCTCGTGGTAGCGAGACTTCGTTCCACTTCTGATCATGCGCACACCGCATTGCGAGAATCCCGCCAACCGGGAAGTAACATTTTTGAAACGCGTATTTCCACCTGAGCGACTTTCACTAGCGACTGAAAAGATTCTGAATGGGCACTCCGGCAAGATCAACACAGACACTTGCTGTGACCTGCAGCCTCGTGAGGTATTGGTGCAGCGTGCTAAAAAAGCTGTCATGGAGTACAATTCAGAACATTAGAGTGACGCTTTGTGTTTTTGTCAAACATTGGAGCTTTGTATTCATTCTGAAGGTTTATTGTTATTAATATTGAATAAAAAGTAACTGGGATATATCATTGTTAATTACCATTCAAATTTTAGGTAAATTATTTTAATTTGCATCTTATACGGATTTTATAAGGGAAATACGGATTTTGGAGGTTGGTTATACAGGTTTGATTGACCAAAGGTTGACATGTATGAGATATTGGGACATAAATATTAGAGACAACTAACACAAAGCTTACAGCCTTATATTTAAAAGCACTGTGGAAGTAGTGGATTCGGAATTGTCAAAAAAAATGTCCTCTCCGAGAATCACTTCATTTGTTTCTCCCAGCCCTGCTTAAAG